>NW_025767597.1:0-433103 GCF_003918875.1 Haliotis rubra
GGAATATGATCAAAGCAGTGTTAAAACCGACTCACTCGCTCAGTCACTCACTCACTCTAACACACAAATAGACGAGAATATACATCACAAAGTCTAGCATAACTGTCAGATGTTTTTATTTATTCTTTGAGGCCATGATGATACACGAATCACAATCAATACAATAGGTTATCGACTACACAGTGGATTCCCAGCATCCAGAATGTCATGTGACCATGTACTTTGGATATCAATCCCCTTACACGTCTCGGCAGCTTCACCCGTGGTGGCCATGGCCTCCGTGACCGTGACCTCCGTGGCCATGACCTCCGTGACCATGTCCTCCATGACCGTGACCACCATGTCCATGACCATGGCCTCCATGTCCGTGACCACCATGTCCATGACCACCGTGTCCGTGACCACCATGACCGTGACCACTAGCCAAACCCAAAACGGCTGCCAGAGCTGGATAAAAAAGCAAAACACACACACCTATTTACGCACGATTCTACTTGTTATATTAAAGCAGAGAAGGATCTTTCTTGGAAACAGAAGTAAACACTTTCTTATGAGATATGTATAACACTGTAAAGCTCTCGACATGGCTGATTTTGGTGTTACAACATTCTCAAATCACACGCATTCACGTCCAGTTTATACAACTGCATGGAACATTGAATTGCCCTCCTTTTAATTCGGACAGATGAGACCATTAAATCTTTAATGCATGATAACGGTATGAAGATACTAACCAAGGCCAAGAAGTGCGGCGAAGTTAGAGAACTGCATATTGTCTTGTAATGTCCTTCTGTGGTTAGTGAAAGGAAAAAAACTGATAGCTACCACTTGTTTCGAACTTATATACCCAGCGATCGCGGAAATCGTAGAAAAATTATATCATAATGATATTATTGCATAAACCTGCTTTGTAACGCTTGTGGTGATGTCACAGTGGTTTTAGCTACCCACCAAGCACACCGCAGAGCTCTAAGGAAGCCTATTATTATCCCGCAATCGGTGCATATGGTGATTTGCTGTCGATTAAATGTTTTCGTTTAAAACAAAGTTCAACCCATTTATCAAATATTTTAGACTGATCTCCACTATACTCTCTTACCTTTGCTGGTACAAGAAGATTTTAATTGTCTCTGTCACACGTATTCCATAAGATTTATTCACCTAATAAGCACAAAATACACAAAATAACTTCAACTAAGTAGACAACACCTAAAAACTGGAGCATATCTGTAACAGCCCATGCCGAGATCATGGCGGGAGATGAATGCAAAAGTTTAAACGCTTCAGAAAAAAGTAAAATAGCAAAAAGTGCAGTTGATGTGACAATTAATCATCTGCTTAATTATTCTGATTTTTAAAGGTGCGCCGCATCCCCATGTATGCACAGAACATGCTGTTACAGCTTTATAAAAGAGAGCGTGCACAGAGTTACTTTACATTTTCTGAGGTTTGCATTCATCAGAAACATCCAATATGCATGTTCTTAAAGTCGCAGTGCTCCTTGTAGCAGGTAAGCAGACCCCCGGGTACCCAGGTGTAAATGTAAACTAGTTAGCTTGTCTTATCGCTTGCCTAACAGTCTACATCATATGTGAGAACTGTCTTTTGACAGTCACTTTCAACATTTTATTCAGGTAATACGAACATGCTGACGTGCTAAAATGTTTGGAACTTTTGTGAACTGTACATATAATGAGCTTTTTTCTCTTCCTGGCAGTTCTTGCTGCAGTGTTCGGAACAAGCATGGCCAAGGGTCACGGTCATGGAGGTGGAAAGGGTCATGGTGGTGGCCATGGGGGTAAAGGACATGGAGGACATGGTGGCGGACACGGGGGCAAGGGCCACGGAGGCCATGGCGGTGGACATGGGGGCAAAGGGCATGGAGGCGGCCATGGAGGAAAGGGGCTCCATGGATAAACCATGTAGATGGTAGGTACACGGTCACTTTGTTTTCCGACGAGCTAATCACGCGTTACGGAATGTACTCTTTCTCCACAAATAGTCATTTTTATGAATAAAAAGAGGTTCTCCGCCACTGTCAGTAGGAGTACCAAGCCTGATAACTTTTGCCATTTCTTCATTTCAGAAAGGCGTGTGACAATGCAGCTTCTACATGTCATTCCACTGCTGCTGGACAACGGGGAAACAACTCAGAGAAAACATGATGATATTGTATTTTGTTTGATAAGACCTCCGAATAAAAATACACCCCGAGGTGTTGAATCTAACAAGACTTCATTTCTCTTGTATTTTCACCTGAGGATCACTAGCTTAATCCGATTTTGCATTGACCGCCAATGCCTTTAAGTGAGTGCAATTTGGCGTGAGACATTAATCAGGATTGCAGCTTTATCATCGCTGCTGACACATCTCTCTCACTCCATCTATCTATCCCTCTGTATCTATGTGTCTTCTCTCTCTCTCTCTCTCTCTCTCTCTCTCTCTCTCTCTCTCTCTCTCTCTCTCTCTCTCTCTCTCTCAGGAAACGTAACAACAAAACAACTTCAGTCGCATACGTGTCTCAGTTTATTATCCCAGTTAAATAAATGTATATCGACAATGTGCTCAGATGAGATTAAAACAATATGATGAAATTTCTTGGCTACGTTTCTGGGCTAGGGTTCAGTGACCTTGTGTTGCATAGGCGATAAATCACACACATATCACACACCCGACGCATATACGAGTAGACAGTAATTGGGACTTGTCATGAGACACTCCTTTAGCTGATTAAACTGATTACAACTTCTAACCTAGCATGCTCTGTAGCTGCAGTTAAACATGTTAGCCAACTCGAGCCTTGCTTTTTGGGGGGAGTGGTTTTCATACCGTGTATCAAAGAAGGATGTATCGTATCGCCAGATCACAGGCTATACGCTCTTGCTGTGACACTAAATACTGATTCTGTAACTTGGGTAGTTCATGTACATTCACTAAGTATTATTGTATTTTTACCATGCTCTATTGCTGTAATCATTCTAGTATGCAAAGGTCGTGGTATAACTGGAATATGATCAAAGCAGTGTTAAAACCGACTCACTCGCTCAGTCACTCACTCACTCTAACACACAAATAGACGAGAATATATATCACAAAGTCTAGCATAACTGTCAGATGTTTTTATTTATTCTTTGAGGCCATGATGATACACGAATCACAATCAATACAATAGGTTATCGACTACACAGTGGATTCCCAGCATCCAGAATGTCATGTGACCATGTACTTTGGATATCAATCCCCTTACACGTCTCGGCAGCTTCACCCGTGGTGGCCATGGCCTCCGTGACCGTGACCTCCGTGGCCATGACCTCCGTGACCATGTCCTCCATGACCGTGACCACCATGTCCATGACCATGGCCTCCATGTCCGTGACCACCATGTCCATGACCACCGTGTCCGTGACCACCATGACCGTGACCACTAGCCAAACCCAAAACGGCTGCCAGAGCTGGATAAAAAGCAAAAAACACACACCTATTTACGCACGATTCTACTTGTTATATTAAAGCAGAGAAGGATCTTTCTTGGAAACAGAAGTAAACACTTTCTTATGAGATATGTATAACACTGTAAAGCTCTCGACATGGCTGATTTTGGTGTTACAACATTCTCAAATCACACGCATTCACGTCCAGTTTATACAACTGCATGGAACATTGAATTGCCCTCCTTTTAATTCGGACAGATGAGACCATTAAAATCTTTAATGCATGATAACGGTATGAAGATACTAACCAAGGCCAAGAAGTGCGGCGAAGTTAGAGAACTGCCACAGCAAAAATAACTTCGTTTCCATTTTTGCGGAAACCTAATGGATACTGGGTAATGTACGTTTCCGCCAGGTTTCAGCATCCGGAAACAGACAATGTGAGTTTCCGCGTAGTTTACAAAACTGAAACTAACAAATCTAGGTTTCCGTCTGATTTCTACAACTGAAACTGTCATTATGAGTTTCCATTTAGTTTCAGGTCGCTGAAAGATTCATAGCAAAATGACTTAGTTTCCGTTGTTGCGGAAACCTATTGGATACTGGGTAATGTAGGTTTCAGCTAGGTTTCTGTACCCGGAAACTAACAATTCTGTTGATTTCAGCTTAGATGAAATGGCAAACTTAGCTTTGTGTTGTTCCATTGGGGGCTATATTAATTTACTGTTACACTTGTAAAATAATTTCTATATACAGTATCCAGCTTGGGTCCATGCAGGGAGGAAAAGCAATAGCCCATTTTTATACTGTACTGTTAAAGTGTTTATGGTTATATGTTTTTAGTGTACATTTGTGATAGACTAGTTATTTTACTGTATTTCGAAGACAGGTAAAAAAAAATTATATAATGCACACATTTAAATTTCCAAGGTTAGTTTCAGCGACTGGAAACTACCGGAAACCAACAAAGTTAGTTTCCAGAAACGGAAATTTAAAGTAAAGTATCATTGGTAGTTTCCATTGCATAAAGCAGCTGGAAACCATCATTGATGGGACCGTCAATGAAACGAACGAACGAAATTACTCCATATATACCAGTATATACAGCATATAACCGACATTAACCTACGCTAAACTGTCTATGTATTCCATGTATATAAGTTTCAGTTTAGTGATCTCAGTGTTTTTGTACACCAGAATTCAAATAAAAGATACTGTCACATGAAAGAAGAATAATTTCAGGAAAAGTTAAACCATATTACGGAAACTTAAGATTCTACTTTGTCTCCTTAACGATTTGTTAGGTACACTCACAGATGCCTTAAACTTTTAAATTACTGAAGAACCGGTAAGGCTCCATTAGGTTTCAGTTACCCATTGGCTTTTCATTTGTTTTTCTCAAAGTGATACATACTAACACAACTAACTGGGAGTGGTTATGCACATTACACATATCTGTACTAAAAAGGACAATAATTTCGTAAATGTCCAATAAAGAACATAATACAGGCTTCAACAAATTACACAGTAGACTTATAGATATAAAATATGTTTAAGTTTAACGTCATCTGCCAGTGGTGAAAAATATTGGGATTGAAAGAAAATGAAGTCAATGAACGTTTTGCCTTTAAATTATAGCATTATCATTATTGATCCATTATCATATTTATAAGCACTTTGGAACCTCATAAATTTATTAAATGGCTTTCTAGATATGTCATAGAGTACCTAAAATATAAGGGAATCAGTTTACGACCTGAAAAAACTAAGAGATCTTGTTGGGTACGCCCTGGATTGTCAGAAGAGGAGAGGTGGGGGCTTATAACTCACATGAACAATGTTGTTTGTGGAATAATTTTGTTGAATGCTACAAGAAAAATGAAAACAAAATACAGATATCAAACTTAAAACCAACTAACGTTATAACAAAACTAATGGGCTATTACCTTGTTCGAGAAAAGTATCCATCAGTATCCACATAATGGAACGATATGCCATTCATCGGCAGCTGCCCCAAAAACTGTTCCATGTCACGTGACCGGGTTTCACTGGACACCAAAGATAATACACCTGACAAGTTTTTACATAATGTCACAATTCTTTAAAAACGGTGCATGTTGTTTTAAGGGATTAGCTTTCTGAAATACCTAGCGAAATAGGTGACACGAACTCACCCCTTGTTCACTTACATGATGAAAATCAATGAAATTGAACTCACTTAGCTTGTTTTGATTGATATGAGTAAGCACCAACTCATCAATTTTGGTACATAATTTGCTGGCCATACTGGTCATCACTTTTATTATGGCAAAACAGCAGTTACATGTGTAAAGTAAAAAGTTCATTCCGACTTCACGAGGCTGTATGTATGGATGGTACATCTTGGATGTCCTGGGTATGTTGTAGAGTCTCAGCTGTCTCCACTGTCGATGATATAGTCACCAAACATCCTGACATACGTAACCACGAACGTGTCAACAATGATATAAAGGTATAATTTATAAATATCCGCTGTGACAATGAATACAACATGTAAGATAAATATATTTTACAATACCACTGATGATTTGTCAACAGGAAGAATAAATGTACTTGTGTTCGCAGAAACAGTTTCATACTTAATGAAACTGCAGTGTAGACTGGATGTGTACTATGTACATGTATTATGAAATTGTTTTATCATTATGATGATTAAAATAATTTGTCTCAAGATGTCATTTTAATGGATTTTATTGTTGTTGCCATGTCATGAATATGTAAAATATTATCTAACATCTGGTATTTTCTACGGATATCACTTCGTTGTACAATTTATTTTGTTTTCAACTTGGGAATTTAGTGTTACCTGCATGCCTATCATCACAGATTATGTCCATTGTTCTCCAAGTGCGGTCAACCTGAAAATCCCTGTGTGTCGCCCTTATTGTTGTTACAAACATCACAAATACTAAACCTTTTCAGTATACGTTAGTAACTCTACAAACATAAAGACTATCTTTTGACGGGCCCTTTTGACAAAGACGTCGTGCAAGATAAAAGTAATAAATCAATTAGCGTGTTATCGGTTAATCCTTTCATCTGTGTTTGTTTTTTTAACTCAGCTGATAATTCCTTTTGCTGCTCCTGCATGCATATATTACATAACATGTAGTTCACTAGATGACCATCAAGTGAATGATGACAAATAAACGGGTACAATCGTTGTATTGCATGCAATATTAATTGCCTACAGAATCTTAGGGAACTACGCTGTGTGGTTTTAAAATAATAGGTCATCAACCATCACATTGTTCTTGATATGATTAAATATCAGGTAATAGTTTTAAAGAAATACACAGAAATAGGATCAAATTGGATCGGTCATATACGATCAACGCATCGGAAAATCTGAAAAAAAGCTTATACTGGCTGCTGGAGTACTTTATTACGGGAAATACATCCACTGTTCTTATTGTTTCATTCTTTAGGTTGAGGAAATTCTGCCATGGTTGACAGCTGCCCAGTCCCTGGGTCCGTCACGGTCGAGGTAGCATGTGCTGCAGTAAGACCACATACTAAAATTGTTGTCCCGAAACCGGAAGCGCTTGATTTGGAATGAATGAGGCGTCGCGAGATGTGACGGACATTGTAAAAACAAACAATTTACATAAACACATATTGCAGTTATCAGTGTTTTTCCAAGCTTATGAAGGGTAAGCAGACTATTGGCATGTTAACAATAGAAATGAAAAAGCAACCTAATTGACTACCCATAAGTCTTTGTTTGAAATGCCGCCATCTTTGTTCAAACGTACACGCGCGAGATTGGAAAAACTTCGTTGTTGTTTCCAAGTAAGTCTATGAGAGTAAGGTAGTAGAAATGGCAGTCTGTATACTTGCTATAGTTTTCTTGACACATGGCAACAAACTTGACAATCGAAGCTTTGGAAACAAGGATCCGGGAACTCAAGCGATCTCAACGGAAACCCAAGACAGAGAAATTGGCAGGTAGGTTTCAGATAAAATTAATTATTTTCTTCTTATCATAGCAGTCAGTTTGCATCGAATTAAACTTTTTCGGTAGGACCCGGAACCTTTATCGTACATTAACTGTGCGCTCGCATTTCGATTTCTCCCACGGTTATAAATGTGAACATTGCATTTTGGTGTGAAATTTGTTAAAAAACAACATTATTGGTGATACCAACTGAACATTCCGTTAAAATATAACCATAAGACAAGTATACCCCTGTGTTCCTGTACGTTGAGTCTGATGTTTATATAATTTTGATTTCCTGCGGCAGCTCATTTTGTTGCTGGGCACAACCAACACCATAACCAAATATTTATTCTTCAGTCATTTTTCTGAGTGTAATTTTGTCTCAGTATTATTCTTTTCTTGTCGGACTATTTCAATTATGTATCCAGCTATATTGGAACCGTGTACTGGAGCGGCGTTTATATAAGACACTTGGCTTGTTCACCTTTCTAGGTTATTGATGGAATAAAAATATATTTTAAGAAATTGTTATACATGTATCCAGCAAGGCAACAAATATAGATGAAACCAGTAGTTCATGATATTCCGGTGGAAAATATTACTAATCGACATATGTTCATGATCCAAATGTGTGTCTCTTTTGTTTTAGGCTATTGTGAGAAGAATCATGGAAAAGTTCCCGGAGTACCTTGAAAATCGATTAAAAGTTACTTATTTAAGGTAAAAACTTACCCCAAGTTTTATTATTGCTCGTCATCATAATCAAGATATATGTTGGGTTTTATAAGATTAGAGACGTCAGTATTACAAAAAACAATTAATTCGTTTCTTGTTCACCATTGGGTAAATCTAGCATCTAATTATTTCATTGTCAGGTATCTAGTACTAGCAGTAGAATTGACATAGCATACTATTATGTAGTGCATATTTGCTGCATAATCATGTCTGTCATGTTAATAGAAAACTTCTCACGCCCGGGCTGTAATGCATATACATGTAGTTGATATACCACAATTACTTATTACTTGGTTTGATACATGATAATAATCAAACGTATGAATGTTTGTGTCGGATTGTAATAATCTATTATTGGACGAATGAAAATTAATTCATTTGCTTTTCTTAATAGAAACCTTTTGGATAATCTGGAGGAGCAAGACGGACGATCGACGTCGGCAGATAACAGGAAAGAAAAACACAGGAAAGATGCTAAAAGAAACAAAAGAATCTGATCTGTTAGTTCCTGAAACTGGATAATATAATATAATTTGTACCGGTTTATACACTTCCTGACACCAGTTTAAAACACTCTGAGTCACTGACATGATGTGCTACATATTATCACATCGCTATATACCTGTAATAGAATAACTTTCCTTATCACATGTCATTACCCATCACCGTAATGTGCCATTATCTAATTAGAACAAGTGCCGCACTCAAGAATAAATGTTGGACATAACTTTCGCAGTGCAAGAATTTCATTTTTTCCCCAGAAACTCCAACACCTCCTGAAGAATCTAGCTGGGCAGAGAAAAGAACACAGAAGGTGGCTGCAGTCCTAACCCTAGAATTGACATCGCCAGTGGTGTCTGAAGCTCCAGCGGCAAAATAAAGAACTTGCGACACCATCCAACAAGATTCTTTCCAACCACCTAAAGGTCTTAGGAATAGGATGGAATGTCTAAATGTACATTCAATTATCTCCTGTAGTCACCCTGTTTAGGACAAGAACATCTGTCTCTCTCTCTCTGTCCCTCTGTGTGCTTTGTGTCAATGTTTAATTGTAACATTGAAACATAGATATGATATATATGTTTATGATGAATAAAGAGAAATCGACTGACATGCCTGATTTTGTATTTATTTATTTCTATGTCCATGTGGTGTTGAGGTAACTGTAGTTGAAATGAGTTTATTTTATATTTCAATGTATCATGAATAAAATATATGACCTAATACATTCAAATATATAATACACTCATTTCACCTACAGTTAATTTAGTTGAATAATCATAATTTAATATGGACATATGGTAATCACTGAATACTAATGATTGAAACCAAATGGAGCCATACAGATTCTGATTACTCCTTATGGAACATGGTGAAACTTAACAGATGAGACCAATACAATGTATATGAAACCATCTAAAAGTAGAGGATAAGGGAAACCCAATGGAACCTCATAGGAATCTGCGTAACGGAACGCACTGGAACCATACAGGAATCTGGGTTACGGAAACGCACTGGAGCCCTACAGGAAAAAGGGTAACGGAAAGGCACTGGAGCCTTACTGGAAAGTGGGTAACGGAAACGCACTGGAGCCCTTACTGGAAACTGGGTAACGGAAACGCACTGGAGCCATGCCGGTTTTGTCTTGTAATGTCCGTTTTCCGGAAACTGAAGGAAATTAGAGAAACGTTGAAAGTTGAAAAAGTTTCCATTTTGTTTCCGTTAGGTTTCCGGGGTCCGGAAACCAATAGCTGCATATTGTCTTGTAATGTCCTTCTTGAAAAACTGATAGAACCAGTTGTTTATATACCCAGCGATCGCGGAAATCGTAGAAAAATTATATCATAATGATATTATTGCATAAACCTGCTTTGTAACGCTTGTGGTGATGTCACAGTGGTTTTAGCTACCCACCAAGCACACCGCAGAGCTCTAAGGAAGCCTATTATTATCCCGCAATCGGTGCATGTGGTGATTTGCTGTCGATTAAATGTTTTCGTTTAAAACAAAGTTCAACCCATTTATCAAATATTTTAGACTGATCTCCACTATACTCTCTTACCTTTGCTGGTACAAGAAGATTTTAATTGTCTCTGTCACACGTATTCCATAAGATTTACTCACCTAATAAGCACAAAATACACAAAGTAACTTCAACTAAGTAGACAACACCTAAAAACTGGAGCATATCTGTAACAGCCCATGCCGAGATCATGGCGGGAGATGAATGCAAAAGTTTAAAGGCTTCAGAAAAAAGTAAAATAGCAAAAAGTGCAGTTGATGTGACAATTAATCATCTGCTTAATTATTCTGATTTTTAAAGGTGCGCCGCATCCCCATGTATGCACAGAACATGCTGTTACAGCTTTATAAAAGAGAGCGTGCACAGAGTTACTTTACATTTTCTGAGGTTTGCATTCATCAGAAACATCCAATATGCATGTTCTTAAAGTCGCAGTGCTCCTTGTAGCAGGTAAGCAGACCCCCGGGTACCCAGGTGTAAATGTAAACTAGTTAGCTTGTCTTATCGCTTGCCTAACAGTCTACATCATATGTGAGAACTGTCTTTTGACAGTCACTTTCAACATTTTATTCAGGTAATACGAACGTGCTGACGTGCTAAAATGTTTGGAACTTTTGTGAACTGTACATATAATGAGCTTTTTTCTCTTCCTGGCAGTTCTTGCTGCAGTGTTCGGAACAAGCATGGCCAAGGGTCATGGTGGTGGTCACGGTCATGGAGGTGGAAAGGGTCATGGTGGTGGCCATGGGGGTAAAGGACATGGAGGACATGGTGGCGGACACGGGGGCAAGGGCCACGGAGGCCATGGCGGTGGACATGGGGGCAAAGGGCATGGAGGCGGCCATGGAGGAAAGGGGCACCATGGATAAACCATGTAGATGGTAGGTACACGGTCACTTTGTTTTCCGACGAGCTAATCACGCGTTACGAATGTACTCTTTCTCCAGAAATAGTCATTTTATGAATAAAAAGAGGTTCTCCGCCACTGTCAGTAGGAGTACCAAGCCTGATAACTTTTGCCATTTCTTCATTTCAGAAAGGCGTGTGACAATGCAGCTTCTACATGTCATTCCACTGCTGCTGGACAACGGGGAAACAACTCAGAGAAAACATGATGATATTGTATTTTGTTTGATAAGACCTCCGAATAAAAATACACCCCGAGGTGTTGAATCTAACAAGACTTCATTTCTCTTGTATTTTCACCTGAGGATCACTAGCTTAATCCGATTTTGCATTGACCGCCAATGCCTTTAAGTGAGTGCAATTTGGCGTAAGACATTAATCAGGATTGCAGCTTTATCATCGCTGCTGACACATCTCTCTCACTCCATCTATCTATACCCGCCGTGATGTTGCTGGAATATTGCTAAAAGCGGCGTCAAACCAAAACTCAGTCAATCAGTCAGCCATCTATCTATCCCTCTGTATCTATGTGTCTTCTCTCTCTCTCTCTCTCTCTCTCTCTCTCTCTCTCTCTCTCTCTCTCTCTCTCTCTCTCTCTCTCTCTCTCTCTCTCTCTCTCTCTCTCTCTCTCTCTCTCTCTCTCTCTCTCTCTCAGGAAACGTAACAACAAAACAACTTCAGTCGCATACGTGTCTCAGTTTATTATCCCAGTTAAATAAATGTATATCGACAATGTGCTCAGATGAGATTAAAACAATATGATGAAATTTCTTGGCTACGTTTCTGGGCTAGGGTTCAGTGACCTTGTGTTGCATAGGCGATAAATCACACACATATGACACACCCGACGCATATACGAGTAGACAGTAATTGGGACTTGTCATGAGACACTCCTTTAGCTGATTAAACTGATTACAACTTCTAACCTAGCATGCTCTGTAGCTGCAGTTAAACATGTTAGCCAACTCGAGCCTTGCTTTTTGGGGAGTGGTTTTCATACCGTGTATCAAACAAGGATGTATCGTATCGCCAGATCACAGGCTATACGCTCTTGCTGTGACACTAAATACTGATTCTGTAACTTGGGTAGTTCATGTACATTCACTAAGTATTATTGTATTTTTACCATGCTCTATTGCTGTAATCATTCTAGTATGCAAAGGTCGTGGTATAACTGGAATATGATCAAAGCAGTGTTAAAACCGACTCACTCGCTCAGTCACTCACTCACTCTAACACACAAATAGACGAGAATATACATCACAAAGTCTAGCATAACTGTCAGATGGTTTTATTTATTCTTTGAGGCCATGATGATACACGAATCACAATCAATACAATAGGTTATCGACTACACAGTGGATTCCCAGCATCCAGAATGTCATGTGACCATGTACTTTGGATATCAATCCCCTTACACGTCTCGGCAGCTTCACCCGTGGTGGCCATGGCCTCCGTGACCGTGACCTCCGTGGCCATGACCTCCGTGACCATGTCCTCCATGACCGTGACCACCATGTCCATGACCATGGCCTCCATGTCCGTGACCACCATGTCCATGACCACCGTGTCCGTGACCACCATGACCGTGACCACTAGCCAAACCCAAAACGGCTGCCAGAGCTGGATAAAAAGCAAAAACACACACCTATTTACGCACGATTATACTTGTTATATTAAAGCAGAGAAGGATCTTTCTTGGAAACAGAAGTAAACACTTTCTTATGAGATATGTATAACACTGTAAAGCTCTCGACATGGCTGATTTTGGTGTTACAACATTCTCAAATCACACGCATTCACGTCCAGTTTATACAACTGCATGGAACATTGAATTGCCCTCCTTTTAATTCGGACAGATGAGACCATTAAAATCTTTAATGCATGATAACGGTATGAAGATACTAACCAAGGCCAAGAAGTGCGGCGAAGTTAGAGAACTGCATATTGTCTTGTAATGTCCTTCTGTGGTTAGTGAAAGGAAAAAACTGATAGCTACCACTTGTTTCGAACTTATATACCCAGCGATCGCGGAAATCGTAGAAAAATTATATCATAATGATATTATTGCATAAACCTGCTTTGTAACGCTTGTGGTGATGTCACAGTGGTTTTAGCTACCCACCAAGCACACCGCAGAGCTCTAAGGAAGCCTATTATTATCCCGCAATCGGTGCATGTGGTGATTTGCTGTCGATGAAATGTTTTCGTTTAAAACAAAGTTCAACCCATTTATCAAATATTTTAGACTGATCTCCACTATACTCTCTTACCTTTGCTGGTACAAGAAGATTTTAATTGTCTCTGTCACACGTATTCCATAAGATTTACTCACCTAATAAGCACAAAATACACAAAGTAACTTCAACTAAGTAGACAACACCTAAAAACTGGAGCATATCTGTAACAGCCCATGCCGAGATCATGGCGGGAGATGAATGCAAAAGTTTAAAGGCTTCAGAAAAAAGTAAAATAGCAAAAAGTGCAGTTGATGTGACAATTAATCATCTGCTTAATTATTCTGATTTTTAAAGGTGCGCCGCATCCCCATGTATGCACAGAACATGCTGTTACAGCTTTATAAAAGAGAGCGTGCACAGAGTTACTTTACATTTTCTGAGGTTTGCATTCATCAGAAACATCCAATATGCATGTTCTTAAAGTCGCAGTGCTCCTTGTAGCAGGTAAGCAGACCCCCGGGTACCCAGGTGTAAATGTAAACTAGTTAGCTTGTCTTATCGCTTGCCTAACAGTCTACATCATATGTGAGAACTGTCTTTTGACAGTCACTTTCAACATTTTATTCAGGTAATACGAACGTGCTGACGTGCTAAAATGTTTGGAACTTTTGTGAACTGTACATATAATGAGCTTTTTTCTCTTCCTGGCAGTTCTTGCTGCAGTGTTCGGAACAAGCATGGCCAAGGGTCATGGTGGTGGTCACGGTCATGGAGGTGGAAAGGGTCATGGTGGTGGCCATGGGGGTAAAGGACATGGAGGACATGGTGGCGGACACGGGGGCAAGGGCCACGGAGGCCATGGCGGTGGACATGGGGGCAAAGGGCATGGAGGCGGCCATGGAGGAAAGGGGCACCATGGATAAACCATGTAGATGGTAGGTACACGGTCACTTTGTTTTCCGACGAGCTAATCACGCGTTACGAATGTACTCTTTCTCCAGAAATAGTCATTTTTATGAACAAAAAGAGGTTCTCCGCCACTGTCAGTAGGAGTACCAAGCCTGATAACTTTTGCCATTTCTTCATTTCAGAAAGGCGTGTGACAATGCAGCTTCTACATGTCATTCCACTGCTGCTGGACAACGGGGAAACAACTCAGAGAAAACATGATGATATTGTATTTTGTTTGATAAGACCTCCGAATAAAAATACACCCCGAGGTGTTGAATCTAACAAGACTTCATTTCTCTTGTATTTTCACCTGAGGATCACTAGCTTAATCCGATTTTGCATTGACCGCCAATGCCTTTAAGTGAGTGCAATTTGGCGTAAGACATTAATCAGGATTGCAGCTTTATCATCGCTGCTGACACATCTCTCTCACTCCATCTATCTATACCCGCCGTGATGTTGCTGGAATATTGCTAAAAGCGGCGTCAAACCAAAACTCAGTCAATCAGTCAGCCATCTATCTATCTGTATCTATGTGTGTCTTCTCTCTCTCTCTCTCTCTCTCTCTCTCTCTCTCTCTCTCTCTCTCTCTCTCTCTCTCTCTCTCTCTCTCTCTCTCTCTCTCTCTCTCAGGAAACGTAACAACAAAACAACTTCAGTCGCATACGTGTCTCAGTTTATTATCCCAGTTAAATAAATGTATATCGACAATGTGCTCAGATGAGATTAAAACAATATGATGAAATTTCTTGGCTACGTTTCTGGGCTAGGGTTCAGTGACCTTGTGTTGCATAGGCGATAAATCACACACATATGACACACCCGACGCATATACGAGTAGACAGTAATTGGGACTTGTCATGAGACACTCCTTTAGCTGATTAAACTGATTACAACTTCTAACCTAGCATGCTCTGTAGCTGCAGTTAAACATGTTAGCCAACTCGAGCCTTGCTTTTTGGGGGGAGTGGTTTTCATACCGTGTATCAAACAAGGATGTATCGTATCGCCAGATCACAGGCTATACGCTCTTGCTGTGACACTAAATACTGATTCTGTAACTTGGGTAGTTCATGTACATTCACTAAGTATTATTGTATTTTTACCATGCTCTATTGCTGTAATCATTCTAGTATGCAAAGGTCGTGGTATAACTGGAATATGATCAAAGCAGTGTTAAAACCGACTCACTCGCTCAGTCACTCACTCACTCTAACACACAAATAGACGAGAATATACATCACAAAGTCTAGCATAACTGTCAGATGTTTTTATTTATTCTTTGAGGCCATGATGATACACGAATCACAATCAATACAATAGGTTATCGACTACACAGTGGATTCCCAGCATCCAGAATGTCATGTGACCATGTACTTTGGATATCAATCCCCTTACACGTCTCGGCAGCTTCACCCGTGGTGGCCATGGCCTCCGTGACCGTGACCTCCGTGGCCATGACCTCCGTGACCATGTCCTCCATGACCGTGACCACCATGTCCATGACCATGGCCTCCATGTCCGTGACCACCATGTCCATGACCACCGTGTCCGTGACCACCATGACCGTGACCACTAGCCAAACCCAAAACGGCTGCCAGAGCTGGATAAAAAGCAAAAAACACACACCTATTTACGCACGATTCTACTTGTTATATTAAAGCAGAGAAGGATCTTTCTTGGAAACAGAAGTAAACACTTTCTTATGAGATATGTATAACACTGTAAAGCTCTGGACATGGCTGATTTTGGTGTTACAACATTCTCAAATCACACGCATTCACGTCCAGTTTATACAACTGCATGGAACATTGAATTGCCCTCCTTTTAATTCGGACAGATGAGACCATTAAAATCTTTAATGCATGATAACGGTATGAAGATACTAACCAAGGCCAAGAAGTGCGGCGAAGTTAGAGAACTGCATATTGTCTTGTAATGTCCTTCTGTGGTTAGTGAAAGGAAAAAACTGATAGCTACCAGTTGTTTCGAACTTATATACCCAGCGATCGCGGAAATCGTAGAAAAATTATATCATAATGATATTATTGCATAAACCTGCTTTGTAACGCTTGTGGTGATGTCACAGTGGTTTTAGCTACCCACCAAGCACACCGCAGAGCTCTAAGGAAGCCTATTATTATCCCGCAATCGGTGCATGTGGTGATTTGCTGTCGATTAAATGTTTTCGTTTAAAACAAAGTTCAACCCATTTATCAAATATTTTAGACTGATCTCCACTATACTCTCTTACCTTTGCTGGTACAAGAAGATTTTAATTGTCTCTGTCACACGTATTCCATAAGATTTACTCACCTAATAAGCACAAAATACACAAAGTAACTTCAACTAAGTAGACAACACCTAAAAACTGGAGCATATCTGTAACAGCCCATGCCGAGATCATGGCGGGAGATGAATGCAAAAGTTTAAACGCTTCAGAAAAAGTAAAATAGCAAAAAGTGCAGTTGATGTGACAATTAATCATCTGCTTAATTATTCTGATTTTTAAAGGTGCGCCGCATCCCCATGTATGCACAGAACATGCTGTTACAGCTTTATAAAAGAGAGCGTGCACAGAGTTACTTTACATTTTCTGAGGTTTGCATTCATCAGAAACATCCAATATGCATGTTCTTAAAGTCGCAGTGCTCCTTGTAGCAGGTAAGCAGACCCCGGGTACCCAGGTGTAAATAAAACTAGTTAGCTTGTCTTATCGCTTGCCTAACAGTCTACATCATATGTGAGAACTGTCTTTTGACAGTCACTTTCAACATTTTATTCAGGTAATACGAACGTGCTGACGTGCTAAAATGTTTGGAACTTTTTTGTGAACTGTACATATAATGAGCTTTTTCTCTTCCTGGCAGTTCTTGCTGCAGTGTTCGGAACAAGCATGGCCAAAGGTCATGGTGGTGGTCACGGTCATGGAGGTGGAAAGGGTCATGGTGGTGGCCATGGGGTAAAGGACATGGAGGACATGGTGGCGGACACGGGGGGCAAGGGACACGGAGGCCATGGCGGTGGACATGGGGGCAAAGGGCATGGAGGCGGCCATGGAGGAAAGGGGCACCATGGATAAACCATGTAGATGGTAGGTACACGGTCACTTTGTTTTCCGACGAGCTAATCACGCGTTACGAATGTACTCTTTCTCCAGAAATAGTCATTTTTATGAACAAAAAGAGGTTCTCCGCCACTGTCAGTAGGAGTACCAAGCCTGCTAACTTTTGCCATTTCTTCATTTCAGAAAGGCGTGTGACAATGCAGCTACTACATGTCATTCCACTGCTGCTGGACAACGGGGAAACAACTCAGAGAAAACATGATGATATTGTATTTTGTTTGATAAGACCTCCGAATAAAAATACACCCCGAGGTGTTGAATCCTAATTGACCTTATTAGTTCTCTATGCCTTATTGTAATCGTTTGATTGATTATAATTAGTTACTATTATTATTACTCTGGCTTGCATTATTTTGTTGTTATTTGTTTGTTATCAGAATTCGTTCATAACAGTAAAGAATTTGTGCGTGGTCCTGAAGCAGTTTCCACTAAAATCTCAACGTACTAGGCTCAAGGACGAAAGGGAGATAATTGAAAATTAATTATAAACGTTTTATTTGAAGACCAGTAATATCCGAAACTGCTGATCGAATGAATTCGAAATATCTGGTACAGGTCTAAAATCAAATTTCCATTATTTTAAAGTGCAGGATACATGTTTCTCATTGGCACCATGTGACCATGTGTATTTATTGAACATGATCGTGTGGGGTTTTTTTACCAGTTTTCTGCGTGCTTGTCTGTTAAAATGTGCTGAACTCAAAAGGAAACTGAACAGGAAAATACTTAAATTTCTTCCTAACAGCTATGTTACAAGTAAGTGTGTTCTTCATAGTGGAGTCCTGCTGACGCAAGAACACTCATTGTTGTGACTATAGGTTTTCGAACAACAGAACTACATCATGTTATAGAAGGAACTATTGCTTCTCCCGCACTACTTAGAAGGTACATGACCCCGTGACCTCGGCTGTCTTCCAGAGATCCGCTCTCATGTCAGAAACGTGTTCTTGGCTTGTTTTAGATCTATTCGCGATGTCGAGCCCTCAAATACACTTCGATCACCTGTCCCGCAAGCATCAGTTACATATCGACCAAATTTCGAATGTTCATGTAGACTATGATTGTATAATCCAATTGCCGCCCTTTAGCTTCTGTAGTTCTGTACAAACACCGTTTGGTTCAGCTAAGTCCTCCAAAGTTTATATGGTCCTAACAGTTTGAATGTTGACATCAGGTACAACATGAACCTGCCAGTACGGTGGTTTTTGATAATATACTTTTTACCAGACCTCAGGTACAACATGAACTAGCCTGTACGTTGGTTTACGAGAATATATACTCAGCAGCAAAAAAAACGTCAGAACAAATTCAAAATTAGATAGGCACTGTCATCAAATCATCACAGAAATGGACAAAATAAGCGGATCAAAATCATTTTTTTGTGTACAATATCTTGACACATCAAAAAATAAATCAGCACAATTTAAAGACATTACGTGAACGTTTGCAGTCCATTCAGACTCTTGACTTCAGTATTTAGTGTGACCACTACGAGCGGCAATGATTGCAGCACAACGTCTATGCATGGAGTGCACCAATCGATTGATGAAGGCCATTGGCACCTTGAACCACACTCTGAAAAAGGCCTGGCGCAATAAATCGGCTGTGTTCGGCCTTGGTATGACATTATTCAGTTTCCTCTGAATTTCATCCCAAAGAAGTTCAACTGGGTTTAAATCAGGAGTAAGGGCTGGCCACTGCATAATGTTGACACCGTTCTGCTGCAGTACGTCCCGTGTGGCTCTGGCAGTGTGGGCCCGGGCGTTATCATGCTGGAAAATGTTGTTCCGGTGACGTCGCCATATTCTTGTTCTGCCATCTGCAGTTGATACGCAGTACCGACTCTCATCTGTGAACAGAACAGTTCTCCACTGCCTGTATCGCCAGTTTTGGTTTTGTAGGGCAAACTGTAGACGTTCACGCCGATGACGAGGGGTGATGATAGGTCAAAGGTAAGGTCTACGGCAATGGAGGTTTCAGCTGTTAAGACGTCGGCGTACTGTATCAGTACTGATTGGTCTTCCGGGTGTTCCCACTGTCTGGCGTGCTGTTTCGGATGCCTGCATGAAGGGATTCTGTACATGCTGTCGCACAACATGGCGGTCTTGTCGTCTTGTGGTCACCCTTGGTCTGCCAGTACGGGGGCTATCTTTTGTGGTGTTGGTGGCCCGGAAACGTTGCTGCAGCCTGTAGATGGTCCGAACGTTGACCTGGAAGTGATTGGCAACGGCTTGTGCAGTATGGCCAGCTTCAAGTCTTCCTAGCGCCTGGTTCCTCTGAGCTGTCGTGAGAAGGGGCATCCTGCTGACGTTGTAATGCGAATGTTTCAACCAGATTTGGGGGTGCATTTTATAGGGCTGGTCCTTGTGAACAGCACGTGCAGCATGAGTTGCATGAAAAATATGGAGAACACCGTACCATCTCCGAGATCAGGTTGCGTTTTTAAGACCATTTCCTGGGTTCCATTCTGAGTTTGGGAAGGAATGTCTTTGTTCAGGTAAAGTTGGAGATGTTGTCAAAAATATACAATCAAAACATTAAATGAGTTTACAGTTATCCGTTTCTGCGAAGGAAAATTCCAAACTGACGTTTCTTTTGCTGCCTAGTATACTTTATACCAGACATCAGGTACAACATACACTTGTCAAGTACCGCATTAACTGGCTTCTTTGTGTTCATAACATTGCCACAGAGTTACTTCATTGCACTCGACCGCCTCCGTGGTGTAGTGGTTAGAGCGTCCGCCCGGAGAGCGGAAGGTCGCGGGTTCGATCCCCGATCGCGTCATACCAAAAGACGTTAAAATATGGTACTTGTTGGTCCCTGCCTGGCGCTCGGCATTAATGGGTACAACAAGGACTGGTCGGCTCGGAGTCAGTATAATGTGTCTGAGTGGGGTATTCATGCTTCACTGCGGCATGGTATCTCAGTGGGCTAGCACTATAAAACCAGCTTAAGTCTGGGCTAGTACAAGCAGCCGCACATACACATACACACGCATGCACGTCGTCATATGAGCGAAATATTCTCAAGCACGACGTTAAACCCCATATCACCTTACCTCATTGCACTCTGTTTTGACAATATCTTTCAAGATCATAGCACTTCGACTACCTCACCATTGTAAAGTGTTGAGTTTCAACTCGTAAGGGTTATTTAGACTACTTCACAATTGTAAAGTGTTCAGTTTGTTGAGTTTCAACTCGTAAGGTTATTTAGACTACCTCACCATTGTAAAGTGTAGAGTTTCAACTCGTAAGGGTTATTTAGACTACTTCACCATTGTAAAGTGTTGAGTTTCAACTCGTAAGGGTTATTTAGACTACCTCACCATTGTAAAGTGTTGAGTTTCAACTCGTAAGGGTTATTTAGACTACTTCACAATTGTAAAGTGTTGAGCTTCAACTTGTAAGGGTTATTTAGACTACCTCACCATTGTAAAGTGTTGAGTTTCAACTCGTAAGGGTTATTTAGACTACTTCACCATTGTAAAGTGTTGAGTTTCAACTTGTAAGGGTTATTTCGACTACCTCATCATTGTAAAGTGTTGAGTTTCAACTCGTAAGGGATATTTCGACTACCTCACCATTGTAAAGTGTTGAGTTTCAACTTGTAAGGGTTATTTAGACTACTTCACCATTGTAAAGTGTTGAGTTTCAACTTGTAAGGGTTATTTAGACTACCTCACCATTGTAAAGTGTTGAGTTTCAACTTGTAAGGGTTATTTAGACTACCTCACCATTGTAAAGTGTTGAGTTTCAACTTGTAAGGGTTATTTAGACTACCTCACCATTGTAAAGTGTTGAGTTTCAACTTGTAAGGGTTATTTAGACTACTTCACAATTGTAAAGTGTTGAGTTTCAACTCGTAAGGGATATTTCGACTACCTCACCATTGTAAAGTGTTGAGTTTCAACTTGTAAGGGTTATTTAGACTACTTCACAATTGTAAAGTGTTGAGCTTCAACTTGTAAGGGTTATTTAGACTACTTCACCATTGTAAAGTGTTGAGTTTCAACTCGTAAGGGTTATTTAGACTACTTCACCATTGTAAAGTGTTGAGTTTCAACTTGTAAGGGTTATTTCGACTACCTCATCATTGTAAAGTGTTGAGTTTCAACTCGTAAGGGATATTTCGACTACCTCACCATTGTAAAGTGTTGAGTTTCAACTCGTAAGGGTTATTTAGACTACTTCACCATTGTAAAGTGTTGAGTTTCAACTTGTAAGGGTTATTTAGACTACCTCACCATTGTAAAGTGTTGAGTTTCAACTTGTAAGGGTTATTTAGGCTACCTCACCATTGTAAAGTGTTGAGTTTCAACTTGTAAGGGTTATTTAGACTACCTCACCATTGTAAAGTGTTGAGTTTCAACTTGTAAGGGTTATTTAGACTACTTCACCATTGTAAAGTGTTGAGTTTCAACTTGTAAGGGTTATTTAGACTACTTCACCATTGTAAAGTGTTGAGTTATCCTTTCGGCCGTATATACCAACACACCAATTAGTCCAAGGCAAAACTCTCTCTGTATTGCGCGTGCGTGCGTGCGTGTGTGCGTGCGTTCACATCTATTCGATCGTCAGTCTGGTATTCCGACTGCACCTGTATGTACGGCCGCTAGTAGGCCGCCTCCGTGGTGTACTGGTTAGAGCGTCCGCCCGGAGAGCGGAAGGTCGCGGGTTCGATCCCCGACCGCGTCATACCCAAAGACGTTAAAATATGGTACTTGTTGGTCCCTGCCTGGCGCTCGGCATTAATGGGTACAACAAGGACTTGTGGGCTCGGAGTCAGTATAATGTGTCTGAGTGGGGCATTCATGCTTTACTGCGGCATGGTAACTCAGTGGGCTAGCACTATAAAACCAGCTTCAGTCTGGGCTAGTACAAGCAGCCGCACATACACATACACATGCATGCACGTCGTCATATGAGCGAAATATTCTCAAGCACAACGTTAAACCCAATTTCACCTCACCTCACCTACGACCGCTAGTAGGATAACCCTGCTTGCTGTAATTGTCCCCTCATAGTAAAGTTATTATCACTGCTCGACTTATTTCTTAATGTTATCTGTTTATTGCATTACCAACTAAAACAATTTGACCCAGCGTGTTCCTTCGTCTTCGTCAACGTATAATTCGGAGTTTTAGTTCCCCTGTCGACATATACGTGTTGACAACATTATAGTACAAGACGGACAGATGATACAACATGTAGTCATGCTGAGACACGCTGACTTTGCGGGACCACCAATGGGGCTAGATTAGGCACTTAATCCTGGGCGAAACGCGTGATCACTGTCATCCAGGCCTTTCGCAGTTCAATGTGTCAACCAAGCGTTCACCTGAGATTCATCAAGTCCACCTGTCTGATCCTAACAGGTAGGCTGAACATATAGCAACAGCTAACTTTATATCTTTCTTGGTGGTGCGGGATTCCACATTAAATAAGCTGGTATAAAATTTAATCATTCTATCTGATATAGTGATGTAAATACATTAGTTTGTGATGTGTGACAGTTTACTTTCTCCACTAACTTGGACTGACGACTAATAGAAACACAGAGAATTTGTAAATTTAACAACACGGGCAAAATTCAAATACAAAGAGTCTATTGTCATCAAACGGCTTGTTAACAGATTGAATACGAATTATCTTTCAAATAGTTTTACCACTATTTCAGATATCGACACTGAATATTATCTGTCATATTTAGCTGTTACACAGTTTGGGTAACGAATGTAGTTAATCGTTTTGAGGCCAGATATGGGAAGTCATTACGCGCACTTTGTAACGAATGTAGTTTTTATCGTGCAAGCTTGATGACATAGAGTCATTAGTCATGATATAGCCTCGGTAACAAATATAGCTACTCACTTCAGTTCTATCAACTGGGTAGAAGATGACCTTAGTCGTTATGTACACTGAGTCAGTGATGTCGTAAGTTGTTATATAGGCTCGGTACCAGATTCATTAACCGTTATTTGGGCTCGGTACCAGATTCATTAACCGTTATTTGGGCTGGGTAGCAGATTCATTAACCGTTATTAGGCTCGGTACCAGATTCATTAACCGTTATATAGGCTCGGTACCAGATTCATTAACCGTTATATAGGCTCGGTACCAGATTCATTAACCGTTATATAGGCTCAGTACCAGATTCATTAACCGTTATTTGGGCTGGGTAGCAGATTCATTAACCGTTATTAGGCTCGGTACCAGATTCATTAACCGTTATATAGGCTCGGTACCAGATTCATTAACCGTTATATAGGCTCAGTACCAGATTCATTAACCGTTATTTGGGCTGGGTAGCAGATTCATTAACCGTTATTAGGCTCGGTACCAGATTCATTAACCGTTATATAGGCTCGGTACCAGATTCATTAACCGTTATATAGGCTCAGTACCAGATTCATTAACCGTTATATAGGCTCCGTACCAGATTCATTAACCGTTATTAGGCTCGGTACCAGATTCATTAACCGTTATATAGGCTCGGTACCAGATTCATTAACCGTTATTTGGGCTGGGCAGCAGATGTCGTTACATAGGGTTGCAAGGATTTGTAATCAGCGACAGACGGTCCCCACTTCGAGACATGCATGTCCTCTTCAAAGGTGGAGCGAACACCTATCATTGTTTTCTTCTGTAACAAACATTTTTATCACAATATGCAGCTTGACAAGCGAACAGTTACTAAAAATGATGCAAAATTATTCTTGTCCATTAATATATTTGGGGGGAGGGGGGTTAAAATTCCAGGTCCCCACAGAATATAAGATGGCCAGTACCTAATTGGGATTTATGTGGTGAAATTGACACATTTCCCGTGGTGTCCATAGCTGGACTTATCTGGTTTGCTCTCTGGATTTCAGTGTTTGCTGCACTTTATGGATCAGATGCCAAGGTCAAGAGTCAAGGATGTGAAACATCCCAGAGCCAGCTCTCCGCGACGACCAAATGATCAAAGGTCACGTGTCAACTTCTGAGAATACAGATGTACAGCTGACATGTACAGTTGTCTATTCAACAGGTTCGTGTCCAACTGAGACATAAAACGGACATGTTACTACAACGGTACATTTTATTTGGTCATCCATCTCACTCTAATAGCAGAGAGTGCTACGGCATTCACGCTGTGCCATCTGGCGGTCAGATGGCGACCCTCTTCTGACACCAGGGTGGTGGTCGTGTTATAGTTTTAAGGCGACGTGGGCCAATTAGTGGCCTATTTGTGCCAAACACATTGACTTGATTTAAAAAGAATCACATGGCATTATATCACCAAAAAGACATATACAATTATTAAAGATGTGGCGAAGAGAAGACATAAAAATACCCTCTGCTTCATGTAAGGAATTAATTTCTAAGTATACCCTTTCATTTCTGAAACATGAAATATTCATTCAGTAAAAATGCAGTATAACAACATGACAGAACCGGTAGGCGCTGCACATAGTTGCGTCCCTTGGTCGTTACAAGAATTGACTGTATAAGCATGAATGATTATGAATCCAGCACTCTTCCTATGGCCGAGGCTTTCACAACAGTGGTAAACGTACTGTATCAAACTGGCCGGCCGTGACACAACAACAATACTGATCAAACCCAGCACACGTTAGGCGACATACAGTGCTGCGCCCTAGTGTGGTGACACAACAGCAATACTGATCAAACCCAGCACACGATACGCGACAACAGTGCTGCGCCCTAGTGTGGTGACACAACAGCAATACTGATCAAACCCAGCACACGTTAGGCGACATACAGTGCTGCGCCCTAGTGTGGTGACACAACAGCAATACTGATCAAACTCAGCACACGTTAGGCGACATACAGTGCTGCGCCTTAGTGTGGTGACACAACAGCAATACTGATCAAACTCAGCACACGTTAGGCGACATACAGTGCTGCGCCCTAGTGTGGTGACACAACAGCAATACTGATCAAACTCAGCACACGTTAGGCGACATACAGTGCTGCGCCCTGATGTCGTGACACAACAGAAATACTGATCAAACCCAGCACACGTTAGGCGACATACAGTGCTGCGCCCTAGTGTTGTGACACAACAGCAATACTGATCAAACCCAGCACACGTTAGGCGACATACAGTGCTGCGCCCTGATGTCGTGACACAACAGAAATACTGATCAAACCCAGCACACGTTAGGCGACATACAGTGCTGCGACCTGATGTCGTGACACAACAGAAATACTGATCAACCCAGCACACGTTAGGCGACATACAGTATTGTAGTATGATGACACTTCAAGGAATCAAACATTTTCGATAGATACATTAGTTGACAAGCCATGATACAGGGAATGTTTATGTATTTGTTGAATAAATAGAGACTTGTAGCTTAATGTGTTTCGTTTTCTTATGTATCATATTAGAACATTGACATAAATTGTAAAAGACGTTTTGGCTAGAATTCTATATGTCTGAAATTGCTTCATTACTGTATATGAAGCATGATGGTAATGACACAATGTCATTCTTGTATTCAACGATTACTGCGTATTGTGCTTACTGTAGCTTTAGAAACATGCCAGATAGTAGAGTAACAATCATGTTGCGATGTGACATAGTGCTGGTGGTGTCAACTTGTTAACAGCATGGAAACACTCATTTCGTCGACTCCACACTCTGCTGAGCCTGTGAAGGAAGTCCATAGTACACCTTGATTCATCCGAAAACATGACGCTTGTCCAAGGACGATTGGTCCAGTGCTGCCGCTCTTGACGTCAACGACGTCGTTCAATAAAGGATCTCAACGTCAATATTTGGATAACACGTCGACGTCGGCCACGCCATATCCATCTGTGTTGCCAGTTACGAATCGTACATTGACTCTATCACCATAACTCTGTGAACCTCACCTTCAGTTTGAGGCACTTTGACCACGGTGTGCGCCCCTTGTCGCCCTTGGTCGACCAGACCGACATCTCTCTTCAACGATATTTGTCTGTCGATATCGTGATTGCAGTCTGCTAATTACTGACTGCAAAAACGTTTGAGTATGAAACTACGAAAGCCTAATGCGGACACTTTTGTAGCATAAAATATTTTTTTCAGCGAAAGTTCTCGCTGCTTCAAATATTTTCGTTGCTTCGATTATGTTCTCGTTGCTTCGAATATTTTTTCGTTGCTTCGATTATGTTCTCGTCGCTTCAACTATTTTTTCGTTGCTTCAAGAATGTTCTCGTTACTTCAAGTTTCTATAACATGCTTGAAATTTCGAGTATTTTCTCGTTACTTCGTGTATTTTCTGCAATAATAATATTACTTCAATAATATTCGTTACTTCGATTATTTTCTCGTTGCTTCGAGTATTTTCTCCTTACTTCAATTTTTTTAAAGAAAGTTGAAGGAATGAGAACATACTCGATGCAACGAGAAAATAATCGTAGTAACGAGAACACACTTGAAGCAACGAAGAAATACTCGTAATAACAAGAAAGTACTCGAAGCCACGACTAAATAATCGAAGCAACGAGAATTCTCGCTGAAAAAATAGTAAATGCTACAAAAATGGCAGCATTAGGCTTTCGTATAAAACATCTTTCAGTCTGTTTTTATCGGATAAATGTACAGCAACACACTGACACGTTTCACTGTAATTCTCGAAATTCACCCCGACCATGTTTAAATGCACATCTCAAAAAGCGATTGCACGAAATACGACAACGTGGTTCCCAATAAATATCGCCCAAAACTGGAATATCCCCTACTTTCTTAATAGTATATATTTACTTCACCAATACGAACAATCACAACTGAACACACATTGACCTCGGCTCTTTAGATCAGCGTCAGCAGTCAAGATAACAGTCTGCTTTGTCCCAACGCAAAATGCATAAAAAAACCAACACATTGACAATGAAAATGAATGACCCGAGGGATGTATGGGACACGCCGATGACTGAAAGCTCTGTATCCTGTACCATATGAGCAGGTCTGTGAGACGGAACATCAGGGCGAGCTGGCTACACTGGTCAGGACAAATGGACACAAATGATCAACACTCTGGCCTTTTGATGAGAGTGGCATTAAGAAGATTAATAGGAACTAGTAACTAAATAGTTCTCCGGATATTAATATCGTCATCCACTATATAGCATCTTGTATATGTATATATTAAGACTATAACGTCTTAATTCTCTGAGTAAACATATAGTTGTCTAGGGTTGTTCAATGTATCTCACTGCGACGTTTTCAGAACTAAATAAAAAATGACACATGGTCCTGAGCACAACGTGCACATCATAAACAAGGCGAAGTTACTCGCAGAGTGGACGGCTGGGTGTCTGTGTCCGGCTGCTTGACGTACACGAGACTGTAAACCCAAGGTGTATGAAATGACGGAGTATTATTATCACTATAATTTTTATCATTACACATGGTGATAACCAAATAAACAGCTGGCATCGTCATCTTGAATGATGTGACGATGTAAAGCAAAATGAACCTCTTGCGGACTTAATTGAAATAACACATAATTATCGTATGTGTGTGTGCATGCGTGCGTGCTTGTGTGTGTGTGTGTGTGTCACACACCACCCTCGATCATCCAGAGTATCCTTCATTCCACTTGTAAGGTGAGGTGAAATTGGGTTTTACGTCGTGCTTGAGAATATTTCTGTCATATGACGACCTGCATGCGTGTGTATGTGTATGTGCGGCTGCTTGTACTAGCCCAGACTGAAGCTGGTTTTATAGTGCTAGCCCACTGAGATACCATGCCGCAGTGAAGCATGAATACCCCACTCAGACAAATTATACTGACTCCGAGCCGACCAGTCCTTGTTGTACCCATTAATGCCGAGCGCCAGGGCAGGAAGCAACAAGTACCATATTTTTACGTCTTTTGGTATGACGCGGTCGGGGATCGAACCCGCGACCTTCCGCTCTCCGGGCGGACGCTATTCAACTTATAAATATCACGGACCCGCTGTCTACACCGACACGGAATACATACCGTAGGTCCTGGAACGAACCCGCGGGCGACTATTTATTTCAGAAACGTCTTACGCCCGGGTCTATACACAGCAGTTGTCTGTGTCCACGAACTGTCAGAGAATCTCAAAAAGTAATTGTCGGGCACATTCAGTTTTATGGGTTATATGTCATATTCATTAGTCAAACGGAGGAACACATATTAATGCAAAAGGAGGAAAAGAAAGATTTCTAAAATCACACAGAAAACAGACACCGCTTCCAGTCTGCTCGATGGACTGAAAACATCAGGTCTGGGCGAGATTGAATCTGTCATGTGACATTTAATATTGATTCCCTGATACTAGTAGGCCTATATGAACAACCTCCAACCGGACAGTACAACATCAACTAGTGAAGTCACGGAGCCAACGTCCTCTTGCCTGCAACAGAGTGATTTGGACACATTTCTAACCGGGGACCCCAGTTTGGCGCCTATGTGAACATTTGTTGTTGTTGTTGTAAGGGACAAATCATAATTTATGGCTGGTGTGTGTGTGTGTGTGTGTGTGTGTGTGTGTGTGAGACCGGGCCCCTGCAAGCCATGTACAAAACCAATTACCCCCCTACCCCCTCCTATAATTTTAGGCATAGTTTTAAAATATGTTTATGTACAAAATTGCTGACCCCCTAGCACATGTATACAAAATTGCTGACCCCCCTACCTCCCTAGAACAAAATGGGTGACCCACCCTTAAAATCATCATCACCCTCCCCTAGCCATAAATTATGAACGGTCCCTAAATCAGATAAAAAAAATCAGAAATGAAGCACAGGGGGTTCAGTGGATACTGGCATGGCCAGGCGCGTAGCGAGCCAATATTTTCGTGTAAGCCCGTTAGGTTGCAAGGCAAAGAAAATTTCACCAAATACATCGGAGGCTATTACAAAAGCCGAAACAAACCCAGTTGACATAAGTAATTAAGAAAGTTGCGTCCCGTGTCTTTACCAAGAAAAGCACCCGTGAAGATCCGGGTTAGAATTGGTCCTCAGCAATCCATATGCTTGTTGTAAGAGACGACTAACGGCATCCGGTGGTCTGGCTCTCTGACTTTGGTTGACACATGTCATCGTATCCAAATTGCTTAGATAAATGCTCATGCTGTTAATCACTGTATTGTCTGGTCCAGATTCGTACAGACAGCCGTCATATAGGTGGAATATTGCTGAGTGCGGGGTTAAACGACAACCAAACCAAAACAACCAAGCATGATGGGGGTTGGACGCAAGGGAGGCCACTCTAGACAACGTCTCATAATCTTTAGACATGTTATAGGGGGCTCAACAGTAATTTCGCTTGCGACGTTACCAAACATCAACAGAGAGTTTATTATTTTGAATGTGCGGAATGGTTTGATGGCATTATTTCCATTTTTGTGTATCATAAACTGGACATATATTAGATAGAGATGTAAGTATGAAATTCTTGCGATCGCAGAGTGAGTCTGGATGGGCTATCGGATGTGTCGTTTGGGTGCAGATGCCTTGAACTTGGGGCGCGAAGTTCAATCGAAGAAATTGAACGAAATCGAAAGTTGTTTTATTTTTTTTGGACACTATTTTGCAAAATGTCCCTTCATTGGTTTCCACTATTGTTCTTGTTGCATGTCTACGTGTGGCATGTTAGACAATTCACGTTTGAACAAGAGTGATCAAAACTGTATACATTGAATGTGTACATATTGGTCGATATGTTTGTCTACATTCGTCCTTTGGATCTTGAGTGAGTGTATCAGTATACAGAACTAAGCCAGGAATCTGAATACCCATAAAAGTAACAACCGAAATATACCCTGGTCACCCCAACAAATTAAGACAGGCTCTAACGTCCATATATTGAACGTTGCTTGTGAAAAAAATTAATTACACTAATAGTTATGATCATATTGTAGAACAATGTTAAGAATAAGTATAAATTGTATCATGATGACCAGTTTGGTGAATTTTCCCTGGATTATGTTTGAATGAATACAAATGAATAAAATACATCTCCGTGCACTGTCACATATTTTATGCAGTGGCTTCTTTGTACCTAACAGACACCTCTCTTCTATGTTTGGCTCGTGCAAGTTATGGGATACACGATGTAGCAGCACACTACAGCATGAATGTTTTTCAACTTGGGCAACAAAGCTCAAAATAAGCAGAAAAAATGTCTCAGCTTTCAATTGTATAGTTTAATATGATTTGACTTTGAAATAGAATATCAAAGCAATTGATTTACACAGAATCTAATGACATCTCTTCTTATTGACATGTTAGAAGCTGATTTGTAATAATAAAGGCAAGATACTTTATCATATTTACAGATGACATCTTTTTAATACATTATGGTGCTGCATTTCGATATAGATTCTTAAATTGTTGTAAAGCAAGGTTATTGCTTCTTGTCATCTATAAAGCATTGTGCCTTTGTCATAATTAACATGCCAATTGAACATCATAGAAATATTACTCAAGCATAGTAGTTTCATAATGGCAGACATAAACATATTAAGGTACTATGATGATGGGTTACACAAAAGTTGTATATGTCTATTGTCTAGCCATGCATTGCTTTCACTGGAACACAAGTTGCCAAATCATTTAACCTAACTGACTGTATTTTCAGATTGTCTGTGGTGAGAATGCCTCCAAAGTTACAGCTTGACAAGGCTGCCTGGCAGTGGGCAGATATAACCGACCCACACAATGTCACACAGGAACATGTCAACATGGCCTACAGGCTCAACCTGAAGCCTTGCTCACAGGGAGCATGCAAGTATGTCATTGTCAGCAAAGTTTTCACTCATACAGACAATTCTATCAAGACTTCAGTAAATACTGGACTGTGATTGGTTAATTAAAGTCATTCAGAGGTATGGGCGAGCTGGCTAAGGTGCCAGGCTAATGATCCAGTGAGCATGAGGTGCTGGGATCGAGCCAACCTGTGACCGGGGTGTAAAAATCTAGGAGTCAGCTTTGTGTGCAGACTCTTTCAGTGTTGTCACAGCCCCTAGTGTACAGTACACAAACCTGTGCACTTAGAAGAACCCACGAATCCGTTGGTATATGACCTGATGGTGGCCACATGAATACGTGCAAACACCTAGTTGCGGGTACAGCAACGTGTAGTAAACTTGGACAAAGTTCTGTGACTATGTGTCCCAGTTCACCCAGCTGTGAATGGGTACTTCGTAAGGATGGGAAAGCCGCAATAATTCGGTGCGCCTTGTGGCAGCAAGAGTTGTATGCTCCCCAGGGAGTTAAGATAATAAGCTTGTGCCGTTGAGATTGACATCCAATGATCGAGGGAAAAAATACCAGTGCCATCAGCATGCACTAGTGTGTGGATATGTGCGCTATATAAATATCCAATAATAATAAGAAGAATAATATTATCACGTTATATACTTCTGATTTTCCGACAAAGTATGTATTATTTTTTTAAATCTTAATAATGCGGTTATGGTAGAATGGAGATAATCATACTGTGTTGGAAAATCAAAGGTATATAACAAAATTATAATAGCTCTAACTATGTTATTTAAAACCTCATGCTATGCATATAGTTTTAAATCAAATTTAGGGCTATTATAATTTCCAACACAGCATGTTTATCTCTTAAATAGTTTTCCTCAGGTTTTGCTTTCCACCGTCCGCAGACACAGGATAAAAGCAGTATGATCATCCAGCAACTGTTACGGCACAAACTGGCCAACAAATCCTGAAGAAACTAGGCTGACAAATTTAGTTGATGTGTTTCTAAATTATGTTAAACTGGCAACCGTAGTATTAACTGAATATTTTGAAGAGTATATTCTGAAATCAAATTGATAGATATATTTCTGAAGACCTTATAGTTGAAACAAATACCTGAAGCCATTACCATGGTAACTGCACCTCAGCTCATGCAATAATGTTTGTTTCAGGAGGAACTGTAGGGGAAACCCATTTTGTTTGAATGCATTAGGAGAAAAGTCTTGGTTTGCCAAGCTGGATGAGAGAAAATGGCATGACTTTGACCCCCAGACAGAGAGGCGGCAAAAGGTAAATCCTGTTATTCTCCTGTCCATCATATCACTGGCCTCCCCCCATTATCCCCCCCCTAGTTCTCTATTCGCCTACATCCCAATTCTCCTACAGTCTTAAAACAACATTTCATGGTCTGTTGACTGTTGATTACGCAATTATAAACTAGTGTCACCCCTATGATCTAAAAGTTGGCTCTTCTAGTTGAAGTAGTTGAAGGACAAAAAGACAGTTTTCTAAAGAATTTATTTATATCTGTTACTTGTCATTTTCTGATCCAACACATGGCAGATCAATTCCTCCATTTCCTCAATGACACGAGCATTCGATTTCTGTAAAAGTTAGTTCAGTGTTGTACACCATTGATAGTTTGTAGATTCATCAAATCTTTAAAAGTATCAGCAGAGATATTTTTGAGCCATGACATAAACAGTAAGCATTTGTAAAATGTGACAATCAGTCTGGTCACTATGGTGAACTTCGTCTGCCCTATCTGCAATTTTGACAGATGTGCTGAAATGCTGTTGCATTTTGTCAATTTTAACTGCGTCAATGTGGTCTATAGAAACTTGATGTCTTGTTAAGGTCGACTTTTGAAAATTTTGACAAGCAAATGTAAACGGGTTCGGTTTATTTTTTTGCCCAAATGCACATACCACAGGTCATGATGCAGTATTTTGGGTTTTCAGCCTCTTTCTCTACATTTCTACTGGACGCATATTTGTGTGTCGCATAAAACCCTGCACAGTGATGAAGGTGAGATTCAGAAACAATGACAACATGAAGTATTCCCTAATGTATGTCATGTTGGTTCAAGCCTTTGTAGCCAAATTTATGTTTTATCTTTGACAGGGTTCTTATGTGGGGTTGAAGAATCTTGGTGCAACCTGCTATGTGAATACCTTCCTACAGCTGTGGTTTCACAACCTCCCTGTGAGGAGAGCTCTGTACCAGTGGAGGGAAACTCACATGCCGGATGTGTTGAGTACGTCTTGTCAGTTCCAACCTTCACGCCGAAAGCTTTGTCAAAGTGTGGATTAAGGTTCTTAGTTCAAGATCACTAGATCACGGAGTGGATTTGGGATTACTACTTTGGACATGTGGGGTGGGGTATCTAGCTGAAGTTGTCTATATCATGGATGTGCAGGGTATTTGGATAAAGTTGTCGAGGTCTCTGATGTGCTATGGCTAAAGTTGTCATGAGATGTTTAACAAAAATCTTTAACTTTGTATGTCAATTTTGCTTATACTTTAACATATACATGACACATCTGTGTTTAAGAAATCTTTGAGTGAGTTATTGAGTTTAGTTTTACACCACACTCAGCAATATTCCAGCTATATGGCGGTGGTCAGTAAATAATCGAGTCTGGACCAGACAATTCAGTGATCAACAGCATGGGCATCGATCTGCTCAATGGGGAACCGATGACATATGTCAACCAAGTCAGCGAGCCTGACCACCCGATCCCGTTAGTTGCCGCTCACGACAAGCATTGGTTACTGAAGGCACATTCTAACCCGGACCTTCACGGGTTAAGAAATCTATGACAAGCCTAAGACTACCACATGTATTAGGACTTGGATCATTGCAGTGCATTTATCATCATTGCTTCCTTAGATCTTAGACTGACTGACTGACTGAGTTTGGTTTTACGCCGCTTTCAGCAATATTCCAGCAACATCACGGCAGGGGACACCAGACATGGGCTTCACACATTGTGCCCATGTGGGGATTCGAACCCGGGTCTTCGGCGTGACGAGCCAACGCTTCAACCATTAGGCTACCCCACCGCCCCTTAGATCTTAGAAGAGGTAGACACATTTATGACACCAGAGACTTGATTGGCTATACTTAACTGTTTATCTTGTCAATCGTCAGCCTGTGTTTGCTTGAAGGTGATGATTGGACTCCCTCAACAATCTGTGGACATCTTCAAGTCATCTTTGCCCTGCTTCAGTACAGTATTAGAAGGTGTGTATCACTAAGGTAGATCTTAGTTATAGATAAGGTGGGTGTGTCATTACAGGTAGATCTTAGTTATAGGTAAGGTGGGTGTGTCATTACAGGTAGATCTGAGTTTAGGTAAGGTGGTCGTGTCATTACAGGTAGATCTGAGTTTATGTAAGGTGGGTGTGTCATTACAGGTTAATCTGAGTTATAGGTAAGGTGGGTGTGTCATTTTAGGTAGATCTGAGTTATAGGTAAGGTGGGTGTGTCATTACAGGTAGATCTGAGTTATAGGTAAGGTGGGTGTGTCATTACAGGTTGATCTGAGTTATAGGTAAGGTGGGTGTGTCATTACAGGTAGATCTGAGTTTAGGTAAGGTGGGTGTGTCATTACAGGTAGATCTTAGTTTAGGTAAGTTGGGTGTGTCATTACAGGTAGATCTGAGTTATAGGTAAGGTGGGTGTGTCATTACAGGTAGATCTGAGTTATAGGTAAGGTGGGTGTGTCATTACAGGTAGATCTGAGTTATAGGTAAGGTGGGTGTGTCATTACAGGTAGATCTGAGTTATAGGTAAGGTGGGTGTGTCATTACAGGTAGATCTTAGTTTAGGTAATGTGGGTGTGTCATTACAGGTAGATCTGAGTTAAAGGTAAGGTGGGTGTGTCATTACAGGTAGATTTGAGTTTAGGTAAGGTGGGTGTGTCATTACAGGTTAATCTGAGTTATAGGTAAGGTGGGTGTGTCATTTTAGGTAGATCTGAGTTATAGGTAAGGTGGGTGTGTCATTACAGGTAGATCTGAGTTATAGGTAAGGTGGGTGTGTCATTACAGGTAGATCTGAGTTTAGGTAAGGTGAGTGTGTCATTACAGGTTGATCTGAGTTATAGGTAAGGTGGGTGTGTCATTACAGGTAGATCTGAGTTTAGGTAAGGTGGGTGTGTCATTACAGGTAGATCTTAGTTTAGATAAGATGGGTGTGTCATTACAGGTAGATCTGAGTTATAGGTAAGGTGGGTTTGTCATTACAGGTTAATCTGAGTTATAGGTAAGGTGGGTGTGTCATTTTAGGTAGATCTGAGTTATAGGTAAGGTGGGTGTGTCATTACAGGTTGATCTGAGTTATAGGTAAGGTGGGTGTGTCATTACAGGTAGATCTGAGTTTAGGTAAGGTGAGTGTGTCATTACAGGTAGATCTTAGTTTAGATAAGATGGGTGTGTCATTTTAGGTAGATCTGAGTTAGGTAAGGTACAGGGTGAGTTATAGGTGGGTGTGTCATTACAGGTTGATCTGAGTTATAGGTAAGGTGGGTGTGTCATTACAGGTAGATCTGAGTTTAGGTAAGGTGAGTGTGTCATTACAGGTAGATCTTAGTTTAGATAAGATGGGTGTGTCATTACAGGTAGATCTGAGTTATAGGTAAGGTGGGTTTGTCATTACAGGTTAATCTGAGTTATAGGTAAGGTGGGTGTGTCATTTTAGGTAGATCTGAGTTATAGGTAAGGTGGGTGTGTCATTACAGGTAGATCTGAGTTATAGGTAAGGTGGGTGTGTCATTACAGGTTGATCTGAGTTATAGGTAAGGTGGGTGTGTCATTACAGGTAGATCTGAGTTTAGGTAAGGTGAGTGTGTCATTACAGGTAGATCTTAGTTTAGGTAAGGTGGGTGTGTCATTACAGGTAGATCTGAGTTATAGGTAAGGTGGGTGTGTCATTACAGGTAGATCTGAGTTATAGGTAAGGTGGGTGTGTCATTACAGGTAGATCTGAGTTATAGGTAAGGTGGGTGTGTCATTACAGGTAGATCTGGGTGTCATTACAGGTAGATCTGAGTTATAGGTAAGGTGGGTGTGTCATTACAGGTAGATCTGAGTTATAGGTAAGGTGGGTGTGTCATTACAGGTAGATCTGAGTTATAGGTTATAGGTCATTACAGGTGGGTGTGTCATTACAGGTAGATCTGAGTTATAGGTAAGGTGGGTGTGTCATTACAGGTAGATCTGAGTTTAGGTAAGGTGGTGTGTACAGGTAAGATCTGAGTTAGGTAAGGTAGATTACAGGTAGATCTGAGTTAGTTTAGGTAAGGTGGGTGTGTCATTACAGGTAGATCTGAGTTATAGGTAAGGTGGGTGTGTCATTACAGGTAGATCTGAGTTATAGGTAAGGTGGGTGTGTCATTACAGGTAGATCTGAGTTATAGGTAAGGTGGGTGTGTCATTACAGGTGGATCTGAGTTAAAGATGAAGTTACTGACTGTCTTCACAATATTTAGGTCTCAGAACGTGGTCCCCACAACAGTTGAAATGACCCCATATTTTATGTTCATGAGCTCCTGTCCACAAGCCCTGTCTTTGTGAGGATTAAAGATTTTTAAAAGATATATTAAAATTTGAGATGACCCCCCGACCTGAAATGCTCCACAGTACAAACATTATTACCTACATGGGCGTAAATATCGGGGTTCATATTTTTCATACCATGCCCTGGGTCAAAATATCACTTTGTCATGGTGACGTGACATGAACAATGTTATGATGTAACGTTTCTTCTCTGACGTTGCTTTCTACATGCGGCGACGGCAGGGAGCCAGCCTATGTTTGAAAGTAGATTTGGGTAAATTTTCCTCAATTTGACAAGTTCGGTAATAAACAGAATATTATATTTGTGCTCATATCATACTGTGTTTATGACACTTGTGCCTTAATATTGGTATTTATTACCCACGTGGTCAACGTATGGCTAGTTGCATACTAATCTCGTACCTCACACGAGTGTCGTATCGCGTTGACCTGTGTCGTAACGACTTGACCTGAGATTCTAACGATTTGATTGGATAACCGATGACCTCTCAATTAGGTCACATTCTGACGTAACTATTTTTTCATTCATAACAAACACGTGAATTCATTCATTCTACAACTTAAATGCATTGTGGGAATGTAAACATCGCGAACGTTGCCGTGTCGCTGTTTAATTGTGAGTCGAACTGAGACATTATATCCGTCGAAAAACGTAAACGCAATGTTTCCACCAGTGATGTTAGCCGAATGAAGCAACTGCAAACCAAGAAACGGGGTGCTACGGAGTAGTTGACTGTAGGAGGCTGTACGAGGCGATGACAACTGACATGAATCGTGACGTCGGTTACCATGGCAGTGACGTCATTACAGTGTGACGTCATGCAAATATTGTACTACGGTACAAAACTCTTCCGCAACCTCTTTATGAAACCTGTTTTGGTTTGAAACCAAAATATTAACAAAAATACGCTATTTTGTCAATTTAATGCATGTAAGACGTGGGTAATAAATAAAATACCACACTCGGTCTCATTACATACGAATTATACGAAACTCGTGACCTTCCTATGTTATCTGACCTCGCTTTCGCTCCGTCAGATACCATAGCAAGGACACTTGTTTCGTGTAATTCGTATGTAATGAGACCTCATGTAGTATTCTCTATTTATCACTTAATACAGTGATATTTTGCCTGATACTGACTTTCCTTGCCACCCCGATATTGGCAGGATAGGCATCAGAGGGCTTGTTTCGACCACACCCCCATTTTATGCGGATACATTGTCATCCATTTATGTCAAGATCGCAGCACCTAGCAGAAAATGTGTACCATGTGGGATAAGTCATGTGACTATAACCTTCTAACGCCTCACAGGCAGCTTGGGTTATCTGGGGGAATCCCTCCTAGACTTTGTGATGCGCCGTTGAGTAGCTTCGAGTTCAATACCAGGCACCACAGAAATCCATGATATGTATTACATACATTATGTATATAAAAGGTAGGTGTATTACTTTTGTTTGGTAAAAGTGGATGTGTCACTACAGTTGAGGTAGATACTCTTGGATGTGTCACAACAGGGCGTACTTTTGCCATTTAGCGACCACTACAAGTAGATAGAGATAGGTGTATCAGTGGGTAGATATAATTGATTGTATCATTACATAAAGATCAGCATTGGTGTTTTCCATGAATAAGATATAGCAGGTTGATTTCATGTTTTCTTCAGATACATTGATCCAAGTTCGTTCATCAACCACCTGGGCCTGGACGCTGGTCAGCAACAGGTAATATCCAGCCATGTGTTGTCAGGTGTCACATGAATGTGAAGATCTGGTGTCTGTATTCTCCACTACGTTAGACTGACGTGATGAGATGGACAACTTTGAGCCACACTTGGCAGACTGGCAGTCATTGCAAACACCTTGTAATAAAATTAAGTCGTTAATGAAGAAATCTTTTTCTGCTATTTGATGTATCTTACAAGAATGAATGTAATAGTTTCTGTAACCATGGTTACTGGGTGGTAATAAGAATTATCCTTGTTTTCAGTGGTGTAGAGTGTATTCAAAATGTGTATTTAGGAGATAATCCTATTGTGTTTATAGTTTGGAAGTGATTTTTGTTGGTTGAATGCTGCTAAATGTCATTTAAAACCGAACGCGTTAGCGTGAGTATGACATTTAAGTATGTTCGTTTTTGATTGGCTGTTACTAAAAAATTAAAAGTGAAAAATTTTCAATAACCACTTCTGAGTGCCGGTTCACTGCGCGTAGTGTCAAAACATTACAAGGTAATGAGTGCTTGTTTAAAACGCGTTTTATTTTTCATGGTGCATATGTCATGGTAGAATGGTTTGTAAACATGAGTATTAGGGGGTTTTGTAATTAGAAGTATATGGTGTATTCATATGTGTTGGTGTATTAATGAATATATTGTGGTAAATTCATGAGTATTACTTGGCTTATTATAAATATCTTGTATATTCAGTACACTGTGTAATCAAGAGTATGATGAGTATGTTGTGTACAGATTCATGTATTGTATACACATATATTTGTGTATATCATGTCTTCACGAGTGTACTGTTTATTCATGATGATGTAGTTGATTCATGAATAATACTTTACCGTGAAGTTTACATGATATACAGCTTTTCCACTGGACAAGAGGTCGATCATGTGATTGCTAAACTGACATTCATATGTGTATTAATGACTCATTGTGACATTCCCTTGTTCTCCACATGAGTTTTTAAATTGCATAAACACTGAAAGAATACTTGACACTCCTGTAGTCAGTGGTGTTCTGTGATATTGTCAGATTTAATGTGATGTGATCTGTACCATGTATTGTATGACACACTGAGGAGAATATTAGATGTTTTCAGGATGCCCAGGAGTTCTCCAAACTGTTCCTGTCCCTGCTAGAGGATGCCATGTCTGCCCAGGCTGCTCACGGCAGCTCCAACATCGTGCAGCAACAGTTCCGCGGGGAGTACTGCTACGTCACAAGGTGAATGTCATACTATAGTTAGTGTCATCAGGATCAGAATTAGAATGACTTGCTCTCTGTACTTTGAATATGTTCGATTGAACATCTCAGTGTGTGTTTACATTTGTTTCTTTGGAATTTTTTAAACGGGAAGTGTATACAAAATTTTAATCACAGTTTGAAACGGAAGGGAATTTTAAATTCAGCATCAGTGTTTCAAAATATACTATTTGTCACACTGAAAGTAAAGCGGTCAATATAAGCATTGAAATAATAGGGAATTATGAGGCCTTTGCTTTCTTAGCTAACCAGGACTGAGTTACCCCCCTTAGAATATGTCGTAATTGGTGCCAGTTAATTTAGTCTGGTCTCCTGTCTAGTCATAATGATGACATGTGTATGACATCCTTATCGGTAGCTGACTTTCGCAAAATGGCCTGTTCACTGTGCGATATTAGGAACAGTACTTTCCCTGATTCAAGGATCGTATATATGTATACTGAACAACATTAGAAACGCACCACCCATATAAAACGAAATATCCCCGTCAGACTGAAATATACCCATGATGTCTGAGCATCGTCAGGTGTTTTTTAAGTGTGGTGCCTTTCTAATGTTGTTCAGTATGTAAATGTGCCATGTAAGTAATCAGAAACATTCTGACAATTTACATGTTGTTGTTTTCGTTATGTTTTCATTGTAACCAAGGGAAATAGTCTAAAATGAGGAGAAGACCCATTAACATTGAACATGAGTTTGTGTCTGTCGTGGCTTGAAGGAAACTATCATATATTGTGTTGAATATACCAAATCATGGTTTTCACTTGATTTTACATTTAGTATTGGTGACAAAAAACATCAGTGTTCACGAATGGTGTTTCAAAGTAACAGGTCATTGGGTCCTGTATGTTTCAGATGTCTGTCTGACCCATTGAAAATCACAGGACCCATAGAATACATTTAGACACACATTACAGATTTAACATTTCTTATAATTGGCATTGAAATTATTAACAAGCATCCGATATATCAACAGCAAACAAGTGTCACATGTCACATATAACAACTTCAGTCAAAGTCATTGTGAAATATACAGTCAGACACTGGGGCCGGCGGGTTGTAGACTTCTATCTGACCGTTGGCGAATCTGCCGGATTTGTCAGAGGGTCAGACGCTATTCGTGAACACTGAAACATTTGTCATTTTATTGCAAACAGTTTGAGGAATTCAGTTATTCATGACAAGGAAGATCAGTTTAAAGCATATGTATTGTAATTGGTGTAATATATCCAACATAACAACATGACTTTATAGATATGGCAGTCACTTTGACATTCCTTTTGCATATTTCCCAAAAACATTCTGGGTGATTCTAAGGTCATCAATAATGTTTCAGAATGATTTGATAACAATACAATACCTGTGATCACTATTGGTCTTTTCTTAAATTCAATTCTCTGAGTAAATATTCAATATTTAGAAAATAAAGCTACTCCGTTTTCAATTTTGCGGTCCTTTATCGTTGATTTAAGACCGCTAAATGCAATTTATAAACCAAATGCGGTAGCGTGAGGTTTTATATTAAACATTTAGCGGTCTTAAATCAACGATGAAGGACCGCAAAATTGAAAACAGTAGCTTTATCTTCATTCTAGCTCGACTGATAAGCGTTTTAAAACTGAACTGTTTGGCGCGCAAGAACACAAGGCGCGAAGGGGCCTTTTTCCTGGAAATCTCTTGGAATCGTCCCATTGAAGGACAGGTTGTGTAATGAACAAAATAAGACATTTTCAGCAACATAAATGCTTTATTTCAGGAACCAGTATGCTTGTATTTGTAACAAGTAGCACACATAAATAAAAAATACAGTTTATACTGTGAGCAAGTACAATTATTTGATTTTTCTCACGAGAATTATTGATCTCCCCTACTGTATGACAATCGACTCACCCAAATTAACTTTATTCACGGAAATAATTGTTGATAACCACCCTACTATTCCCAATTTGGAAAAGACCTGACATGCCACGTTTTATGTGGGATACATGGACAGTGGAAGTGGAAGGACTGGGCTTTACGGCCGGGACGGAAGTGGTCAGGTTAGGGCATGTGGCTCTCTCGACGTCAACACACGTAGATATTGACCCGGTTTAAATATACTGCCACTTTTGTGCTGCTGACGGATTTTCTAGCTTCGTAGTTTCTTCACTGGGATTAGGGTAAAAAAAATTCTTCTTCAAACCATTCGCTTTTTACTTCAAAAACACCAAAGATGCTGCCGAGATAGAAATTGCCGATGTCCGACATGTTTGTTTACAAACAATAGGGTCAACGAGTTCATTGTATTCATACCAGGTGAATCGGTCACTTTAATTAGCGGTCTTAAACTGCCATTTAAGTACGGTTTTGATGAGCTCTCAGCAAATCAGAATCAAGTATCACACAATGTCGTGCTGGAATTAGATTTCAAAATGTATACGCGATAACACTCATGGATTATGATTTTGTAATGGCAACAATTCTGAGACTATTTTCATAACAGTCTGACACACATAGATGTGCAAAAACCTCTATACCTCACTGTGAATGTGAACAAATATCCCTGTAAAACATGTTTAATACTTTTCTTTACGATGTTGTCTTGAATGTTAAAACAGCTGAATTATGAAAATGAGAACTTAAAAAAAGTCCAGGCAAGGGGGTGGTGAGGTAGCCTAGTGGTTAAAGCGTTCATCCATCATGCCAGTGACCCAGGTTTGATTCCCCACATGGGTACACTGTGTGCAGCCCATTTCCGGTGTCTCCTGCCATGGTATTGCTGGTATTGCTAAGAGTGGCGTAAAATCACACTCACTTACTCACTCCAGGCAAGTTCATTGTGTAGTTCCCATTCATACATACATTCCTTAAGAAGTACTGGTAATAGATTTTATGGTTTAGTGTTCTGTGATGTCTCTGTGTAGTGTTGACATGTACGTTTGACTTCTGGTCAGGTGCAAGAACTGTGGCAATGAGTCAAGAACGGGGTCAATGTTCTATGAGCTGGACTTGAACATCAAGGGACACAAGTTATTAAAAGAGTGCATTGAGGATTTTCTCAAGGTCAGTTGCATACGTTTTACTCACTCATACCATGCTTACAATATTCACTGTCCAAAACACCCTTACTGTGTACTTGGTGTATGGAGGTACCATACAGGTGGTGTGGAAGTTAACCATGTGCATTGTTCACTGTCACATGTACACAGGATGATGTTACAGGAAGCCGAACATGGAGATATGTGTCCTGTTGAACATGTTAATTATCTTTTGTAAAAGTGATCCATTTGTCGTTCTGCAGGGAGATGAAGTTCATGATCAGGTGTTGCCCTCCTCTGTTCTGGCTGTAGTACATGTGGGGGATTCACTGTTAGGCTTCTGTGTTCAACTATTGTGTGCCTGATGTGTTGTACCTAATGTGTTACTGATGTGTCTCATGTATGTCTGTTTTGTGTTGATTGTGTTCTATCCCTTTGTTCATGTGATGCATTCAACCCTTGTATATCTTATGTTCTACACTTCTATTTAATGTGTTTTATTGTGTGTCTGATGTTTTCTACAATTGTGTGCCTGATTTCTTCTTCTGTGTGTGATGTGTTCCACACTTGTGTGCCTGATTTCTTCTACTTTTGTATCTGATGTGTTCTACTTTTGTGTCTGATGTGTTCTACATTTGTGTGCCTGATTTGTTCTACTTTTGTGTCTGATGTGTTCTACTTTTGTGTTTCTGATGTAATCTACACTAGTGTGGCTGATGTGTTCTGCTCTTGTATGTCTGATGTGTGCCTTGTGTGTCTGCAGGAAGAGAAGCTGGAGGGAGAGAACCAGTACATGTGTGAATCCTGCGAGAGCAAACAGAACGCCACCAGGGCCATCAATCTGCAGTCCCTGCCTCCAGTCCTCAACATCCAGCTGCTTAGATTTGTGTTTGACAAGTGAGTTTGTAGTCTTCCTCATGTGGGATATTGTGTCAATCAATAAATAATGCCTTTTTCATAAAGTGGTCAAATGTAAGATAATGTTAAATTTGGGATTACTCGTTGTATGTAAGGTACAGATTCTAGTACTTTTTAGAGGTTGAGACCCATCTGGGATTCAAACCCACAGTCTCAGAGTGAGACACCTAATCGCCAGCAAACCAAGTTACTGTGTAGGTTCGAAATCTCCGATGGGACTCAACCTCTATAAAGTAGGTTCTTGAGAGGCATTTAGAAGTTGGTGTTCAAGTAAATGCAAATTATATGGATGACAACTTCTTTATCGTATATCACAATGTTTCTGGGCTATTCCTTGCCCCTTCGTCAGGTGAATTGTTAGCAAACAAGATACATCAATGAGTAGTAGAAAGAACCATAGCCTGAACTCTCCAGCAGCAGCAGGATGAATGCCCTCCCAAACCTGAACCTTCTCCTAATCGAATCAACATACCCGACCATGGCCAGATCAGCCACCACATCAGCCGTCTCACAAAGAAAACTACCAGCATCGACGTGACATTCCACTCTAATATAAGACCCTGAAACCATCCATCATTGATGTATCTTGTTTGTTACAATTCACCTGACGAAGGGGCAAGGAATAGTCCCAGAAACATTGTGATATACAATAAAGAAGAAGTTGTCATCCATAATATTTGCGTTTTACTCTAAAGAGTACTTGGGATCTCTGGTTAGAATAGCTCCCGTGAAACATATGCTGGTTATGTAACAGGCATCACTGGATTTCTGGTCCTGATTCGATTATTTACAGCCGTTAATCTTGCGGAGTGAGACTTTAAACAACAACCTATCAGACTTAATTATTTTGAACTTGCTGTTGTACAGCCTTAAAGGTGATGCCTGGAGCATGAATGTCACTCCTTGATTACTTGACGAAACCAAAGGTAACATTTTGTGGACTATCTTCAGACCCGTGACTAAATTAGCACACAGTCCCTTGATGCTATTTTCAAACTTAGTTATCATATGGTTCAACATTCAGATGTCATCATGGCCAGCATCAATGTCTGTTTTTGGAGATAAGGTAAACAGTGAAGATCCCTAGGAAAGTATGGCTACTGACACCAATATCTTTGTCCCTGTTACATGTTCATAAACGTTTCAACAGGACTTACACTGTTTAGTGAATTCACAAACATCAAAGTGGCCCCCATTCAAGAGGCATGACTTTGGATCCCTAGAGAAAACTGGAAGACCTCCTTGTTATGTGTGTGAAATGTTTGTTGACTGGTTCCTCTCTCATGTTTGTCAGAAACACTGGGCACAAGAAGAAGATCAACAGTTTTGTTCAGTTCCCTGAAGTTCTAGATATGAGCAAGTATCTTCGTAAGCCAGGTAGGCAGCCATTTTCCCTCCACTGTTGATTAATGCAATTAGCACATAAGCAAAACAAAAAAACCCATAAAAATGTTGCAGATTGAAGTTGTAAATAAACCCCAAAGTGATGCATGAGTATTGTATTTGTCAGCCAAAAACTCACTGGAATTGTCCAGGATGGTGGAGTACCCTAGTGGTTAAAGAGTTAGATTGTCATGCTGAAGGCCCGGGTTCGATTCCCCGCATGGAACAATGTGTGAAGCCTAGTGGTGGTCCGATTAATTGAAATAATCGAAGATTGGTCATAGTGACTAAAGGACCATGCAATCGATCATAATTTCTCATAATCGAACACAAACAGTTCTGGAACACAAACAATTAACAATATTTTTCACATGTTTGGTTTTGTCTGTTACATGTTGTAAGCACTGCAAGCTCGTTTCAAGTCATGATTGAATTTATCTTAAAGATTCCAAGAAATTTGTTCCCAACATACTAGTCATCCTTTAAAGATGTGAAATTTTGCCCCCCAAAAACAAAAGAACTACTTGTTTTTTACCTTATTTTTATGTGCATTAACAAATGTGCATTAACCAATTATTTTCGATGATTGATCGGTAGTAATGAACCAATCATCAATTATGAGATTTGAACCAATTCCCAACACTAGTGAAGCCCATTTCTGGTGTCCACCGCCGTGAAATTGCTGAAACATTACTAAAAGCGGCGTAAAACCATTCTCCCTACCTCCCACCCACTCTCTCATCCTCACTGGAAATGTCTTGGGTGACCATGGTTAAATATCATTGTATTATCTGGTCCAGACTCAGAATCTTCCATGTTCAAACTTGGTTTGTCAGCACCATGCAAAATTTCACAAATGGGGTAAGTATGTGTGACCTCCATCTTCCCAACCGCTGGCACACAGTGATATGACTGAATTGCTGTGATTGTAGAGAACACCGCTGTGTACGACCTGACTGCAGTGTTGATACACCGAGGCCCCAGCGCCTACAGCGGCCACTACGTAGCCCACATCAGGAAAGGACAGCAGCATCCGTGGTACAAGTTTAATGATGAGGACATCGAAGAGATGAAGGGGCGGAACCTGCACCTGGGGTCAGAGGAAGAGATCCAGGGTAAGTTGCAGGCCACTTCCTTGAAGAATTCATGCTACAGCCACTGTCAGATTTATTGAATTTCCGGTTGTAACAAACTCACTTGCCAACTCTGTTTAACACTATTTTATTGCACCCCTATCAATGGTGGCACTCTCAATCTGACAGCTCAACATTGGTGGGGCTAGTGCACACATCAGGAAATCACGTTTTGGATGATAACATAGCTTGTGGGTTAGATTATTGGTCCTGGACAAATGAAGCTGAACTATTCTTGCAACTCTCAAGTTTACATGTTTACATGATGTTTACTGATTTATAAAACAATTGTTTGTGATGTTTTAAGTTTATTTGGGCCACGAGAAGGTATGGTGCACTTATTTGTATAAAGAAGATGAAGTCTGGTGCCCAATAGCACCCTTCGAAGAAAATTGCATTCTATCCTTGAATTGATTGTCTGCCACAATTCGGTGTCTTGACATCGATCAATGTTACATCTGAGACTAAGTAATGGCAACACCTTTATTCTGTTAAACACTAATGACTGTTATGTGTCTACCATACACAACGTGGTATATTTTACTTTCTGTTTGATTGCTTGATCAGGTCATAATAATGTTTGGATAGGTGTGTCGAACCCTGGATTAGTCGAACTATACCTCTGGTACCTAGGCTTCAGGCTTACCTGAATAAGTGTGTGAGTTGGGTTTTACGCCGCTTTTGGGAATATTCCAGCAATATCACTCAGGGGATGCCAGAACACAGTACAGTGTACCCATGTGGGGAATCGAACCTGGGTCTTTGGCATGACGAGTGGACGCTTCGATCACTTGGCTATGACACCATCCTGAAAAATTAATAGGTGATCTGGTTTATTTACTGTAAAAGAACATTATGAATCACTTATTTGCCAACACATTTTCAACTTCTGAATTGTCAATCTCTGAATGTGAGTCTAAATACTTTATCTATTATCAGAGAACTCCAAGGAAAAGAAAGGGAGAGTAGCTAAAGGTTGCCACTCTTCCAAGAATGCCTATATGTTGGTGTACACGAGGCAAGGCACACAGGCAGAAGGTGGGTTTATACATCTTGTCCTAGTATTTGAGGCATCTGACTGTATGAGAACATGATGCATGTTGTAGACCTCTGGGTCCTGTTTCACAAAGCTCTAGTAAGTCCAAAGATCTCTTTTCTTGTAGCATTCGTATCTCCTATGTTTCAGTATAGGAGGTACAAATGCTACAAGAAGTTACGAGATCTTAGACTTACGAGAATTTTGTGAAACGGGACCCTGGTAGACAAGAAATCCACAAACGTAGTATCATGACACACTTTGGATCTTAATCTGGGGGAATATGGGATTCAAACTGAAAACAAGTAGATCTTTAGAAGTGATCGCTGGATAAATCTACAGATAAACTGCAGAGTGGTGTCTGTACCTTTACAGTCTGTCCCCATGAAAGTATGGGTACTGGGAAACATGTGCACAGCTGATTGCTATTTCCAGCTCAGATACACACGGTAATCTTAATCCCTGCAAATAATACAATGCCCAGCAAAAACAACTTAGAACTTAAAAGGTAAATAATCTTGAACATAGAGATTTTTTCTGGGTTACATCTTCTTTTTATTCTTTTTATTTTTAGAATAAAAAGAAGATGTAACCCAGAAAAAATCTCTATGTTCATCAAATATCATCTTCTAAAATGCCAATCAAGCATGTAAATAATCTTGTCTAGTGATGTTTATTTGCAAATTTGACGTCTCTACTGACAAAGTCATCTTCCGTTGTTTGTTCACGCGAAGTGATACGATGTTGTTTTCTTACCCTGGAAAAAAGTTTGACAAAAGCGTAACCCATGGATAAGATGACCCCCTTCTACAGTCTGCTTTTTTTTGGTCCTCAAAATTCGGCTTATAGACGGTCATATACGGTAACACTGCTAGTGTCTGATTTACATTTCTAAACTGATGAGACAATATTAAGATGAAGACAACACCAACATTTCCCTGTTACACCAGTGTAGATACTGATGCCAGTTTGGATGTAGAAAACCTTAACAGATGTGATGAGGGAGTATTTGTAAATTGATTGAACTGAAAGTAATATTTTATTGAAAATGTTTTAGAGGTTAATGTGTTGAAGTCTCAGGTGCTGATCATCAGGTAGTGGGAAGCTCAGTCTTGGTGTGACTGGAATGTTGACCAGATTGACATAACACTTAGGTGATAATCCTATTCTGTTTACATTTTGGAAGTGATTATAGTTGGTTGAACGCTGTTAAATGAAACATTTAGCAGCGTTCAACCAACTATAATCACTTCCAAAATGTAAACACAATAGGATTATCTCCATTCTACCATGACATATGCACCATGAATAAAACGCGTTTTAAATATGCACTCATTACCCTTGCGTAGTGTTTTGACACTACGCGCAAGAGTGAACCGCTCTCAGAAGTAGTTACTGAAAATTTTTCACTTCTAATTTTTAGTAACAGCCAATCAAAACGAACATACTTAAATGTCATGGTAGAATCCTGGTTCAACATCAGTGTCTGTGGTGACATATAGCATGTGTTCAGAAGTGTTGTAAAAAAGAGATGATTTCACAACTAGTAGCCCCTAGTAAAAGTCCATGTACTACAAAATATTGATCTAATCATGTGTATTATTGGCAACAGTTTGAGCAACATGACTGTTTGTGAGATAGCTGTTTGAGAGACTGACATGTTTCAGCTACCCCGGAGGAGTGCAGCAGCCTGGAGGGCCTCCTTCCCCCTGGGGTGCAGCAATACGTCCTCCGAGATAATGACAAGTTTGAAGAGTGGATCACAGACTTGATCACAGCCAGGGTAAGATGCTTGGTGAAAGGGGTGAAACTGACTCTAAACCAGCTTGTTTGTCACGAGTGTTTGGGATTATTTTTATGCCGCTTTTAGCAGTTTTCCCACAATATCACGGTGAAATCACACCAGAAATGGGCTTCACACATTATACCGATGTGGGGAACGAAGCCAGGTCATTGGCGTGGCGAGCGATTGTTTGTCATGAGTACAAAGGGACACTTGTGAACAAATACGTGATGGACTTGATGGATGTAACCTGAGGGGAGAGAGAGCTTCTTCTCTTTTATGTAATGTAGGTTACAAATGGAAATAGGGATTTTTTATGCCATGTTTAATGGTGCTTACAAGTATGTGAAAATTGGACAACAGAAACCTCCATCATTTGTCTGTTTGTGACATTGGTATAACTACTAGTGTCAATCACAAGGATGTTGTACTAGACCACCAAATTGTTATCAAGTATGGCAGCATTTACTTCAATTCATATCATACACAGAATGTCATGGCATTACTAGGGGTTTCCTCCCAAAGGAAACTGTACTGTGTAGACTCTCACTCACTCACTCACTCACTCACTCACTCACTCGTTCAAACCCACCCACTCACACACAGACTCACTCACTCACTCACTCAGACTCAAATTAATTTGTGAATTCCTTTCTTGGCTGAACATGATCGATACAACTGGTGACCATCTTCTCACACAATGCCTTCCCATGCTGATCACTATATCCTGTCTCTCCTGTTTACCTGGATGAATAACCTTTCTTGTTTGATGGAAAATGTTGTGTTTTTTCAAGAGACCGAATGCAATCAGTTTTCTTGTCCAGGAAGTGTTCATTACTGTAGTACCGACTTGACTCCCATTGTGTGGTTGTGTCTGCTTTCAACAGGAAACTAAAATTCTGAGTGGGAAATGTGAACAAGAAGAAGTCAGGGAGAAGTACCTGGCTCTGTTTTATGAACCAGGTAAGTCGTGAGTCCTTCTGTCTGATGATCTTGTGGGTGCTCCATGGCCTCGCAGTTCATCTTGTACCTACTTCTCAGATATCTGGTGTACAGCAACAACCCACACCTAAGCCTATTTCACATCAACCAAATGTGTCCTTGAGTTAAGAATGCCAGTTAGTTGCACGTCATTTATTGAGAGTAAAATATGTTCAGCCTTTGTACCTGTTGGAAGTTTAAAGCACATTTCACTGGTATGTGCTCCTCGGCGATTGATGCAGACAGTTTGGCTTCTGTACCCTGCTATGGTGGCCCTGGTATCATTTGCTTGATGCTATGTTTGAAGCTGTGAGTGTGTTGGATTATACTACACAGGGTTTCACAATAGCTCATTTCTCAGGACATTTACTGATTCATTCAGTCATTTCTGTAAACATTTGGAAGAATGTTCTTTCAAAAGAGTCATCAAAATATCCTGTTGCCTCTGGCAAACTCCATGTGACTGTTAACACTGTTTCAGGCTGTGACTTTGAGTGGCTGAGCATCGATTGGATCAGCAAGTGGCTGGCTGATCCAGCAAAAGTTCCGAAAGTCAAGAATCTGCAATATTTATGTCAGCACCAAAAGTATGTAATTTTTCACTTACAATAACAACCAGTACATAATTGTCTTCCAATTCTTCAACACATGAGAAGTTGCAGTGTGACCCTGCTGTGACTGTAGCATTACAACTCAGTGTGCCATGCAGCTGTGACTGTAGCATTACAACTCTGTATGTTGTAGTGTGACCCAGCTGTGACTGTAGCATTACAACTCTGTATGTTGTTTGTCATGCAGTCAGCCATGGTACAGCTGTGACTGTAGCATTACAACTCTGTATGTTGTATGTCATGCAGTCAGTCATGGGTACAGCTGTGACTGTAGCATTACAACTCTGTATGTTGTTTGTCATGCAGTCAGCCATGGGTACAGCTGTGACTGTAGCATTACAACTCTGTATGTTGTTTGTCATGCAGTCAGCCATGGGTACAGCTGTGACTGTAGCATTACAACTCTGTATGTTGTTTGTCATGCAGTCAGCCATGGGTACAGCTGTGACTGTAGCATTACAACTCTGTATGTTGTTTGTCATGCAGTCAGCCATGGGTACAGCTGTGACTGTAGCATTACAACTCTGTATGTTGTATGTCATGCAGTCAGCCATGGGTACAGCTGTGACTAGCATTACAACTCTGTATGTCATGCAGTCAGCCATGGGTACAGCTGTGTCTGTAGCATTACAACTCTGTATGTTGTGTCATGCAGTCAGCCATGGGTACAGCTGTGACTAGCATTACAACTCTTACAACTCTGTATGTTGTATGTCATGCAGTCAGCCATGGGTACAGCTGTGACTAGCATTACAACTCTGTATGTTGTATGTCATGCAGTCAGCAATGAAATAAGTCACTCAGACTGTAACTGCAGTCAATATTTACTCATGTTTGACAGGTATTTGTCTGGACTTCTCAGTGGCTCAGTATTCAGTACTGTTGCATTGATGATGCTTTCATTTCTCATAAGTAGTAAAACTGACCAAATCTTCTTTAAGAAACCGTAATATAATAGCTGGTATAACGTACCTTGGAACTGGATCTAACAATGCAGTATCTATAGACATGATGGATGCAATTAATTTTTTGAATGACAGTTGGGCAGAAACTACCTCATGCTTCAGATATGGAGTCTTTGAAATGTTGAAATAATTGCAGTTACTGGTAGCTGGCGTGATGTGCCTTCAAACTGGATTTGTCAATGTAGTATAGACATGAGTTTCCATCCGTGTTCCTGTTAATGATGTAGATTCTAACACTATCATCGAGCAGGTTATGGCACTAGGCTGTGTATCCTGTAGAACATGTAGATATTCCAAGTTTTCTTGGGTAAGAAGTGCATAGCTTCCAGGAATATATTTTATCACATGCATCGTATCACAACACCTGGAAATATCTAAACTGCCTCTATATGTTACTGTATGTTGTAGACTAGATCCTGATGTTGTGCCCAAGCTAAAGTGTGTCCGATCTCAAGGGGTGAGTTGACAATTGTTATGAGGTTTCTGAACTTGATGCACTAAATTTCTATCTGTAGATTAGGGCACAGGCAAATGTCATCCAATGGGTGGTCACTGTTTAGGTCATGTTGAGTACACATCTGCTGATGAAGTACAGAGAGTGTCATGCTTGGGCAGTTTGCACAAAACCTTCGAGTTTATATGAAATCATGCAATCTGCTTAGAATATGAATGGTTGAGTTTGTGAAGTGTAGATTTTTTGGAAGTGAAGTATTTACCTTTGTTCTAGAGAACTTGTGCCAGTATTTTATGAGGATATAAATGTACTGTCGCGAGAACAAAGGTCTCAACTGTGGCTCTTCTTTTGTTGCCACAACAGTACTGGCACTCGTCCTCTGTTAGGGAACCTGGGTTTGTTCATTATAAACACATACATTTGACTGATAATAAAACATGCTCACACTACTGTGTTCTTTTGAATCAAACAAAACAGCCTTTCCCACTTGTTGTATCCATACATAATTACATAATGCATTTGTGTTTAACATTTTCAGAAAGTCAAACTATAAGAGTGTAAGAAAGTTCAACGACTAATTAAAAGCATGTCCAAAGCATTTTCATCTTGCATATTACTTGAATTATGAGTTGTCTAGGACCTTTATTGTCACAACATTGATTATCATTTCATAACAAAATTGAAGACATTGCATATTCATTTTGGTGCTAAATAATTGTTGCTTTTGTTTTGTAGGCAGCACGAGTGATAGAGAAACACAAGCCTGACGTGAGGCTGCAGGGGTAAGATCCCATTGTGTGGGTGGTATCTGGTGCATCCAGCTGTTACTGTAGCATTACTGGTTGCTTCCAGCTGTCAAGGACAAATATGATACTGTGTTACCTCCCTTTGTCAGCATATTGTCGTAAGTTGTGCATAATTTAAGTGAAAAACTAACAGTTAGTTTTATCATATTCATGTAGACCTCATTCAGATATGTTTTCTTCAGACAAGGCTTTCTTGAGCATTTTGAGAATTTCAGAAAACATTTTCTTTTTTGTGAATGATAACATGCGATTAGATGTGATGTTTTGGCATCTCAGCTAATCACCACTGAGCTATTTGTGCCTGTAGGGAGCAGACTTTGTGCTGGAAGTGCGTGCGGAATCGGTGTCATGTGACAAGGATGAAGCAGCAGATGGTGAATGATGAAAAAGCTGTCAACATGGTCTCCAAGTTTACATATGATAGGTATGTAGCCCCACATTTTCAGAGCTTTAAATGCTTTTAACCTGACAGTCTGGCCTTGAAAAGACCCTGGATTTAGCAACCATGTTTAATTGAAATGGCATTGACTTATTCTTACAATGGAATAGGCCATGAGTGACAGAGTGAACCTGTTCGGTGTCACCTTCAGCTGTGAGAAATTAGATCACTGGCATGAAAACTTGGGGCTCAGTGAGTGAGTGAGTATGTTTTTACGCTGCTATTAGCAATATTCCAGCAATATCACGGAGGGGGACACCGGAAATTGGCTTCACACATTGAACCTATGTGGGGAATGGAACCCGGGTCATCGGCGTCACGAGCGAACGCATTAACCACTAGGCTACCCCACCGCCCCTTGGGGCTCAGTTGTATGCACCATCAGTAAGAGGACATGGATACATCTAGGGTCCAAAACTCAGCCCCAGTTCTACATAATTTATTATTGAAGTTTCAAAAATGACTTTTATGTTTTCCGATTCCGGTCAGTAGATTCATTACTTGTTTAGCTTGCACTATTATGCTTGTAAATAAAAAGAAAGACACTTTCATCCTTATCCCAATTTTGAAGTGAACAATGTCTTTTGATATAATTTCTTGAGGAAGAGACACTGTCCCCTCGGTCATATCTGTTTGATAACATCCTACTCAACACCAACACCATCCCCAACCCAGTGGTATGCACCATTGCTCCAGCATTTACTACACCTCCTGGCCCCATGGTTCCCTGTGTGTGTTACAGTGAGCTGTGCTACTGGTTGGGGAGGTGTTTTCAGCCTACCCACCCCCAACCCTAATGCCAACACCGACCCCGATTCCAACCCTGACACTGACCCCAACACCAACCCCAACCCAGTGGTATGCACCATTGGCCAAGCATCTACTACACATCCTGGCCCCATGGTTCCCTGTGTGTGTTACAGTGAGCTGTGCTACTGGGTAGGGAGGTGTTTTCAGCCTACCCATCCCTAACCCCAATCTCAACACCGACCCCTACCCTGACCCCAACACCAACCCCTACACCAACCCCAACCCAGTGGTATGCACCATTGCTCCAGCATCTACTACACCTCCTGGCCCCATGGTTCCCTGTGTGTGTTACAGTGAGCTGTGCTACTGGGTGGGGAGGTCATCACTGAGGAGCTGGAAGAAACTGGCTCTCTCCACCTTCCATCAAGATACGCAGCAGGCTACGGACAAGGTTGTGGATGAGGGAGGGGAAGAAGATGGTGGGTACAGCTTTTCTTCATTTCATGTGAATAACACAAACATTGAAATAAATATGGTTTTCTTTCTGATTTGTGAACCAGTTAGTACAAAGGCAACTGTTGAAATGAAGAACTGATATTGATGTTAACCCTAACGCTTTTATCAATCAAGTTATAATATCCTTGAATGGGTCTTCAACTTCCAACATGCCACTCAAATGTCAAACATAACAGCCTTGCTGTAATTGCCTGAACTTGGTCAAGCAGCTGTCTTTTCTTCTGTAGGTGATGAACCAGAAGAGAAGCCAGGTGATATGGGAGGAGACAAGCCAGGTGGTGAAGGACAGGAGAAGCCGTCACGTGACTTGGGAGATAATGGGGAACAAGATGACGATGACCAGAAGTGTGAACTTCAGTTTAACACAGACCTGCTGTGTGATCACAGTGAGGCACACTAAACTAGCTCATATTATAGTTCACTTAAGCATCTTCCAACTTGTTTGTAGAGAGGACAATTATTACTTTCAAGACAAAATTATTGATCCTTGTCTTAGGGGTTATGTAAACTGAAGAAAATGTTTTGGTCGTCCCTGCTAATTAACAAATATAAGGAGCTCACCTCAAGTGTGTAAAGTATCAGCATGGAAACTTGAAGCAGTATCCAGGGGCAGCATGGTTTTGGAATGAGCTGTTGTAGGAAGGAGGGTTAGGTGGTTTACACATTAGTGTTTGGAATTGGTTAAAATCTCATAATTGATGATTGGTTCATTACTACCGATCAATCATCGAAAATAATTGGTTAGCGTCATTTATGAAATTTGTTAATGCACATAAAATATGGAAAAAAATCATGTAGTTCTTTGGGGTTTTTTTGGCAAAATTTCATATCTTTAAAGGATGACTAGTATGTTAGGAACATAAATTTCTTGGAATCTTTAAGATAAATTCAATTATGACTTGAAAAGAGCTTGTAGTGCTTACGAAATATAACAGACAAAACCAACCATGTGAAAAATATTGTTAATGAAAACAAGTGTTCCAGAATTGTTTGTGTTCGATTATGAGAAATTATGATCGATTGCTTGGTCGTTTAGTCACTATGACCTAATCTTCGATTATTTCAATTAATCGGACCACCACTACTACACATGCCTTGGTTGTATGATGCATGAAGTAGCAGATGTTATCTGATGTTTCTAGGCCATGCGGTTATACTTCCTGTGTTGCAGGTTGTCTCAATCCTGACAAAAGTTGTCGTCGGCTGATCCCTGAAGAAATATGGCAGCGATTGAAGACCTATTTTCCAACATGTCCGCAATACCGGAGAGACGATGCTGTGTGTGAGAAATGCCTGGTAAGTTTCTCTAAGTTTCACTACTGTGGTAGTTTAAGTATTGTTGCCTGACCCATGAAGCAACCCATGCTTGTCGGAAGAGGCTAATTTGTACTTATCCTGACTCATGATCTTTTGCTTATCTCCCTTTCCCTTTCGAATGGTAGTGGAACACTTGAATCCCTTAAAGTTCCCGAAGCAGACGTATAAATACACTCACCCACGAGTTACCTCCCTTTTGCCCTTTCCTGTGCAAACCAGTCAGGTGACCTGCCTTACTTGTCACTCTCTCCCTTTTACGGGAGTCCCGTATACGGCATTATGTCCTTTTTATTTTGGTCCTATTCTTCAAAATTACGCTGTATATGGATTTGGCTATAACTACTATGTAGTATTTGTAAAAAGTTTGTAAAAATTATTGACTTTTGAGTCGTGCTTTCATCGTCATGTAAGGTTGTTTACATTTCATGAAATCCTGCAGTGTTTGCAGGCACAGGTTATCCGTGGCTGATCCTCACCCCCAGTGCCTTCGTGCATAAAACCATGTTCTTCCAGCTTGCGCTGTACTTATTGTATTGATTTATCAAATCTTCAATTTAATCAATATTTGTCTTATACATATAGACGTGCCATTGATCGGGTGAGAAAGTCATCTCAAGTCACGGATGATAAAACTGGAGATCAGCCTTCTGCCGATGTTCATAATACTGGTGCTATGTTTAGTGCATTACAGGGGCAGTCTGCTGGTAAGGGGGCCAAGAAGAGATCGTCTACATCTCAGTCGACCCCGTCTCAGGCTAAGAAAAAGACGTCATCCTCTTCTACAACGCAGAAGAAGTCAGCTGTTGCCATGATGGAACGCAGATTCCAGGAGGAAGCGAAGGCTAGGAAAAGCCTCTCATCTACCGACGACGTGGGCAAACCTATGTACCTGTGTGAACCTACGGGCCTGCGCTTCCAATGGAACGTCCTACCGTTTGGAATATCTTCGGCTCCGTGGCTATTCACACGAATAACCAAGCCTATAGTCGCAAGCCTACATCATCGAGGTCTACGCAATGCCTTCTACTTGGACGACGGAATTCAGGTTCACCAAGATGCCAGTCTACTCAAACTACAACTGAACTTCACAATCAAGTTGCTCACTCAACTAGGATTGCTGGTGAACCTTTTGAAGTCAGAGTTGGAACCAAAACAAGATCTACAATTCTTGGGGATAAGGTTTATCACAACACAGAATCGTATTGCCGTCCAAGAGGATCGTTGGGTCAAGATACAAACCATGATTCCGCCAGCAGGCGTCCCTCCGTTAACACTACGATCATGGCAAGTTCTACTCGGTCTGCTAACCTCGGCTCAAGACTTGACTCGCACAGAAAGGTTACAACTAAGACCGCTGCAACGGTTCCTGATAAAACATTTACACAGCGTCGACCCTATCTTGCTGTCGGAAAATCTCAAGAGGTATCTACTGTGGTGGACACACAGGTCGAACGAAGGGACCTATTTACAAGAGCCGGCCTTTGACACACATCTCTACGCAGACGCCTCGATGCAAGGATGGGGTGCGCATCTTTGGCGTCGGGAAAGTGGTCCAAAATAGAACAGCAGCTTCACATCAATCTGCTAGAGATGAAAGCAGTGATCAACGCCTTACAACTATGGTCGAGCTTGCTGAACAACAAAATGCTGATGATCCACACGGACAACTCTACAGTGGCGTTCTCCATAAACCGGCATGGATCCACAAGGTCTCCAAGCCTATTGCAGCCCACATTCCAGTTGTTCCAGATCACACAGGAAGCAAACATCTGGATAAAGGCGTGTCACATACCCAAGAACGTACTGGCAGACGCTCTCTCAAGACCACTACACCCGTCACCTATGGAATGGATGCTCCATCCAGAAGCGTTTCGGAACATAAGGGAAATAGGATCCCCTTGTATAGACCTGTTTGCCACGAGGTTCAAAAAACAACTACAGACGTTTGTCTCGCCAGTTCAAGATCCTCAAGCTTGGGCAACAGATGCACTGAGCATGTCGTGGGAAGGATTAAACGGCTACGCTTTTCCACCCCCGATACTACTGCCAAAAGTACTGTTCAAGATCAAACAGACTCAGACGCTACAACTGACTTTGGTCGCGCCCTATTGGCCAGCGAGAGCATGGTTCCCAGTCCTAATTGAAGATCTCGGAAACCCAGTAATCAAATTACCAGATTGGCCGAACCTACGAATACATCCGCACACCAAGCAAGTCCACGGAAACCCTACAGTATTCCAGTTACACGTGTGGACCGTATCAAAACATGCTTGAAGAAAAGAGGATATTCCGCCAGGGCAGCCAAAGCAGTAACGCTAGCGTTACGCAGATCGAATCGTAACCTATATGACGACAAATGGCTGAAGTTTGAGACTTATGCAAGGCGGAAAGGCTTCACTGCGATGATAGCCACTCATCCTCAAGTGGCAGAATATCTGTGTCACCTTAGACAGACCAGACATCTGAAGGGTTCGACATTATCTACATACCTCGCTGCTATCAGTGCAGTGATTACCATGAAAACAGGCATCAAGTTGACGAAAGTACCAGAATTACTTGCTCTGCTGAGATCTCTTAAGCTGGAGGACCAGCACAAGAAATTCAGAGCTCCAGCCTGGGATCTAAATGTAATTCTTCGTCATCTTACCAGTGATGTCTACGAACCACTAGACCAGATTACACTCGAGCTGCTAAATTACACAGAAGTCTCTGTTCCTGCTTGCGTTAGCCACGGCAGCTCGAATATCGGAGATACATGCGCTGGACTTTGGTCGAACCAGATTCGACAGAGGGCAACATAATGCAGTTCATCTAGGACTTAGATGGGACAATATTACCAAGAACGAGCTACCTGGTCAACCAGATAGACAGTTCCACGTACCAGCGCTGTCTACAATCCTCAGTCCACAGGATATAGAGGACTAATCCTTGTGTCCGGTCAGAGCCCTGAAGATGTATCTTTAAAAGACTGAGACAAAAATTCAAGCGCCTGTTCATCCCATTATCAACAGAGACTTCATCAGCAGAAGTCTCAAGAACGACCATATTGTTCTGGATGAGAGCCGTTATATTGAGAGCCTTAAAGCAGCAGGACTAGAACCTCCTAGAGCTTCCAACCCACACGAAGTTAGAGCACTGGCATCAACACTGGCTCTTCACGGAAATTGCTTTATACCAACAATTATGGAGGGCTGCTGTTGGAAGTCAGACACAGTGTTTGCCAACCACTAGCTCCAAGACATAGCCACTGAAGACGTCTCAGGCATTCACCAATTTGGACCTCTCGTTGTAGCACAGCTACTAACGGCTCCACAAAGGTGCTGAGTTGGAAAATCTCACCCTTTATCACGTTGACTTGTTGATAACTTTTACTAAGGAAAACTACTAGTTTGAAAGTCCATGCGCACAGTCTAGCACAGGCTTACATGAGTGATTAAAGATCCTGTACATATAAAGATCTTACCTGTACGTGAAGGGGTCGCAACTCATTTATGATAAAGATCTTATCATAATCTATGGGTTGTTATAAGATATCTAGTAATAGGAAGATACTAGTTATCTTTGCCACATGAATCAACATGATTCAACTTGTCTGAGATTGAAGTAAGACAAAAAGTGGTCCCCCTGAGTTATAACAGAAGTTGGAAGAATGGGATCATGGAAATGCCGGTTCGCAGTTCCCATGGGGGGGATACAGGACGTATCTAAAGACAGCTGTTGAATCCACAAAGTGGCTTGATCTATCACCAATCTGTCGGATTCTATAAGCAAAAGATCATGAGTCAGGATAAGTAAAAATATGTAATTTTTTAAGTAATATTGATATTTTTATACTCCTGACTCATGACGAGAAGCCCTCCCAACCTACCCGTTGAAGACACTTGAGATTTCACAGCAGATCCAAGTGCATGGGCAGAAAATCAGGAGAGAGTGACAAGTAAGGCAGGTCACCTGACTGGTTTGCGCGGGAAAGGGCAAAGGGAGGTAACTTGTGGGTGAGTGAATTTATACGTCCGCTTCGGGAACTTCAAGGCATTCAAGTGTTCCACTACCATTCGCAAGGGAAAGGGAGATAACCAAAAAATCATGAGTCAGGATAAGTATAAAATTATCAATTTTACTTAAAAAAATACATATTTCTAATATTTAGAAGGAATATTTTTTTTCCCTCCTGCCTTTATGTTTTCTGAGGACAAAAATCCGTAATACAAGAAATCTAATTGGTCTGGTCTTAGTTATAAATGATTATTATATAAAGGATATCAAATTCGTTTTTTCTTAACGTTTTGCCCTGCTAAGTGTTGTGCAGGGTTGCAAACAGACAATCTAACTAAGCTCTGTTGCAGCGACTGACAGCAGAGGAGGAGCACACCAAGGGTGTGTACCGACAGAGCGCTCTTACACAGAAGTCAGTGCTGGCTGACCTCTTTGCTGGGAGGAACCGGGCCCAAGTTGGATGTGAACCAGCAGGTGAATGTGGTCAGTGCAGTGTTCCTTGAAGAGTGGAGGAAGTTCATCAAGTGAGTGGCAGGGACTAGTCAGTCTGTTAGGGTACTCATGGGATTCCTGGTAAGAACAGTGCCCTAGCACCCTGTATCTGGGTTGGAATATCTGGGTGGTATAGGCCCCAAGCATATTTGCTGGCTTCACTGTGGGGTATCTGAGCCATAGAGGGTCCAAGGAGCTAGGCTCACCGTGGGGTTACTGGGTGGTATTGGGTCCAAGGAGCTTTGCCTGCCTCACCGTGGGGTATCTGGGTGGTATAGGGTCTAAGGAGCTTTGCTTGCCTCACCGTGGGGTATCTGGGTGGTATAAGGTCCAAGGAGCTTTGCTGGGCTCACCGTGGGGTATCTGGGTGGTATAGGGCACAAGGAGCTTTGCTTGCCTCACCGTGGGGTATCTGGGTGGTATAGGGTCCAAGGAACTTTGCTTGCCTCACCGTGGGGTATCTGGGTGGTATAGGTTCCAAGGAGCTTTGCTTGCCTCACTGTGGGGTATCTGGGTGGTATAGGACTTAAGCAACTTTGCTGGCCTCACTGTCACAGGCCCTCGTGTCTTTGCAAGGATTAATGATTAAAAAATATTGTTTTTGAGATGACCCCCGACTCGAAATGCTTCACAGTACAATACATTATGACAAGGTCACTTCGGTGTACCCTTCCTGCCTGCTTTGCTGATCACTACGCTACAATCGCATGCAATCGATTAAAACTTAATATAAACATAATCATAAATGATCGAGTCTGGACCAGACAATCCAGTGATCAACAGCTTGAGCATCGATCTACGCAATTGAGATACAATGACTTGTGTCAACTAAGTCACGAGTCTGACCTCGCGATCCTGTTAATCGCCTCTTACGACAAGCATGGGTTACTGAAGATCAATTCTAACCGGGATCGTCACGCTTGAATACCTATGCTGGCCTCACCATGGGGCATCTGGGTAGTAGAGGGCCCTTGTAACCTATGCTGGCCTCGCCGTGGTGTATCTCAGTTGGAATAGGGCCCTTGCAACCTATGCTGGCCACACCATGGGGCATCTGGGTAGTAGAGGGCCCTTGTAACCTATGCTGGCCTCACCGTGGTGTATCTGAGTTGGAATAGGGCCCTTGCAACCTATGCTGGCCTCACCATGGGGCATCTGGGTAGTAGAGGGCCCTTGTAACCTATGCTGGCCTCGCCGTGGTGTATCTGAGTTGGAATAGGGCCCTTGCAAACTACGATGGTCTCACCATAGGATTTCCTGGAATAGGGATCCAGAAACCTATGCTGGTCTTATTGTAGAGTATCTGGCTTGGAATGGGGCTCCAAATGCTGGCCTCAGGATACCTGATTGGTGTAAGGCCCAATATCTTATACTGGTCAAAGGAGGCAACCAAATGGATGAGGTATCCACACATTGCTATTATCTGTTATCAAAGAATATGTCTTCTGTACTGAAACAGTGGTATCTGTATTACATCAGTGGTAGTGTCAATAATGCTGAAGGTTGGGAAATTATTACTATTTGAACTTTGTGTGAATGACCTATGTTGAATAACTAATCATGTGTGATGTTAGAAATTTACTAAATCATTGTGGGTTTAGTCAGGTATTTCTGTCGCAAAAGATTACCTGCCCAAAGTCATTTTATAATTAAAAAATATGTACATTCAAACCTGGAATTCATCTTTAATACAGTCACCCAAATCCACTTTTTACAGTACTTTTATATTTGGGGTTTTTTTTAGCTAGTATGTCCTTACTACACTGATTGAAGGACAAAATATCTGCCACAATATTACCCTTCATATTTTACCATGTTTAAATTTAATTTGTTAATGAACTCCAATAACACAACTTATATTCGCAAACTTGGTAGGTATATCCACCTGCTTTTGTACATAGAAAACAACATTTGCAAACATTGTGCTTGTATGCCTTTATTGTTATCATACTGTGTACAATAGGCCTGTGGCCTCCTCAGTACTGGAATAAAGAGAGAATTAATCATGTGTGTAATATGTTGTGCACAGGGACAATGGTAGACGGGAGCCTGTCACATCTATCGCTAACACTCTTCTCCTGTGCGAGCATGGCGGCCTCCTCTTCCCACCAACACTCAATGGCCATGGTGAACTTCAGGACTGGTGAGTCAGCATTTGACTTATCTTATTGTCGCATCCATGTTTTAATACCCAATGGAAACAAACTGCAGTGTAGCTTGCTTGGATGGAAGGTTCATGTGAGCTTGTGTCATACGAAATAGGGCCCTTGCAACCTATGCTGGCCTCACCATGGGGCATCTGGGTAGTATAGGCTGAGTGAGTAAGTGAGTATTGTTTAATGCTGCTTTAGCAATATTCCAGCAATACCACGGCAGGGGACATGACAAATGGGCTTCACACATACCCATGTGGGAAATTGAACCCTGGTCTTCAGCATGACGAGTAGACGCTTTAACCATTAGGCTACCCCACTCCCACTGGGTAGTATAGGGCCCCAGGAGCCTATGCATTTATATCAAAGTTAAGTGAGGCTTGAAAAGGCATTAAATTTAGAAGTCTACATTGAAATGAGGTGATTTCTTGGGTCCTATGAAAGCCGAAATAGCTGATAAAACCATGAATTTGGACAAATTCTTATATAATTGTGATCATCACACTGCTAAAATATAGTATGATTAAAAACCATTATTGGCAACTAAGGCTATTAACTGAAACAGAAAAGCCTTCAAAATGAGATATACATGCAGATTTCAAATATGGCTGCTGTTGCAAATTGTCATTTGATCTTGCAAACAATATGTTGAATATAAAATGCCTAGCTGTTATGTTCTCTTATGCTCTTAATGTCATTTTTTATTTCAATTTCAGATCACTTTGACTGAGGTATCTGAAAATTTAGGCATGCAAAAGATACCTCTATGGTCTATTCTATTTTATGCTTATGCAAAGGAGAAAATGTATTTATGACTTAGCAATAAGTCTTAGTTATATTCATGGCGAATTCATTGCTTGTGTTGTAGTGTTAGTTTGCTGTGGCCATCAGAGTGGGCGATGTTGATACAGCACATGGGCTTCGATGTTGAGGTCACTGCCGTTCAGCTTGAGGAGACTGATGGATCCAGATGCCTTGTTACATTTCCAGGTAGATATACAGTTTGTTACATTTCCAAGTAGATATACAGTTTGTTACATTTTTCAAAATCAATATAAAATGGCAAATATTCTCTTCCAGAAATCTGCCAGGACTGTCTGTCTCATAGATTAGCAACAGAAGAATCTAACCGGTTTATCTTCAAGGACTCTGTTGTGTATGTCCGAAAGATAGCCCAAGAGAAGAAGAATGGTGTGGGCCCGGCACCACTGGAGAAGGTCATGCCGAAAGGCTTGGGAAATGGAGAGAACAGTAACTTGGAGAGGGCTGAGGACCCCGACTATCTTCAGGTAATAAACACACACACTCACACACTCTCTCTCTCTCTCTCTCTCACACACACACACACACACACACACACACACACACTCTCTCTCTCTCTCTCTCTCTCTCTCTCTCTTTCCACACACACACGCACGCATGCACACACACACTCTCTCTCTCTCTTTCCCTCTCTGTCTCTCCACACACACACGCACTCACACACACTCTCTCTCTTTCCACACACACACGCACGCATGCACACACACACACACTCTCTCTCCCTCTCTCTCTCTCTCTCTCTCTCTCTCTCCACACACACACGCACGCACGTACGCACACACACACACAATAACTGATACAGCCTGTATTCACACAGTGGGTCCTGACTGGGATATCTTCTCAGCTTGTAAGAGATCGGTGGTTACAGTTAATGACTGGGCTGATTATGTGCCAGCTTACTGTCAACTACTGCCAACTTTTATATCTGTCTAGATATATGTGTGGCTTGTATACAACTATGTCCAGGAACTCACTCACTCACTCCATGTGCCCAGACAGGGCTGTGTATAGTTACGACATTGTGGCGAGGGTGAAGTGGCCAGGGATCAAATGTTGTTGATATTACTGGGGTCAGGCTTTTATCCACCACATCATGCTTTCTCCTCCCCAACAGTCCCAGGCCAAGAAGAAGAAGTTGGATGAAGAGTCACTGACAGAGAAGATGATGAAGATGGAGGAGGTGGGATCACTCAAGAGGAGGAGTCAGAGACATCGGAAGACACGTGGAGAGAAAGAGGTGCTTGTCTCATCTGATCTGACCCTCAAAGACTTGAAAATAAAGGTCAGTCAGATTTTGACTTTTGCTGACGATATACACAGTGTGGCATCCTAAATAGACAGGAAGTAATGTCTGTTATCTGCCTGAGAGTTTAGTGTGGTAATCTGTACCTTGATGGTACTTTCAGATAATGAAGCAGTTCTCCGTGCCACCATTTGACCAGAACCTATTTCTCGATGGAGTGAACCTAATCGATGACTCCAGTACGCTACAAGATCTGAAGGTATCTCCTGGTGCTGTCATCCTATTGCAGGTAAGTCAGCTGTAGTATTCATGGATGTATCAGAATACAACAGGTGAGTCAGGTGTTCATCCTTGGATGTGTTAGAATACATCAGGTTAGTCTGCTGTATATCCTTGGATGTGTTAGAATAGAACAGGTGAGTCAGCTGTATATCCTTGGATGTGCCAGAATAAGCTTTATCTTTGGATGTGTCAGAATAGAACAGGTGAGTCTACTGTTCATCCTACATTGACCCGTGAAGATCCGGGTTAGAATTGATCTTCAGTAACCCATGCTCGTCGCAAAAGGCGACTAAAGGGATCAGGTGGTCAGGCTTGCTGGCTTGGTTGACACATGTCATGGTATCCCAATTGCGTAGATCGATGCTCATGCTGTTGATCACTGGATTTTCTGATCCAGACTTGATTATTTTCAAACTGCCGCCATATAGCTGGAATATTGCTGAGTGCGGCGTTAAAACAAACTCACTCACTCACTCATCCTACATTGTGTCAGAATACAACAGGTGAGTCAGCTGTTCTTCCTTGGATGTGTCACAATACAACAGGTGATTGTTTGATCGGCATTCTAGAAGTTGGTGAGTCAAAAAATGAAACATACAACTTTATGGATTACAACTTCTTGTTTATTGCGTTAAGCGACATTTCTATGTAAATTCTTCCATCACTTTTGGCTTGATAACGATGTAAGAATCTACATCGAAAGGTTGCTTAACTTAATAAACAAGAAGTTGTCATCCATAAAGTTGTACGTTACAACAGGTGAGTCGACTACATTGTCCATAATTGTGTCATCCTACTGCAGGTGAATCAACCATGTTGGTGTCAGAATTATCTTCCAACTACGTAACAGGTCCGTCAGTAACACCATTCTTGACCTCTTATGCCTATATATTTAATCTCATTTGCGAAGGTAACAATGTGCTTTAGTTTAAGGTAACTTATGTGTGTTTGTTATGGACATTGTTCTGACAAAAGTGTTTCAAAAGTGTTGGTTTGAATTAAAATCAAGATTTATTAACAGGATCGTGTATGGCGTGTGCTTTCTGTAACATGTATTCCTGTGTTCTAGGCTGACGAGCCATCTGAAGAAGCATATCCCATAGAGGATATATATAGAGGTGAGACCATTTTGTCACCCATTCTCGCTTGTGCTACCTATGTCTTTCATATTACTTCCCATCTCTCATCCTCACTTGATGCTAACACTTTTTCATGCAAACATTCTTCATTTTGTGTCACTTCTGTCTGGCACTGGCACAAACACTGTGCAGAATGCAAGGGGCATAACTCTGTTGATATTGCTCAGATACTGCCCATTGCATTACACATAGATTTACATGCCTCCAAAGTGTTTTTATTCGTATTGGTCAAATTAACGATGACTTATGGTGTTTTCATGTTTTACTCAATCAGATGGATGTCAGTGGTTTTCAAATGTCATCTGAACTGTAGCCTCTGTTGTGTGTGAGTGCTGTGCCTGACCCAGCTTGAAGCTGTTGTGTGTGAGTGCTGTTCCTGACCCAGCTTATAGCCTTTGTGTGTGAGTGTTGTGCCTGACCCAGCTTGAAGCTGTTGTGTGTGAGTGCTGTGCCTGACCCAGCTTGAAGCTGTTGTGTGTGAGTGCTGTGCCTGACCCAGCTTGAAGCTGTTGTGTGTGAGTGCCTGACCCAGCTTGCCTGAAGCTTGAAGCTGTTGTGTGTGAGTGCTGTGCCTGACCCAGCTTGAAGCTGTTGTGTGTGAGTGCTGTGCCTGACCCAGCTTGAAGCTGTTGTGTGAGTGTTGTGCCTGACCCAGCTTGAAGCTGTTGTGTGTGAGTGCTGTGCCTGACCCAGCTTGAAGCTGTTGTGTGTGAGTGCTGTGCCTGACCCAGCTTGAAGCTGTTGTGTGTGAGTGCTGTGCCTGACCCAGCTTGAAGCTGTTGTTGTGTGTGAGTGCTGTGCCTGACCCATCTTGAAGCTGTTGTGTGTGAGTGCTGTGTGACCCAGCTTGAGCTGTTGTGTGTGCCTGCCTGACCCAGCTTGAAGCTGTTGTGTGTGAGTGTTGTGCCTGACCCAGCTTGAAGCTGTTGTGTGTGAGTGCTGTGCCTTGACCCAGCTTGAAGCTGTTGTGTGTGAGTGCTGTGACCCCTGAGTGTTGTGCCTGACCAGCTTGAAGCTGTTGTGTGTGAGTGTTGTTGACCCAGCTGTGAGTGTGTGAGTGCTGTGCCTGACCCAGCTTGAAGCTGTTGTGTGTGAGTGTTGTGCCTGACCCAGCTTGAAGCTGTTGTGTGAGTGTTGTGCCTGACCCAGCTTGAAGCTGCTGGGTGTGAGTGCTGTGCCTGACCCAGCTTGTAGCTGTTGTGTGTGAGTGCTGTCCCTGACCAAGCTTGAAGCTGTTGTGTGTGAGTGCTGTGCCTGATCCAGCTTGAAGCTGTTGTGTGTCTCATCCGTGGTTATTGTTGCAGGGTCATCAAAACCAGAGAGAGGCTTCCAGGGAACCAACTTGCTGAGCACTTGAAAACAGACATCTCAACACCACACACATGGAAACAGACAAAGGGCAGATAACCTCTCGTCTCAACTTTAAGAACTATCCAGACATTCGACTTTGAGTGTATTGTATTTGAACTGTCAGAATTCAGCAAAACCGATTATCATTTTCCAGGCTTGACATACCGAAGACAAACATTTTGTTCTGTGCTAGACTCAAGTTCGCCAATGACAAGGTTGTGCTTCGGGAGTGACTTTGAAAATCCCATCCTATTGTACATACAAACTGACCACCTAACAGCATATGATGTTGTGCCACAGCAATAGACAAGGTCATTCAGCAGACAGTGTAGCTTGGCTTTGTCAGTATTAGATATGTCAATAAAGAAACATCTCCAGTGTATTGTTTTCACAGTGTTTGCTCATAAAACAAGTCCTTGGGTGACGTTTCTGGGGGGACTACTTTTTGTTCTTTATAATGTGTCCTCAATAGGTGATGTGTCTAGGGGACTACTTGTTGCGTATATCATTACTCAATAGGTGATGTGTCTAGGGGACTAGTTGTAGCTTATATCATTACTCAATAGGTGATGTGTCTAGTGGACTAGTTGTAGCTTATATCATTACTCAATAGGTGATGTGTCTAGGGGACTACTTGTAGCTTATATCATTACTCAATAGGTGATGTTTCTAGGGGACTACTTGTTGCTTATATCATTACTCAATAGGTGATGTGTCTAGGGGGCTACTTGTAGCTCATATCATTTCCTCAATAGGTGGTGTGATGGAACTACTCTGTGTTCCTTATGTCAATTTGGCAATAGATGAGGAATATTCACGAACAAACACGCAGTCAACAGCGTAAAGCTATGTGCATTGTAAAATTTTAACCACTTTTATTGTTTAATTACAATTCCAGTGTCATTCCATTCTCTTCCCACAGAGGTTACTTGTCATATCTTCCTACCAACCTCTGTTCTAATATGGCCATATTTTCCGGTTCTCGTAAAATCCCCTAGCGGCAAAAAATCGCAACACAAATTATCTCCCTTCTTTCTATCCAATCAGAACACGTGTTACATCGACTTAGATTCAACTTGACTAACACAAGCAAATGTGAGGCCACAAATATCCCCCATCTGCCGGGGACTTGTGTTGATATTACACACAAGACGTTTAATGGCTAGCTTGTCCGTTGTCAACAAGGGCGATGGAGACGCCACTGATCCGCCATAACATGACTGAGTTCTGTCTAGAAGAAACGTTTGCGCATCGCGCAGGGGAAGAGGTTTAGTTTTCTCGAAGCATACGGAAATTACTGAGGCCTTGCGAATGATCACTTTTGAAACAACGTCGCCGATTGCACAACTAAATCTGATTGCCTCCAATCACGAGTCTTGAACGCTCACCCCATGAAAGGGCCGTATTAGAACAGGTTACATAGGAAGATATGACAGGAGTAACTTCTGTGGGAAGAGAATGGTGTCTTTCTTGCATGCATGCATTTCATTCCATACAGTATTGGTTATAAAAAACATTAATTAGAAAAAAAACTGGGGGAAAACCCTTAAAATTCGTGATTACATTAAAAATGTGTATATTTCAAGTATAATCAATGATCGTTCACCACAATTGCTCCGATAATCGATAGTAGATTTGGTTTCCGATTCCCAACACTAATTATCAGCCACTGAGATTATTTCGAAAAAAAGTAATTACAGGGTTGTTCTTAGTGCCTACAGGTTACTCGTCCCAAGTACTTAGTAAAGGAAGGCTGAACTGAAGCCAAAGAGAGGCTTGATGAACAGGATAACATTGCAGTCATTAAAATATTTTACTGCTGATTCACTCACAAACCTAGACCTTATTGTACAGATTAAAATGCTGTCTGTGATTTCTTTCCATGGTATCTTTGATGCATGTATCAATATGTCAATATATGTTTGAGTTGGATGGTTGACTCCCCTATATGCTACTGTGATATCACAGCTGATGGTCATATTGACATGATTACCGGGGCTTAATTAAATGACTCAAGTATTTGCATGTGATAAAACTCAAGAGAAATACTTATTTAATTTAGGGTCTGACTTTGAAAACTTGTTTGAGCAACATAGAAGGGCCAGCCATAATTGGGGAAGCACAGTTCTCTGTGCAGAGTTGTCACCCTTAGGTGTGCCAGAAACTTATGACTGTAGGGGGTTTTGCATGACTTGGCAGTACCACACCTGTGCTTGTGGGCTTCTCCAGTGTTGGATGGTAATTCATTGTTCCCTGAGAACAGGAAATGCATATATCTAGTTTGGTTTTAATTCATGAACAACATGTAGTTGTATTTATTCAAGCTTTTCAATTACACACTGACATGATATGTTCTTTAAACGAAAAAATGCCACAGTTTTTGTGTGCAACTCATATAACCTGTGATGGATATTATGAAGACTTGAGAATTTAGTCATCCCAGCACTGTTAAGTACTCCTTGGATTGTTTTTAAATGTGACATCTTTTCAACCAAATTAGAAACTTGACTCCTGTTACATTGAATTCGACAGTGAATGTATTGTGTGTATGTAAATAGACGTGTGTCATACTGCTATCATCCAGGTAACAATACAGATGAAAAATGGATTGTGGCATCATTGTATTAATATAATAATGCAAGAAGTTAGATGACACAGACCATATCGGCAGTGATGGCAACACATCGTCCTCTCATGGACAGGAGAAGCCATCGGAACAAGTTATCCTGAAAATACTGAATGATACCAAGGGCTCGTGCAGCTGCTGCAGCTGATTGTCCACCATTAAGCTTACCCATGGCATGCTCACGTTGCTGATTGGCCTGTTTACATAAACTTGCAACTTTCATGTATTTTCCTGTTTAGCAATATCTGCATACCTGTCTGGTTGTTCTTTTCACATCTTTTGACCAATATTTATATGTCAGTCACCAAGGCCATGTTTAAACAATTTGGATGCCACTGGTGTGTGTGTGGCAAAAGAAGAAACTAAAAAGTGAATTACACACCCCACCCACCCCACCCACCCTCACAATTATTACCAATAAGCTGAGTGTCAAGTTTCTAATTTTGTTGAGTATACATGTTATTTCAGCATAATTTGTTTTATTAGTTTTGATGAGATAATCCTATGTATTCTGGCTGATATAGATCACAAATACAGTGGTATGTTTTCACAAGATTGAGCACATAGTTACACTGAGAAAGTATGTTATAAAAGGAATCGGTTGATATTTTGTCATACCCTGTATACCTATGAAACAGGAGTGTTGTAAACTTAGGATAGTTCTAGCATTGAGATAATAACATTTTAACTGATACTTCAGTACTAACATCAGCCAGTTTTCGACTCTTAAGTTTATAACACTTCGACTGTCAGTCACTTCAATATTGACCTTCTGGGTTAGAATATTGATCTTCAGTAACCCATGCTTGTTGTAAGAGGCGACTAACGGGATCAGGTGGTCAGGCTCGCTTACTTGGTTGACACATGTCATCGGTTCCCAATTGCGAAGATCGATGCTCATACTGTTGATCCCAGGATTGTCTGGTCCAGGCTCGATTATTTACAGACAACCGCCATATAGCTGGAATATTGCTGAGTGTGGCGTAAAACTAAACTCACTCACTCAATATTGACCTTAGGTAGTCTTTGGCACTGTGATCAAAGCATTTGGACAACTGTCAAATACTGGAGTACAGACCACCGGTAGTGTTGGTTCTAAGATCATAGCATTTGGACTGGCATGTACTTCCATATTGACCTAAGCTAGGATATTGACTGTCATAGCTTGGCATTGACATTAGATCATCTTGGCACTGATTTCATAGTGTTATGACTGTTACCACTTGAGACTGCTGAATAGTTGAACGCGGACAAAAGTTAGTCTTGGCACTAAGATTTGGAGTGTCATACCTAGAGACTGTAAGTACTTCAACAGTGAATGTAAATAGTTTTGGTGCTATGGCTACAGTGTTATGACTGATATCACTGGAGACTGTTGAATACAATGACCTTAGACAATGTTGGTGCTAAGGTCAGAGTTTAATGCCGTCTTTCAGTTTAGACTGTTGAATACTTCAACACTGACCTTAGACAATTTTGGTGCTAAGGTCAGAGTTTAATGCCGTCTTTCAGTTTAGACTGTTGAATACTTCATCAATGACCTTAGACAATGTTGGTGCTAAGGTCAGAGTTTAATGCCGTCTTTCAAATGATGATTGAATACTTCATCGCTGATGGACAGGTGAGCAGGAAGGACTTCATTCTATGACCAAATGGGGTAAAATAAGATAGTCAAGACGACTAATCCTGTCAAGGACCAGTGTTTGAGTTAACTGCTTCCTATGCCTTCAAAGAACCAAAGGAATCCCTCTCGGTGCAAACACTCACAGACAATGGCTGGTACTCTTGATTCTGTCATTGTCTGTAAAAGACTAACAGAATCTTCCTGTTTACATTTACATGAAACATGCACAGACAGAAGCTGATGTTGCTCGTTATACATGTATTTTGAACCAACTTGGATTAATAGATCTGAAATGATTTGTTCTGAGGTGGTGTATATCTGGGCAGTTCCGATCTGAAGGGTTTTGTGAAGAAAGATACTGTTTGTGCTGCCCTGCACAGTGAAAGTGAATTAAACTTCTTGATCATATGAAGTATATGTTGTCTGTTTCTTAATAAGACAGTAATGTCTGCACCTTATGGTCTGCGATGTACACTTTGTTCATGAGGCTATGTTCAACTGAAAACAAGAGGACATGTCTGTAACATTCACACAAGTGTTACTAGTATATGTCATACTGGGTGGTCAGGCTCAGCAGCTTGTGAGAGTGAGTATAGTTTTACTACACTTTTAGCAATATTCCAGAAATATCATGGCGGGGGGCACCAGAAATGGATTTCACACAATGTACCCATAGGGTATTGAACCCAGGACTTCAGTGTGACGAGCGAATGCTTTAACCACTAGGCCACCCCACAGCAGCGTGGATGCTTAAAGGCAGAGGTTGCCTATGTTATCAGTCACTGGTTTGTCAGGTCAGTATTATTTACTACCGGGTAACTGCCTTTTTCACAACTTTTATTGTTGATGATTGAGGCGTTGACAAAACTTCCTCCTTCCTACTTGTGTATGCGTGGATAGCGACATATAGCCTGACATCTGAACACACCACAGTTGTACCATCCTGGATTATCAACAGAATTATTTCGTACTTCTATTTTAAGATTTGCCTGGACACTTTCGCAACTATAACTTCATTTTAGGAAACTAAACATCTCTTTTTAATAAAAATATTGAGTTCGTACCCACAACCTCTTCTGATCTCCTTGGGGGAATTCTAGCATAGAACATTCATTCCTGGAAACATATTCTGTTCTCCCTCCTGGAATTCCATTGTAGAACATATGTTCCTGGAAACTTATTGTATTCTCCCTGTGTGCATTCCAGTTTCCAACATATGTTCCTGGAACTTATTCTGTTCTCTCTCTGGGCATTCATTCCATTGTACATGTTCCTGGAAGCGTATTCTGTTCTCCCCCTATGGGAATTCTGGATTAGAATATATGTATCCAGCAACCAATGTTTGTCCTAAAAGCTGCGCAAATTGATCGGGTGGTCAGGTTCAGTGATGTGTGTGATTATATTTCACTGTATATCCAAACTCAATCAATGCTCATAATACCAGTCACTGGATTGATTGGTCTAGATTTGATTGTTTACAGGCTTCTGCCATATAGGTTGAACATTGGTATTTGTAGCATAGCCTTTGCAGAATAACCCTGGATTCCTGCTGTAACTGCCATATGTAATCTGGGCATTAAAGACAACATCAAGGGATACTACTGGCTTTGATCCAGGTGGGCTTTTCACTGACTGACTGACTGAGCTTGGTTTTACGCCGCTTTTAGCAATATTCCAGCAACATCACGGTGGGGGACACCAGAAATGGGCTTCACACATTGTACCCATGTGGGGATTCGAACCCGGGTCTTCGGCGTGACGAGCCAACGCTTTAACCACTAGGCTACTAGGCTTTTGAAGCGAACGCTACTTCAAAGGGTTAACAATACCCCGTTACAATCTTGTCACCCCAAGAAGTATTACAAACATATTTTTGATTAATATTTCTTTATTTTTATGCATGAAAATAAAACTTATTACAATATTATGCATGACAAGTAGCATCATGGCTACAGGGATCTACCTCACACATCAGCAAAACATCTTCGGTCAACACATACAAAACAGCTTGATACAATGGGCAACTCCTGTCCAGAACAATGGCCTATACATGTCTAGCTGCGCTGGGCCAAAGCATGTCTAAGATTCACTGGGCCAATCTGTTCGAGGTCACTAAAATTCATTCATGGGTTAAAACTAACTTCACAATTAAATGATGCAAGCTCTAGATCGGAGCTTTACACACTGTAGTTTCTAAACACAATACAGTTATACAGTCATGAGTCAACAGTAAGACCTTGACTTGTCTTCAGTTACAAAAAATAGACACGATAGTCGAAAGAAATTGTTATTGATCAAACAGATGTTGCAGTTCATCAATATAGGTTGAGACCCATGTGATTTTCTGTTTTACGAAAAAGCCTCTGTCAAATTCTAAAAGGAAAATACATGAAAATTGAAAGAATGGTCTTTGATTATTTCAATGTGATTTTCAGACATTAACTTGAAACTTGTTTTTTCTTGACCTGCTTCTTGTAACTTGGCCTGTCGACCTGAACAATTAGCATAATTGGCTTGGCCTTTCATGTTCCTAATTATTATGATAAAATCATACTTCAAAATGCATGCTTCCTCGTCTAGCTATTGATTATGATTCCACCATAGTGCATAAAACAGTTCTTGGAAATTGTACAGGTCTGGCTCTGCCAAAATTGGCAAGTTTGCTCTGTATTAATCTGTAGAAATCAAATTATTTCTCAGCTGCATGACATGCTCATCCAAAGCTTCTAATCTCTCAGCCCACAATGTTGATACTCAGTTTTTAAATAAATGCATGAAATGAAATACAAGGTTATATCACTCATAGGAAAAAACCCAGACATAATGGATTTATGAGTATTTTGTGACATCTTGACTAGTATTTGGCACAATATAGACATATTGGTGTCCAAGAGGATATAGTGACACAATACACATGCAGTATTTAGACTAATATGTCTAATGAAATATAATCATGAATACTGAACTGTCTGAAAATCCAATACTTTTCATAAGTCAGATATTAACATCACATTCGGCTGAGGTTCATGACAATACAAGTACCATCATAAGTTGTGAGGAGAATACTTTTCACCTTCTGTTATTTGTACAAGTTTCATTCTGCTATAAAGCAGCATTCCACTTAGTGAGTGACTAGTATATTGTTTGAGTATCACCTTATCAAATAGCTTAAACATTTTTGAAATGTCACAATGGTTTTATGTATTTACATATAGTTATTTCACATATCAACATATATAAATAATATAATTCTATTTCAAAAATAGAAATTTGAGGTGCATTAATACATGAAGCACAACAAAGATTTCATTTTACAACATAACATGTGGCACCTTGTGATAAATGCAGACAGAATCAACATGACCACTAAATCACTCTCCACTGGTTTACAATGCAAAGTCGATAGTTTCAGCTGCTGCCCTATATTCAAGTATTTAAAAGTACTACATGAATATTGTGGTTTAGGAACAAACTGTACAGTTTTTAATGGACAGGTATTATCACATAGATCATGCACTGCTACAGCTATGGTTTCTTCTGTAAAATACACCACATATCTGAGGTAATAACCACACTTATCACACCCCCACTATAACACCTGTATACAGATGTCTGTTTAGAATGGCAGGGGTTCAAACAGTTACATCAAGTCTGAAGGCATATTGTCCTCCTCAGTGATCCAGTGTTGCATATGCCTAGTCTGTTGTCATGGATACCCTGTCAATTCCATGCCTGTTTTAAATAAATCCAATTTACACTGTTTGGCATTTTCATTTTTGAAACATGAGGCAGTAATATCATGGTTTTACGCCACTTTAGTAATATTACGGCAGGGGACACCAGAAATGAGCTTCACACATTGAACCCATGTGAGGAATCAAACCCGGGCCTTTGGCATGATGAGTGAACGCTTTAACCATTAGGCTACCCAACCGCCCCTATTATCAGACATACCGTACTGGCCTTTGCAAGCTGTGTCATCAGCAACCAAGGCATCTAACGGCAAAGATATTTCCTCTCCCATATCTTCTTCCTACTCAGGAAACATGTTTTCCTGCTGAATATTCAATCAGGAAAGTTTTCTGATTGTATTAAACCGATCCAGAGATTACTCGGATGAGGCTATGAAACTGCATGTACTGACTGAGTTTAGTTTTACGCCGCTTTCCAGCAATATCACAGCGGGGGACACCAGAAATGGGAAACTGCATGTAGACGCTTTTTGATTCGATGTTGATTTTAAACTGATGAGCAAGGAAACTGTGCTACATTAGTGATAGTAAAGGAGCTGGTGATGACACTCCCAAGACGAAGTGGCGAAAGGTTCCAAGGTACTGATCACATGACAATGGAGGCATTCGACACTGGATAACAGAGGAAGGCTTGGTGTTGGTAGAGAACATACCCTTTAAATGCAAGGATAAGTGAAAGACTAAATTCATGGACATTTTCTTATTTTCAAGTCATAGATTTCATCTGTACACTTATATATATGAAAATATATTATTTTTGAAACTTTAGGCATCAATAGATTGTCACATGTCGCATGAAAATGGCAGTAATGAAAAACAATTTCAATATTTATTTCAACAGCTAAGACACTTTATGTCAAGAAAATATATTAACTCATGAGTGTCATTTATTTAATGTGTACCTGTCTAATTCAAACAGACTAAGTCAACAGTTTCAATAATTCAATTTTCTGCAAACATTATTCAATTGGGTTAAACTGAATCTATATAAACAGAAACTATCATAACATCACTATTGGTAAAATATGAACGTGACGGATTTGATACACTTGAAATATTTTGACATTTCATCTTGCATAAACAATTATTATCAAAATTAAACATGGAAGTCAAGGGGTCCTGAATGTTACAAATTTAAGGGAACCTTGATTTAAATACTATAGGAGCACAAACTTCACGGACCTAATAAACCTCACTTTCCATCACTGAAGACTAGCAGCACTATTGCATTGCCAGGTCCAATTTACCATAAAAAGTCAAGGGGGTTGTCAAACCCCTAATGTTAAAAATAGTTAATGTATAGTCTCCAATACTACAGTAGCAATTATCAAGGACACTCTCAAATGTGAACACTGCATGTCTAACTCATCACTTTGTTTGTGATGGAGGTACCACACTTAGATGATTCATAGTGTACATAACAAGCAAGTGATTGTATCCCACTGTAGGGGGGGGGGGGGGGAGGAGGAGGCAAGCTATGTCCAGCTGCTTGTTCCAGTCTGATATGACGCATGGCGTATCTGCCACCGCAGCCTCCTGGCAACTTGCAACCAGTGATAAGGAAAGTAGTGAGAGTGACTCATCTCCCATGAGCTGTACTGAATGACCTCACCCACATCCCTGCTCCCCTAGCTGGCTAATGGTACAGTCCAAGTAGACAATATTTCTGTTATCACCTGTCAAATGTAGCATAACAGATGATACTCCCACTACTTATATTACCTTACAGCAGTGCCATTACCCAAGTGTTGTAACACACTCACAGATGTTGTATTCAGTCATTGCAGGATCATAATACTGTCCAACCTTGTACACAGTATTACTTGAGGCAAGGCTTTCAGAAATATTACCACCCTAAACATATTTGGTATTACACAAAATCATTGCTGTATCAGTCTAACTCTATTTCATTCATAGACTGGAGCTAAGGTTAATTTCATTACAAACTGTATACTTTGTGACTTGCCTGAAAATGTTCAGTAAAACCATAGTGATCGTTATTGTGTATTAGATGACAAAACAAGACTGACTGAGTTTGGTTTTACGCCGCTTTTAGCAATATTCCAGCAACATCACAGCGGGGTACACCAGAAATGGGCTTCACACATTGTACCCATGTGGGGATTCGAACCCGGGTCTTCGGCGTGACGAGCCAACGCTTTAACCACTCGGCTACCCCACTGACCCGACAAAACAAGATACACATAGCTTCTGTATTCACTGGGGATGCCATGATACATCGATGAATCAATACTTTCTCTAAGAGGATACAATTATCAATACATTCAAAACTGTATCGATATTTAGTTTTGAAAGTATTGGTTTAAATATGTTTATGTATCGCTTACATTTTGCAATTGTATCATGTTTTTTTGATGTTATGAGAGTTATAAATGATTATTTTTTTTCATGCACAAAGATGGGAAATTAGAACTTTTTAATCTCTGAGAATAACAAATGTTGATCACTTCATGGAGAATTTTATAATATGAAATATTAATGTTCAAAATGTAACTAAATTTATGCAATAATAGGTATCGTGATACGTAACGAATCGTGACATGGGTATCGTGATACGTATTGATTCATGAAACTTATGTATCGTGACATCCCTTATATTCACTGTTTTAAGCACAATGTTCCTGTAAAACCCCTGACCAAATTCTAGATCAGTCTGTAATGTAGTTAAATATCCATAAAACAGCTCAGAAGTATTATTTTCTGAAGACACATTGTTTACAACCAACAGCCGCACAGAAGGGAAATAAATTGCGTAGTAATTTTCATCTGAAGCCTATATTTAAGCCCATCATTGAGGTATGAATTTGTTTGTTCTACAAACTGTATCCACAAAACCCAATTGAACTTATTATGTATGGTGTCAATAAGGGTCTGCATCAATTTTCTAATCAGTCAAGATGGTCAATAGATCATAAACATTTTACCTCACCTGCAAAAAACTCATGTCAGTGAGTTGGCACTTGAACATGGGCCTAAGTCAATAACACGAAGTTATTTGAATGTCTTGTCATTAAACATGGTTCCAACTTGTAATACACTGTTGATATCTGCTAAAACATGATGTTGTAGGTCCTGAAAACACATCAGTGACTAGACAGGGGTCATCACATACTTTGTAAACTAATATCACCATTGCACAATACAAATCTTTGGCAATCACAGATTTCTGCTGAAAGTGGTCAAGCATTTCTTCACTCACAGGTGACACAATGCTTAGACTGAAATGCCACAATTTGACACTATCTTAAACCAGGATTGGAAACATACTGTATTTGCATGATATACTTGAATATCAGTTACCATGGTAATATGAAAATCAATAGTCTCATATCAAAATAATACTACATGCATGTAATACAAACAGGAGGCAGAGTGGCCCCTTGGCGGAGACACATCGCACATCACAAGATGGCCTGTGGCCTGTGACATAGGTGCAACATTGCCACCCTTTTAGGTAAATACTGTTTGTTTTGTACCAAGTTCCCAACTTGCTGATTATAATGAATGTCACTGTGTCGTGACAAGCACTGAATCATGCAAGCATTTTATATAGCAAGCACTGCACCATGACAAGCACTGTACCATGACAAGCACTGTACCATGACATGCACTGCACTGTGACAAGCACTGTACCATGACATGCACTGCACTGTGACAAGCACTGTACCATGACATGCACTGCACTGTGACAAGCACTGTACCATGACATGCACTGCACTGTGACAAGCACTGTACCATGACATGCACTGCACTGTGACAAGCACTGTACCATGACATGCACTGCACTGTGACAAGCACTGTACCATGACATGCACTGCACTGTGACAAGCACTGTACCATGACATGCACTGCACTGTGACAAGCACTGTACCATGACAAGCACTGTACCATGACAAGCACTGTACCATGACATGCACTGCACCATGACATGCACTGTACCATGACATGCACTGCACTGTGACAAGCACTGTACCATGACATGCACTGCACTGTGACAAGCACTGTACCATGACATGCACTGCACTGTGACAAGCACTGTACCATGACATGCACTGCACTGTGACAAGCACTGTACCATGACAAGCACTGTACCATGACAAGCACTGTACCATGACATGCACTGCACCATGACATGCACTGTATCATGGCAAGCACTGCACCATGACATGCATTTTATCATGACAAGCACTGTACCATGACATGCACTGCACTGTGACAAGCACTGTACCATGACATGCACTGCACTGTGACAAGCACTGTACCATGACATGCACTGCACTGTGACAAGCACTGTACCATGACATGCACTGCACTGTGACAAGCACTGTACCATGACATGCACTGCACTGTGACATGCACTGCACTGTGACAAGCACTGTACCATGACATGCACTGCACTGTGACAAGCACTGTACCATGACATGCACTGCACTGTGACATGCACTGCACTGTGACAAGCACTGTACCATGACAAGCACTGTACCATGACAAGCACTGCACCATGACATGCACTGTATCATGGCAAGCACTGCACCATGACATGAATTTTATCATGACAAGCACTGCACCATGACATGCACTGTATCATCACAAATATCATAACAATTACCACAACAAACATCATATTGTATGATCAGGACCAAATATCCAATGGTAAATAATCTTCTCCACATACGTGGATAACAGCATGAACATGACCAAGTGATTTCAGAGCAAGATTGTCAATCTTCCATATCCATTGAAGCATACTGATTGTGGATATGTGCTCCGAAGGTACTGGTGTCATGTCATGTATGGAGTATCACAAATCAGGTATTATGTCAGTTGATCGTCAGGTGTAGATAGGCACGCAGTTGGGATGACGCTTCAGCAATCAGTCACCATACTCTGATACAAAGACTAGAGTTTCACAATCCTGAGAATCCTTTTCTGAAAATCTGCATTTATTCGTTACAAGTAGAGGTATGAAGACACAAAAATCTTCCGAAAAAATAGTCCGAAACAGACTGACATAAGTTACCATGAAAGACAGGATTGTTGTCATAACATTCATTTTAAAAGTAAACATTTAGTGTATCCAACACACAATCAGGGACCTCAGCAGCCACTAAACTCTACCACTGTTTACAAATGTTTCAAAAGTAGTCACAAGAAGAATAGCTGGACGTAATTCCTCTTGATTTGTTAATATCAATTATTTGAACATCAGTGTATGGTGAATCTGCCAATCGTCATTACAACAATCAGCAGGGAGTCTCCTAGTTCACAACTCTCCATCTCATGCACACTCTTCAATACACATCATACCCAGGAAATTAAACATGAACTGTGAAAATATTCATATTACCATGGTTTTGTCTCAAATGCAAATTCGTCGTCATCCAAGATGTCAGTGGTGTATGGGTGTGGGATCTCTTGTCAGGTTTTCAAGAACTGAAAGCACCTGCAGGATTAAGTATAACCTTCCAAGAAGTCATGTGACCATTCTGTAGTCGGGCACTACAAATTTGTTATTGTTCGATTTCAAATTGGTGACAACACCATGAGTAGAATCATCATATAAAAGATAGAAACATGTTGAAACTAAACTATTATTCCTATGTTATTCCAATTTAAATATTTGTTGATATTTCTTTCCTCGGTGTAAGGTAAGGGCCTAATTAGGATGATGTTCTTTTCATCATGTGATTCAGACACAAAAAGCTGCTGAATCCTACGATATATCCTGGAAATCAGCATTACTGTAGACAGTATGAATACAATATTCCTTCAATATGTTCAACATATTCCTTCCTTTGAGAAGCCTATCCTGGGTTTGGAGTGCACCTGTTGGGATGTTTCATGCTTTGAAAGAACAGAGCGTGGTTGTACAATGTTGGCATGGATTCCATAGCGATGTGTGCGAAGATATGACTAAACACATCCACCTTCAAGTAATGAAGCACCAGGGCTGCAGAGCTGTGAATCACATAAGGTTTGTCTCCAAAGGAATTAAAAACTTGGCGTATGAGTTTTCCACCATCTTCGAAATATCCGTGGAAGGTCTGACATTGACTGCTGTGAATGTATAAATTCCATGTCACAGAGGAACTTAACTGAGTCGTGTTGATGTGAGGGTTAAGTTGTCTTAAGGTTGTTATGAGGCACAAAGTCTTCATCTTAAGTAGTCATCATTGTCTCTTCTTTTGTCTGTCATTGCCTTGGTTACCAACTGATCTGATGAGGTAGAGGACGAGCAGAAGGGGAAGAAGAAATGGCAGCAGAAGCCATGTGACCGGTTCACCTGAATCAGAGAATCACTATCATCACGCAAAGTCAAGGAATGAGTATGATTGTAAGCACATCAGGAAATCCCAACAGTCCCAGTTTTTCAGCCAATAACTGCCTTGAAAGCAGACCCATCATTACAAAAACCACACCCTAACTAAAACCCCACATCAGAAATGGGCTTCACACATTGTACCCACGCGGGGAATCGAACCCGGGTCTTTGGCATGACGAGCTAACGCTTTATCCACTAGGCTACCCCACCACCCCAGGCAGGGAAATAACAAGTACCATCTTAAAATAGCTTTGGTATAACATGACTAGGGACTGAACTGGGTCTCTCTGCGCAGACACAGTCCTGAAAGAGTGTGTAAGATGAGGTATGTGAAGCAGCTGTCCAATCGATGTCATTTTACCTTCAATAAAATGTAATAAACAGTGCTAAAAGCATCAGAAAACCTCACTAACTTACATATACAATCACAAATAACAGCAACAAGATCCAACAAGATACATACCAAAGTTCAAGGCTTGCAGTTGAGCCGGCCACAGTTCTTCCTTTTTTGATACTTTTTTAGCTGGTTTGGATTCTTCCTTCTGCCTCTGCTGCTCTTCACACAAAATTCTCACAGGGATTATCTCCCCCTTGTCATATTCCTCACTGAGTGTCATTTGAGATTTCTTCTCACGTTTTAAAGCCTCAAGAGCCTCACTCGCTTCTTTTAGAAGCTTGGCAGTTCTTGAGTCATCTGATTTCGCACGGAACATGTGAGCATACTTCCTCCGTTCTGCTGCCTGCATGGCGTTGGTACGGATCTTCGTAATTCTCTGTTCCATGTGCTCCAGTCGAGCATTCTGTTCATTTTGAAGTTTGGTAAGGACAGGATGGTCATCTAGGATCAGATTGTCTGCACTGAATGACCCCTTCACATGATATGTTGGATGTCCAATGAGATTCCTGTTCAGAGACATCGTGCTTCTCTGTGTGTCTGGGATAAGCAGGGAATCACTGGAGTAATACTGACTTGTGGGGACTGACAGGCGGTCCATTTCAGCCGAGAGTCGGTTGAGTCGGGTTTTTTGACAATGTCCTCAAACGTTCAAGGTCCTGATATGGTGAAGTGTCAAGGTCAAGGTCACCCCCATCTTTCCTTCTTTTTTTGGTTTTCCTTCTCTTGCTTGTTGTAGCACCCATAATCTAAAATTTGAGAAAGAAATATCACTCATCAATTAGTAACACCTAAATGTTATTCTCAACAAATGAATTGCATTAAAAGATAGAAAACTGTGATGATTAATATCAGTAATGAACAGACAATACCTGCCTTTTTCAGTCAAAAAGATATTGGACAAAATTGGATATTTGTTTTAAAATGTAGGACAAAATGTTAGCAATATTCTAGTAATATCACAGCCAGGGACACCAGAAATGGGCTTCACACATTGTACTCATGTTGGGAATCGAACCCATCTCTTTAGTGTGACGAGCAAACGCTTTAACCACTAAGCTACCCCACCGCCCCCAATAGTGAGAACACAAGAAAGTAATTACGCCTCTACAGAATAGTACATGACAAGGTTCAAGTAGAAACAGCAAAAAACATGGCAACACTTGACAAAAGCAATTCCATTAACTTTCTGTCTAAGTTAGCACATACACTTCATAGAATCCAAACAAAAAATAAACAGACTTTCATCCAGCTGCGAGCAATTTTTCACAAAATATATTTAAACAAACACACCCCTGATGAAATGACTCCCCTTTGTGTTGATGATCTGAAACCAGCCTGCGAACAATAAGTGTGTCAGCTCCACACAATCAACCCTGAAAACTATGATCAGCACTAGCATGCTGAAATAGATGAAAAGGAAGGGATATAGCTTAAACTACTGGCATAACCTTCCAGTAATGTTCTCAGTTCAGCTGACCATTGACTGACTGATTGAGTTTAGTCTTACACCTCTTTTAGCAATATTCCAGCAATATCACGGCGGGGGACACCAGAAATGGGCTTCACACATTGTACCCATGTGGGGATTCGACTGACTGACAGACTGAGTTTGATTTTACGCCGCTTTTAGCAATATTCCAGCAACATCATGGCGGGGGACACCAGAAATGGGCTTCACGCATTGTCCCCATGTGGGGGTTCGAACCCAGGTCTTCAGCAGTGTATGAAATAAGCTAAAAACCCAGTCAGACATGATGGATTTAACCAGACCAGACACCAAGATATTGTAAATTTACTCAGATGTATGGAACATCCAAATTTTTTACCAGACCATCGGACTGGCTAGCTGTAAATTTAGACTGTCCGTCAGAAATCTAGCCCATCTCGGGCGGTCGGACAGGCCTTATTTCATACACAGTCTTCAGTTTGACGAGGGAATGCTTTAAACACTAGGCTACCATTGATGTTCTGGGCAATGCTGCAGTGGACACTCAGTGGACTATTTTGACTCTGGTATTGTATAAAATAATGGCTTCAGACTTACTGGTGCTCTGACCAAAAATACGTTGTGCAAAATATGCAACCATTTAGCTTCTCCTACAACAGGTTTCAGACAGGAAAGAAGTGTGTCTTGAAGTGGTCCGTAGTTCCGGAACTACATAAATGTCCACTCCGCCCAGTCCTTTGTACACAGCACAAAACAATGTCTAGTTTTCTGTAGGTTCTGCATCTCCAAGCTCACTGACTTTCTTCATTTATATGGAGTTATTTGTTCTGTCAGAAATATATTTTATCAGAGAATAAGAGTTGGTCTAGTCTGGAAGCAGTGGTTGAGAAAAAATAATTCCAGGCCCCCTTCAGAATATAATGTAGTTGGTAGCTAATGGTACATAAAGCACCAGTAATGCTGTTAGTTCAGCAGGTGCTTGCTGTGATGAGGAAGACAGCCTACTACAACATGTACTGCAGTGACTCACTGATTAGTAGGTGGTGTGGAGATAGCAGACTGGCGGACTCTCACGTGCTGAGGGGTGCAGGGGGCTCCTCTCAGTCCTCATCATCTGAAATCATAAACAAGAAAATAAAGGTAATTATTGTGTTTTATTGTTGTTTAACACCACAGTGAACAATATTCCAGCTATGTGACTGTCGATAAACATGTCTTTAGTGCTTTTTGGTAATTTGGCTCTCAGCATTTTTCCAGCTTTATTCCATTGGTCCGTAAATGGCAGAGTTATAAGGACCAGACAACACAGGGATCAATGCCATGAACATTGATCTCCACAACTGGGATACGATGACATGCTTGAACCAAGACAGAGCGCCTGACCATCCGATCAAGTTAGTCTTCATTTGACAATGCCTGGAATGTCGTAACTGACGTTATGACTCTATGAACAACAATCGAGACTGTTAAAGTACACACAGCCAACAGAGTCATCAATCCTGCCCATCTAAGTCCCCTTCCATGCTAAGCACACGTTAGCACTAGCTATGGTTAGCTAGGGTTAGTGACAATTTATGAATATCATGACTATCCCTAATAATACTTTACTTTCTTACCATAACCAGCACACATATATATTCTAAAAAAATAATTCAGAACGTCTTTTAATTGTTGCTAACAGACATGAGACACCAAACAAATGCACTCACTATTACACAAGATTTGATTAAATCTTCAGGTATATTTTCTGCATCTAACAAAAGTCTAAGATAAATGTCACAAATAAATTACAATGTTTATTGCTAACATTACACGTTGGTCATAAACAAATTTGAGTTTGTAATAACCATACATTTGTGTCAATGTGAGTAAATATTTTTAACTTAGGAAAAGTCAAAACAAACTCCTGGGAATTTCTAAGGTTTCATCCTGACTGAGAAGTGAGTGACTTAAGTTTTACGCCCCCTGACTGAGAAAGAAACACAGAAACCTGTTATTTGTTATATGTTATTCCTCTATTCTAATTACAAAATAATTGTTATAGTTGGTATTACTATCATTATTAAAACTCATCATAACAAACTACCATATGCCATATCTCAACCTGCGTACATATCCCATGTATCATGAAGGATGTGTTAATAAAGGTATCCTGTGGGGCCGGATGTGAAGGTATGTGTAGCAGGGAGTAAATCAGCCTGTGTGTTGAAATATAACCACACTGGCGGAAGTTTACACGCTGGCACACTTGCACTTTGTTACTACATAGTAGGCACATCCTGACCCGTCTCGTGTTGCATGTCAAGTGGCCGTAGTTCCTTCTTTCTGGAACTTGCTCCTACTTTCCTCATTCCTAGAAACTATTTGTTTCTCTTTTAACAGTTTTACAAGAACATGTTCCAAGGAAAGAAACCTTTCAAACTTTCCCACAAGATCACAGGACCATTGAGTAGACAATAATTAGTGGTCAAGATTGTATATCACTGGTCTGAAATACCATTTGTAGACTTACTTAACTATCAATACAAAATTCACTGGACACCAGGACCACTGCAAGCTTTTCATTTAGTGGTCCTGATGAATTATTACTAGCCAAGGACCACAGGACCAGCATGCATTTTGCACACTGCACAGAGCTGTTCTGTGGTATGTCCAACAGGTGCTTGTAATGCTAAAAACTGCCATCAAGTTATATACTGCAGGGCTCCAAATAATTTTTCAACATCAGGAGTACGTACTCCTTATATTTTCAATATAGGAGTACTGGATAAACTTAAGAGTACATTTTGAGTACTGAATGGAATTTAATGGCGTATCAGTAATCTTGTGTTTCGTTTCATATATGCACCACAACATTACTACTTTTGTGTAAACAGGTCAATAAACAATAAACAACACTCTTTCAGATAAATACGTCTGTAAATGATTCCAAGACCGTACACTATTGCTGTGGTGCGTATGTGCTACGTTTTCTAAATTATTTCCTACCGTATCGTGCATATTTTTTATCCGTACATACGCCGATACAGACCTTATCTGGAGCCCTGTACTGTCACTGACGGGGTCTTAGTACTATAAAAAGGATAGTACTAAGACCCCCTCAGTGACAGTATATACCTTGATGGCAGTTTTTACAAGCCCCTGTGGTACATCCAAACCAAAGTGACAAATCATGCCTGTGTGTGTAACTGCCTAATCTCATCACAGCACTAGTATCTCAACACCGATGTATATTCTAAGACAAATAGGTCTCGTGTCCCAACACCCCATGAGTAATTTGAGAGAAAATAGGTCCCTAGTACCTCATGCATTGACTGGGTCAACGTCCGAGCAGATTCCAGGACATTACCGCCCGTGTGCATATCAGCACCTGTGGGATCTCAGAAGTAAACATGTTGTCAAGGACGTTGATTACATTATCAACCACTGGGTTCATATTGCAACTTTGAAATTAGCTAAACGTTCTTGAGTATGCTGAGATGATCATAGTAATCAGCCTGTGATAGGCACACTGATATATGTTCATGTAGAAACATTCTGCAGTTGTAACACATGAGCAGTGTGTTGAGGCCTGCAACATTTCAGGATTTTCTCCAAAAGTTAGTACATGCATGAGTTAGTGTGTCTCGGCCCCTGAACCATATTATTTTCCTACTGCCTAGCCCTCTCTGCAATGCTGAAGCCCTAAAGAAGCAAGGATTTATTTCCCCAGGTTTAGGAATCTCTGGTCTCCCTTGGGCTCCTTTTCAATTTAAATAGTGAATTGGTGCTGTGGCTGTAGTGGCATGGTAGAACAGCAGTTTACAAACTGAATATTACTGTACTTTACAGTTTCATTATGTGTCATCATAACTTTCAGGAGTGACTTCAATACTTTTTAGTTTTATAGCAATGAGTGAGTGAGTGAGTGAGTTTAGTTTTACGCCACACTCAGCAATATTCCAGCTATATGGAGGCAGTCTGTAAATAATCGAGTCTGGCCCAGATAATCCAGGGATCAACAGCATGAGCATAGATCTACGCAATTGGGATACAATGATATGTGTCAACCCAGCCAGCGAGCCTGACCACCCGATCCCGTTAGTCGCCTCTTACGACAAGCATGGGTTACTCAGAAGACCGATTCTAACCCGGATCTTCACGGCTGGAGTGAGTGAGTGAGTGAGTGAGTGGTTTTATGCCGCTTTTAGCAATGTTCCAGCAATATCATGCTGGGGGACACCAGACATGGGCTTCAGTCAATGTGCCCATGTGGGGAATCAAACCATGACCATTGCATAAGTAATATCACAAAATACAAATAAATTAACACATGATTAAAGTTCTACGACCTTCATCAAAAACCACGAAAAAATAGCAACAAAAACATTTCAAATCATCTACAACTCCACTGTAACCAATAAAATAACCCAACAAATTAAGTTCCTGTGACATTCATAATAAAGAATCTTGTAGGTTAAGTCGAGATTAAGATCAACATCACCAGAACACAGCCATCAACAATGTAGACAGATATTCCCCCCATGGCCTAATTCATCAGTAATTCATGTCTTACCTGAGCCAGTCAGTGTACACAGATGCCTGCCTCCGTAACCAGGAGTACGTACTATCAGGCCACGACACACAGAGAGCAGTCAGTTACTCACATGAAGGAATCTGTTCCTCTGACTACAGGGAGTGATAAGGAAGGCCTGCATCTATCTACACTGTAGGTATATATAGACCGAGCTGATTCTACACCTCCACTGCAAGCAGGGATCTACTGTACTTGCCTAAATAACACTAGGCTAGAATATAGCTGCATAGTCCACAGGGGAGCTGGTGATGACTGTGAGTCACCGCTTCCTGGGGTGCCAGAGTCAGTGTCCAGGATGTAACAGAACACTGACAGTTCAGGAGTTTTCCTGATGTGTGTGAGGAATATCCTCGTCTTTACTCTGATGTGCAATACTTAAATCTTCACTGATAGGTGTGAAGACTGAAAAGGAAAGAGTTTAAGTAGTGTACCACACAAAATCAAATAAAAAACCAACACCTGTACTGAGTCATTGTAAAAAAGTGGTCAGAGGACATAGGGTACATACTTGGTGCAGGTGCAGGTGCTTGTATCAGTGGTCAGAGGACGTAGGGGACATACTTAATGCAGGTGCTTGAATAAGTGGTCAGAGTATATAGTGGACATACTTAATGCAGGTGCTTGAATAAGTTGTCAGAGGACATGGGGGACATACTTAGTGCAGGTGCTTGTATCAGTGGTCAGTGGACATGAGGTACATACTTGGTGCAGGTGCTTGTATCAGTGGTCAGTGGACATGGGGTACATACTTGGTGCAGGTGCTTGTATCAGTGGTCAGTGGACATGAGGTACATACTTGGTGCAGGTGCTTGTATCAGTGGTTAGAGGACATGGGGTACATACTTGGTGCAGGTGCTTGTATCAGTGGTCAGTGGACATGGGGTACATACTTGGTGCAGGTGCTTGTATCAGTGGTTAGAGGACATGGGGTACATACTTGGTGCAGGTGCTTATATCAGTGGTCAGTGGACATGTCGGGTACATACTTGGTGCAGGTGCTTGTATCAGTGGTCAGAGGACATGGGGAACATACTTGGTGCAGGTGCTTGTATCAGTGGGCATGGGGGTACATACTTGGTGCAGGTGCTTGTATCAGTGGTCAGTGGGCATGGGGTACATACTTGGTGCAGGTGCTTGTATCAGTGGTCAGTGGACATGTCGGGTACATACTTGGTGCAGGTGCTTGTATCAGTGGTCAGAGGACATGTCGGGTACATACTTGGTGCAGGTGCTTGTATCAGTGGTCAGAGGACATGGGGTACATACTTGGTGCAGGTGCTTGTATCAGTGGTCAGAGGACATAGGGGACATACTTGGTGCAGGTGCTTGTATCAGTGGTCAGTGGACATGGGGTACATACTTGGTGCAGGTGCTTGTATCAGTGGTCAGTGGGCATGGGGTACATACTTGGTGCAGGTGCTTGCATCATTGAACATGCTGATGACCTTGAATTACTCATGTGACAAGCAAGCCAGGTTTGATTCCCTTTGTGGCTAAACTTTGTGAAGCCCATTTCTGGTGTCATCTGCTGTGATTTTGCTGGAATATTGCTAAAAGCAGTGAATACCATGCTCATTCATTCACTTTGAGCAAGCCCTAAAACCATTTAAAATAAAAAAAATTAAAAGCTTAATTCACCTATAATCAGGCAAGATATTTTCAGTATCAAGACAGGGGGTCCCAATGCTGCTAAGTACTCCAAGTGGTATTTTTGAGACATAAAAAGATCACGCATGTTGATCATGAGATATAATTACCTCCTTCAGTGCTTTGGTTGGGTATGAATCCAAAGTAATTATCACCATGAAATCAAGACATCATACGCCAGAATATCTAAGATGGCACTCCTACTTTTATCAGATTTACTACTAAAAAAGTTTCTAAATGATCAGAAAAATGCTTCAAATCTTTTCATATACGGTACTTGCAGAACATTTTTAATGCATGTGTCTGCATTACATGATCTGTGAACACAGGGTACATCGATGCCTTGAAGGTGTTTGTATCCCTGATCTGTGAACACAGGGTACATGCCTTGAAGGTGTTTGTATCCCTGATCTGTGAACATAGGGTACATGCCTTGAAGGTGTTTGTATCCCTGATCTGTGAACATAGGGTACATGCCTTGAAGGTGTTTGTATCCCTGATCTGTGAACATAGGGTACATGCCTTGAAGGTGTTTGTATCCCTCATCTGTGAACACAGGGTACATGCCTTGAAGGTGTTTGTATCCCTGATCTGTGAACATAGGGTACATGCCTTGAAGGTGTTTGTATCCCTGATCTGTGAATATAGGGTACATGCCTTGAAGGTGTCTGTACCAGTGATCTGTGACCATAGCACCTACCGAGGCATGGTAAGTTCTCACTGAACTTGGGGGGATGTGCTATAGGTAGGTACATATGCATAAGTGATCAGTGAATGCAAGTACCTACTAGAGGCACAAGTTAAGCCATCACAAGCTCAGTTACAGCCTCGTTGTGTCTGCCTGTCTGTCTGTCTGTCAGTCTGACAAACATCCTTGGTGATTCAGAACATATGACTCAGATAAGACGGAGAGCTGTTAAATATAACCATTACTATACAGTGATTCTCAATCAGGATACAGCACAGTGGAAGAAGGAGTGCACTAACACAGCATGACAGATGAATTTGTTAGTCAGATTATTTTGAACATTCCAAATGACTGAGCTATATGTTTTTCACACATTCAAGTGTCTTGTGCACTTCAAAACTAGGAGTGCGCACACTAGAATCTCATATGGATCCCCACTACGTCTTCAAGTAACAGTATTAAAGGATGGGAAATGTCCTACTTGAGATCAACTACAGCACATCCAAAGCCAATGACGTTATTCTGATGACCGCCATTACTACCGTTCGTGTGTACCTACACTCCTTTCCAGAGTCACACAACACACATTATTATGGTTACTACGGTAACTAAGACGCATATTGGTGAATGACTCATTGGTATACAATGCTGGGCAGTTGTGCTTCCCCACAGGCTGAGCGTAACTGCATTCTTGGAGTAGTAAGTCAGCCTGGGCGCCTGCCAGAACAACTACAATACATCGGCTCCACACACCATTTACCTCTGTATTGTACCTACTGATTAACCAATACACGCAACAAGGGATAATACTGCCACCAATCACCAATCGTAGTACAGCTGATACTCTCAGTGTTAAGCTGTAATGTTCATTTTCAATGATTATGGGACTGCCTCCGTGGTGTAGTGGTTGGAGCGTCCGCCCGGAGAGCGGAATCTCGCGGGTTCGATCCCCGACCGCGTCATACCAAAAGACGTTAAAATATGGTACTTGTTGGTCCCTGCCTGGCGCTCGGCATTAATAGGTACAACAAGGACTGGTCGGCTCAGAGTCAGTATAATGTGTCTGAGTGGGGTATTCATGCTTCACTGCGGCATGGTATCTCAGTGGGCTAGCACTATAAAACCAGCTTCTGTCTGGTCTAGTACAAGCAGCCGCACATACACATACCCACGCATGCACGTCGTCATATGAGCGAAATATTCTCCAGTGCGACGTTAAACCCAATTTCACCTCACTTCAATGATTATGGTAACAGTCTGTGGCTTAGTAGAACTGGTCCTAATAATGTCTGCTGGTCTTAAGGGATAGGGTGGCCAGACTTGGTGATTAGCATGTCATAATAACATGAAAAGGTGGATCTTTGCTTATACTATCTGTGACTTAATTGTTTCAGTCAGAGTACTACTTGCCACCATGTATCAGGAATATTGTCAGTCTTGCTAATCTGTGAACATAGGTACATGCCTCAAAGATGCCTGTCTTACTGATCTGTGAACATAGGTACATGCCTCAAAGATGCCTGTCTTACTGATCTGTGAACATAGGGTACATGGTTGCCTCAAAGATGCCTGTCTTACTGATCTGTGAACATAGGGTACATGCCTCAAAGATGCCTGTCTTACTGATCTGTGAACATAGGTACATGCCTCAAAGATGCCTGTCTTACTGATCTGTGAACATAGGTACATGCCTCAAAGATGCCTGTCTTACTGATCTGTGAACATAGGGTACATGCCTCAAAGATGCCTGTCTTACTGATCTGTGAACATAGGTACATGCCTCAAAGATGCCTGTCTTACTGATCTGTGAACATAGGTACATGCCTCAAAGATGCCTGTCTTACTGATCTGTGAACATAGGGCACATGCCTCAAAGATGCCTGTCTTACTGATCTGTGAACATAGGGTACATGCCTCAAAGATGCCTGTCTTACTGATCTGTGAACATAGGTACATGCCTCAAAGATGCCTGTCTTACTGATCTGTGAACATAGGGCACATGCCTCAAAGATGCCTGTCTTACTGATCTGTGAACATAGGGTACATGCCTCAAAGATGCCTGTCTTACTGATCTGTGAACATAGGGCACATGCCTCAAAGATGCCTGTCTTACTGATCTGTGAACATAGGGCACATGCCTCAAAGATGCCTGTCTTACTGATCTGTGAACATAGGGTACATGCCTCAAAGATGCCTGTCTTACTGATCTGTGAACATAGGTACATGCCTCAAAGATGCCTGTCTTACTGATCTGTGAACATAGGTACATGCCTCAAAGATGCCTGTCTTACTGATCTGTGAACATAGGTACATGCCTCAAAGATGCCTGTCTTACTGATCTGTGAACATAGGTACATGCCTCAAAGATGCCTGTCTTACTGATCTGTGAACATAGGGCACATGTCTCAAAGATGCCTGTCTTACTGATCTGTGAACATAGGGTACATGCCTCAAAGATGCCTGTCTTACTGATCTGTGAACATAGGTACATGCCTCAAAGATGCCTGTCTTACTTATCTGTGAACATTGGGTACATGCCTTAAAGGGGGTCTGTCTGACTGATCTGTGAACACACAACTAGGAACTTCACGACTTTAAAATCCCAAGTCAAGTTGTACATAGTTAAAACTAAGTGCCCAGTCATATTAAGAAAGTGTTATTTCATTAAACATGCTCTAACTGATAATTTTTCAGACATTTTAAAGGTTATTTTATGATTTTTTAGAAGAATTTGAATATTGCATTTAATGTAATACTGTAAATTAAAGCTTCTTCCTCTTTCCTGTTTCTGATTCCTGTCATCAGTACAACACAAGTCACCGCTATAACACAAAAAATATAACATTAGTTGTGTCTTTACTGACACAAACTGGGAACCTGACTCCACTTTACAAATTTGTTACTGACACCTAACTGCAGACTTGGAGTCAAATATTCTGCCCAGGCACTGCTCCAGATAAATCCAGAGACTGGGTAGAGAAGGTACAATGAGATGTGTTCTGCTTGGATCAGTAGTTCAGTACACCAGTGAGAGAGTCAGTTTAGTTTTATGCCACAATCAGCAATATTCGAACTATATGGCAGTGGTCTGTAAATAATCGAGACTGGACCAGACAATCCAGTGATCAACATCATGAGCATCAAGCTACGTTATGACACCAAGTCACCAATTATGTCAGTATCAGAGGAATACCTGTGGTGATGCAGGACTTTTATTGTAACCATGGTTACCAACAAGTAGAAACGTGTCATGGGACTCGAACTTTGGACTTTCTGATCTCGGTCCAATGACCTGTCCACAGAAATGTGTTTGTGATTTGTCAATTGTCACCATGGTCACCAGTCACCAACAAACACTTTTTCAAGAAAGCAAAAGAAGGGCTTGATGAATTCATCTGTTCAATAGACAAATGCCAATAATCTTTAATCATGACCAGTAGTTTTTATTCGACAAACATGCAAGATCACTCTCCTACAGTCTCTCCAGGTAGCTGTATCAATCTATCATTAGTGGTGACCCAATTAATTGAAATAATCGAAGATTGGTCGCAGTGACTAAACGACCAAGCAATCGATCCTGTTTTCTCATAATCGAACACAAACAATTCTGGGACACTTGTTTTCATCAACAATATTTTTCACAAGGTTGGTTTTGTCTGTTACATTTCATAAGCACTACAAGCGTTCCAAGTCATGATTGAATTTTTCTTAAGGACACCAAGAGATTTATGTTCCTCACATACTAGTCATACTTTAAAGATGTGAAATTTTGCCCAAAACCCCAAAATATCTACACGTTTTTTTCCTTATTTATTGTGCATTAACAAATTTCATAAATGACGCTAACCAATTATTTTCGATGATTGATCGGTGGTATTGAACCAATCATCAATTATGAGCTTTTAACCAATTCCCAACACTATCTATCATGAAACCCACATTGCTAACTCTGATTATATAATACAACACTTGAATGAGCCTCCTTGAACTGTGCCAGAAATAGCATGATTGGTTTGATGGGAACAGCTTTTCAGTAGCCATATCACATGGAATACGAAGATATCCAAGCAAAATAAGCTTCATTTACGTATGTTGATTTCAGTCAATGAGTAGCATAACATTAGTATACATTAATACTCAACACCACCTTGCAAACAGCAAAATTCAGTATAGATAAACTTTATGGAAAACAACTTCTATATTTCTTTATAGATAACAACTTCTCGACAACAGTACAAGAATCTGCATCGAAACTTCACAAAATAAGGAATGCTTGTCAATATTGTACTTCCCAACTTCCAAATTGCCCCTCAAAGAAGATGAACTCAGTTGGAATAGAAAGACATGATGCTATGAATAGCCATCCAATAAAATTACACTCAATTACAATATAAGTTCTGTGGGAAGTCTAATAATAGAGTCTGAGATTGTGATAAACTTAACCAATCGAAACTATGGAAGCAGATAAGTCAATAATAGTAATGAGATAAACCCCTGATTAATGAAGGATTACACTCGTGTTATCCTAGCAAATTTTCTATAAACAGTCGATCATTTTGTCTATCAGTGGCCTCAATGGTTGCCAGAAATAACATATTAGACTTAGAAATAACTGTGGTTAGACTTGTCTATTTCCACTACATCATCAGCACGGTCAATACAAAACAAGACAAACATTTCTGCCGGATGTGATGACTAGTTGTGTTGAGACTTGGGCAATAGTATACATGGTATAATGATCATAGCATGTCCCTGTGGATATCATGTTTGACACTAACCTATGAACATGCACAAAGTATGTCACAACTGTATACATGGTATACACCCTCCCAATGTCTCAAAATAGCACAAATGAGAATGCGAGTAGGCGTGATGGAATTTGGTGAGAAGCTGGGAGTCAAATCTATTCCGTCTTAGCTTGCTTTGTTGTTATCACTCACTTGGCGTCAGTTCAAACTGAGTGTGCAACTTCCTTATGTTAATCTTAGAATTTGTCAGTTGCTAACAATTGTACCGAAAATAACCATAAAAGATGGCTCGCAGTCTCTCGTACGTTGTACTGAACAGGAAACTCATCACATCACTGAAACGGCATCGGTGCACTTAGAAGGTGTCTTGAGGAACATCCGTGAAAATGTCATACCACGGAACTCTGGTTGTAATGATAAGATCTCATGATTGAGGTAATCCAGGGTGTGATAACATGAAACTGAGGGTATAATAAGATGATCCTACAGAAGAGCTGATATGTCATTATCCCTGCCACAGGGCTGAACCAGAAAACATGATAAGTGGTATGAAGGAAGTTACTTTATGATAGTGACAGCATCAGCCTGTCACAGTTGCCTGCTTCAAAGAGGACTGTGTCCCACATCGCTTTGCCACTTTCTGCCAAGTTAGCCTCCGACATATGTATTTTAAAGACTTATCCAGAAATTATTGCAATGTTTATTTCCTAGCTGAGACTGGGAGGAACTGCAGTCTAAGTAAACTTAGGCTCAGGATTATTTGTTACACTGGTATATACTGAGTCTAACAAACCCTAGTAGAAGGTCGTTGCATCAGTGGACATGAATAGTTAAGACTTTTAGACATTGATTGTGAAAAAAAGATGGTGAATCAGAACTTCCTACCCATCTACCCCCAGTCACACACACAAACACCTCAGAAAGAATACAAAAGCACAGTTAAGAGTGCCATGTAATTTTCTTCCACTGTATTGGTCCTCTTACCAGTGAAATACAGGTTATCGTTAAAAGGACATATTAAATGAATTATTAGATAACATGAGTAGGAAATTTTATTGCAGAATAATTGCAGACATGGGGATGAATGTCTGTCTCTGAAGAAGCCCAGACAAATCCCTGAGGTAGGAAAGGAACAAGACAACATGAGACAGTTGCATGACCAGACAGTCCTGCTTCTCTACCATGTTTACACTACTACCATGACTACCAGTAAATACAGCATGTTTGAATATCTTCATTCAGGGGTAGAAATAACCCATTGCCCGACGCCCGAGTCCAGTGTTTTTTTCTGTTGGGCAAGCAAATTTGTATATCACACTGTACCGGTGTCCAGTTGACTTTCCAATATTAATTATGTTGTTTATTTAAAAAATCAACAAGAAAACGGACGGTATAGTGGAAAAATTATCAGGGCAAGTGATTTTACATGTGCCACTGTACCGGAGTACACTAGCAATCTTAAAGTTATTTCCACCCCTGTCATTAGCTATCTCTTGGTAAACATACAGAAACTGATCAGCAGTTATGCAGATGTAATTAGACATTCCACATTCACCATGTTATATGCCCTACTTCGCTGAAACCCTCACTAAATTCTAGACCAACCAGCAAGAACCTCAATGAAGACAAAACATTAATATGACAGTCCATATTTTATAAACATAGGGGGGAGTATAAATTGTATGAAGATATAGTCAAAACAGTTTCAATTTTATTTTTTAACTGACATTTGAAGCAATTTTGTTCTCTACATGATCTCTGAGAACAAATTTATTTTGCTTTGCATTATTTCATAAACCCTCCCCTCGGCTTGACTCAGGAATAGATACTGGTACATGCCTATAATATTGTCAGCATGCATGACATAATCCAATTACCTATCAACAAGTAACCTGAGTGAGTGAGTGAGTGAGTGAGTGAGTTTGGTGTATTTCCACCTACAGTATGTAAGGGGAATCAATGTTATCTGCTAGAAAAAACACACAATGATGCTTATCACTGACATTGATGACGTCAAATGACAAACATCTCAACAGAGGAGCTGTGTCCTTTCAGACCCCTGGGCAACCAACACTCCACAGCATTTACTGTAGTTGCTGTAATAATTACTCCAGAAACCGAGAATTCACAAAGTGGTACTATCTGAAATCACATCCTGAAATAAGGGCACTTATTGAATCATGTTCTGAAATCAACTGACAATATAAAAACAAAGTTAGGCCGACCAATTTTATTTCTTGTTTTTTCGGATTTTTGTACTCAGAAAACCTAAAGGCAGGAGGAGAAAACAAAATATCACCAGTCAATGTAACATTCCTTTTAACTACTAAAAGTATTTTACTTTTGGCAATTTATGAAGTGTATATGGGGAACAATACAATCTAAAAAAATATTTCTTGTAAGTTTACATTTTTGGCCAATACAAACATTAGGATTTTATTTTTTGAACAGGGAATTTTTTATTTTTTTTTATTATTCTTGAAAAAATATGACCGGCAGATCCGTAATACAAGAAATAAAATTGGTCTGGCCTAAACCATGCAAAATATTAATGAAACTGAAACTGCCATTTTGGATATTCTGTGTAGCAACAAGTGATTCATACAACACTTCTTCATGTCATTTCCTGTAACAAATGTGTAACAAAATGGACTTTTATGTTCATTTACAGCTGTATTAATCATATTAATAGCAGAGACATAAAAATTACCTACAACTTGGCCTAATGGTCTTTCAGGAGGAACTCAAGGAGCAGAGTTTTAATACAGTACATACGGTAGATCGTTACCATAGTGAGGACATCAATACCTCAAAGCAAATACACACATTATTTATAAATGACATGCTAAAGCCTATTCATATGGACGTGAATATTTGTAAAGTCCTTTGTGGTAGAGAAAGGGTAAATTTCATTTCCTGCATCTCAGATAGTCTCCACGTTCCAGGAACATTGAATCATATTTCTGAGCTGAGATCAGATCGTCAAGTGAAAGAATGTTGTTGAATCACAGCACTCTGCAATACTCTAGCTATTTCAATGTGGCCATGAAATAATCAAATCTGAATCAGGAACAACAGTAGGAACATACCGGGGTCTGTTTATGAGTTCAAACAACAATGAGTTATGATGATTGTGGGCAGAGGCCCAGATAAGCTGCGTATCCGGGTAAAATACGCATAGAAAATTTCCAATTACGCATTGAAAAATAATTGTTGCGTACCAATTACGCATTTAAAATGTTAGATACGCAAAAAGTTTAAAACAAATGCGTACGGAATATATTTATAAAAATCACTCGCGTAATGAAAAAGACATCGATTGCTATCAAGTTGTACTGTTAGTATAGGATAAGTGTTGTACTGTCAGTATAGGATGAGTGACTTTTTATGAAATCATTTCCATTATATATAACTTGGTTTTGATTAGGTATGACATAAGGCAGAACATACCTGCTTAGTAAACTTACTCAATGACATAATACTTAGGTGAGAAATATGACTGAAATACGCACATATTTGAAAGCAGTGGGTAACGGAAAATGAAATACCCACTCAACATTCATAATACCCACTCCAAAAAAATACAGTGGGTACAGTACCCACATGAGCTAAATCTTATGTGGAGCTCTGATTGTGGGTACACATCATGATTATGCTGGCGGCTTTTGGATGATGTACTGACGATCACTGCATGTGTTCAGACAGCGTTAGGCTGATGTAGATGGGGATTTCAACATAAAACTGAGGAAAGCTAACCTCAGACACTCTTAACTTGAAGCAATTTTTGTACCCTTCTTTTGCACCCTGTAGGGATAAAATTAGTCAATCCCATTTAATATTTGTATGTTTATTGGAAGCAGTAGTTGGCATCAAGAAGATTCCTGAAACCAGTGGGTTATAACATGAGTGAGTGAGTGAGTTTAGTTTTACACAACACTCAGCAATATTCCAGCTACATGGCGACAGGCTGTAAGTAATCAAATCTGCACCAGACAATCCAGTGATCAACAGCATGAGCATCGATCTACACAACTGGGACACAATGACATGTGTCAATCAAGTCAGCTAGCTTGAGCACCCGATCTTGTTAGTTGCCTCTTACGAAAAAAATTCTAACCCGGATATTCAGGGGTGGTTATAACATGAGCATCGATTCATGCCACCATAGCAAGATGACATGCAGCCTGCCAAGCCACAAAACTTGACCAGCCTATCAAGCTCAGTGCACTAAGTGATGGAAATTAACAGATTTGTTCATGGTGACTTCAGACATCATGACATGATATAATGGAATACAGTTCATACTGGTGTTAGCACATTAAACCCAACTCACTCACTCATGATGAAATATAGTGTCATTATTCGAGAAGAAATACCATTCGAATTATTGAATACAAATGATTAAACATTAATATGCATATACACTGTCTTCCAAATACAGTATGTGAGTACTACTGATAACCAACACTGGGTTTTTTAAAAGTGTTCAAAGTTACGAGAGTCATTATGGTTTGCTACTGTGCTACATTGACCACCTAAATCTTGGATACATTAGCAATCATTAGGCTCATGACACTAGGACCACTTTGAAATTCATTGTATTTTAGTGCTTAAAAAGAAAGACTTCCTTGCGACTATGTATATGAATGTTATGTGAAAGTGATGAACATATAACTTAATGGTAATATAGGTATTATTGACAAAATATTTCTGGGTAGTCAGTCTTCATGAAAAGGAAAGGGTTAAACTTTCTAAATTATAACTGCTATAACCTATTAGAGGTGTGCATTATTACTGGTATACAAGGATATCATGTTGTGAAGCATTAATAAATGCGCATCAAAATACCTGTATAATACATTCAAATTTATTCATACTTTCAACTTGTTGGCAAAATTAAAGAGTGACGATTCAAATTGAAATTACGAAATTGAGGAAATTAGCAGCTTATTCCAGTGAAGGAAAACATCAAAACTATTTGCGGCCATTTTCCTGTACATTATGTGTCCATAACACATGTCACTTAACTACTTTCGGGTTCATGAGGAACAGCAGAAAACAGAATGCAGGCAACATATTGTGGTACAATCAATGAATAAATTCTACTGAATAATTATACAGAGGCCAAGCCAATACCCGATTATTATATAAACTTGTCAAATGACATGAAAGACCAAAAGTATTCCTCTAGTTGGAATGTTAAATTCCAAAGGGCACACCTAAACATCCTTATAATAACAAAAGTTCATATCGATCTTTCATTGCCTTCACTTCCATGCATAGTTTTGGACACTAATTTGCTGCTTATTCTGTAGTATTAGTCACAATACAAATGTGGCCGTTATCACTTTAATCCAAACTGAAGAACTGTACATAATTTGGGTGCACTTTTAGTTCATAAACATGCTAAGATACTGCCACGTTGAACATTTCCTTATCTTTACAGTAAAATGTTGCCCTAATAATAAACATTGTGTGTTTCTTTACAATACAAGTGTATTTATCAAAACACATCCACTCACCTCGCATTTTGAAAAACATAACAACTGCTCACGTATCCGACAGACGTCTACAAGGAATAATTACATCCAAAACAGTCGACGGGATTGTAGTATATAACCGCAAAGCAGCTGTGAGTCATTAGTACGCCTAACTGTAGGTCACCCTAACTTGTTACACGAATTTCCTTGCAAGATATAAATAAACCTCGAACACAATCCAGACTTTCTGCAACACGTATGGGATGAAAACTTGTAACAAGATCTCGCATGAGATGCTGATGCTATAAAATCTCAGCGGTTTGCCCAGCATCCGAGAGTGAATACAAGTGCAGTCATGCGAAATAAGCCAAACACTGAACTGGGAACTTGGTCTACAGTTGATCGACAGCGCTCGTGATTGTTTGCACTGTCGACAATCATATACAGGACGAGATAAACAATATTTACCGTGTTTCGATGTGCTGACTACAGCCCAAGCCAGTAAAACCTAATCCTGTCCGCGAGGCGAGCTAACTATGAATGGACCTGCCTCGTATTTCCGATTTCATTCATGACGCCATGTTGGTGGTATGCGTGACGTCACGGTGACGTCAGGGCTACCAGGTGCCCGAGATGGTAAGTCTTGGCAGCGAATTTGTACCACTTGCCGACGAACAGCAAAACCACGAAGCACGAGATCTACAAGTTAGTGTTGATGAACCAATGCTGTATGCTGCATACAGCGGAACATTGATCGAGGTGACCTTATTTAACCTGGTTAACATCTGTCATATGATATTGACTAAACCACGAGGGATGTGAATCACGCATGCATGATCATGAAAGCAGACTTTGGAGCCAGTACGTTAATCACGTGCTCTGCATTAAACCGAGAAACAACACGGAATAAAACAAACAATTATTAGAGGAGTGTAATTTATAATGAAGTCTAAATCCCCGCCGTGCTCGCATGTTTCCATAGTCAACAAAACATTGACATGCTATGCCCTGACAAGGACCGAATATGCATGAAGTCATTTATCACATATGAGTGAGTTTGGATTTTACGCGGCATTTTGAACCATTCTAGCAACATAATGGGGAGGACATGTGCATTTGGGTTCTCAACTGAGAGAGAGAGATTTTATCTTTAAAAAATGTAAATATATCGCTTCTTTGCGAGCATTTCTAATACCCCTAACATTAACTGATTGAAGCTTCACTGACGTTATACCTATCCAGGCAATACCTGTTGATGGTGGTGAGATTGGAGATTATCAAAACATTGTTGAATAACATCAACATGGTAAGAGTACTCCCAAGGTCACGTTGGTAAGCTGGAAGACATTTCCAGGAAGTGAAACCTTGGACTAATTAGCGGAACCTCATAAAAACATGATTCTTACTACAGACCTAACACCTCAAATATAGTTGCTTGTTTGTTTGCTTAACGCGTCACTCAGCAATATTCCAGCTATACGATGGCGGTCTACAAATAATCGAGTCTGGACCAGACAATCCAGTGACCGACAGCATGAGCATTGATCTACGCAACTGGGATACGATGACACGTGTCAACCAAGTCAGCGAGACTGACCATCCGATCCCCATAAGACAAGCATGGGTTACTGAAGACCAATTCTAATCCGGATCTTCATGGGTTTAAAATACAGTTGCATTGAGCACAACATTGTTACGCATAGCTCTACGAGGAAAGGGCTGTTGTTTGTTCACATCATGTAATTTAAATAATTGTGTTCTAACATAGTCTTTATCAATGCATATATTGCTGACGGACAAGGTAAGCACACAATACAGTCATAAAGTCAACCGTTCTATCCAAATGTTAAATGAATAAATCCAGTTTTCTGATGAATCTGAGCATTTGGCATTTGACACGTCGGACAAGGAAATATAGCCCTTTCTTCGGCATTGAATAACAGAACTGCCGCTGCGTTTATTTACGTGCGCAGGTTCGTTGATAGGTCCATTAGGTCTAGATGCAGGTATTTTACGAGTGCTTCGTATATATATTCTGTTCCGACTGGGATCCCTGTACTTATTGCGCAGTATCAATTCCAACTACCTGTAACCATAGGCGGATCCAGAGGGGGAGGGGTGGGGGAGGTCAGGGTGCGCACCCTCATCCCCCTTTTGTCTTAAAAGTTTATTAAAGGGCCATTGAAACTCTCATGAAAATAAAGTGTGCATCCCCCTCCTCCCCTTTCTAAAGAGTGTGCACCCCACTTTCTCAAAAAGCTGTATCCGCCCCTGCTGTAATCACTGACTGTGTATTAATTGTGCGTCAGATAACCCTCTGCATGCAACAAGGACATGTACATATAAAGAGATGAAAAACACATCAGTCTTATGTTCCGAATTCTGACGATCTGACGATGGCATTGCGAATGTGGTTAAAGAAAACACCTACCCCTAAGACACCTGGACTTTGTGATTTCATTTCGTGATATGCAGGTATAAATGTAAATAAAATCTAAAATGAATAATAAATATACTGCTGTATTATTTCTTTCCGAGTCGTTTCATGGTAATTTGTTTTGTATCAAACCATCTGTCACTACGATTGGTCAAAATAGAACATGTCGGGACATGATTTGGGAAATGCATTACAGCGACAGTTATGCTAATATCAATTCAATTCAATATTTCAATTCAATATCAGTCGTCATTTAGATTTCCGTAGATTTCTATCTTCAAACTTGAGTGAATGAATGAAAGGTTTATTCGCTGTGTATACATTTTCGCGGTAAAATATTTTGCGCGAAAAGCGCGAAAATAAAACCTGCGCGATATATAATACGTTTACAGTATGTCCTTTGTTTTCAACCCTCACTTTGAAGTGACTCGGCAATCGATTAAGAACACTTCTCGTCTGTGTAGTCGGGACAGATGTTAAAATATTGGAAACCCAAAGATGCATGATGTCTGTACATGTCCAATTACTGACAAACTTCCTGTCCGCGTCCAACTGGTGGGGATCTTTAGTCAGAGAATATCCTCAGTACCCTTCTTAGTCAAGCATTTAAGTCACCAACTCCTGTGACTGTATATCTAATTGTCAATCTTTATTCACACGTATAGTGAAAAGCGCACAGTACAGAATGCTGTTTCAATCATGGGATCGGGAGTTTAATCTCAGATCAGGTGGTGGTGCTATGTCATATTCACATACAATCTTTGAAATGAAAAGAATAGACACAATAATATCGTCACGTTGAAAGAAGACATTAGCGCAAATAATAGTCATCTAAACAGAATGAAACTTGATGTAGAAACATGCTCACAGAAGGCAGAGGATATGGAATTAGGCAAATAATTCCATGTTTGGGCCCAGCAGACTCGGTGCGTGTGAGAGAGATGAACGCGACGTTTCGGAGTATATTCTTACTCTTTCATCAGGTAAATGACTCCACACGACATCAACATTGAGATATCATCAACAAGTACAACAGCATTCTCTTCCTACGAAAGATATGACAAGTACGAAACCTCTGTGGGAAGAGAATGGTACAACAGGAGCATTAGCAGTGTTAAAACCGACAAGCACCTAACTGTCCTACTCCGCTGCCGTAACACCAACCTTATTCCCACAGGTTTATAACTGTCGTCCAACCGATCTCCAGCCATCGACAACATCCTTCACCATGTTAGTTGCAGAATAATGAGAATATACTCCAAAACGTCGCGCCACCCAAAATAAATAAGTTGACTTCCCAAAAATTCTCGCCTTTATGTGCATCTCTTCTAAATCCGTACAAAGACTCCAAATCCCATCAGTTTTTAAACAAATTCAAAAACCTCATGTACGATATGTTTGGTGTGAAAATGAAACGTGTACAGGCGTAGGTGAGCCATGCTACCCTGCATGTTTACACTTGACTGGCATTTTAAAAAGGCCTATAACAAACGTTCACATTGTATAGTAGTTTTGAAATCAAAGCCTGTGTGTATAATTGCGAGGGTATAAACAGAATTTGCACGTTAGAAACCTGTGTGCAATTGTCATTAATTTTAATAAGAGTATATATGCATAAAAACATGTGAATGTATATTTGTCCCATTGCATGAATTTTGTGTGGATATTTGCTTGTCTGTTTCTCGTCTCTGCTGTTTGACGTCGGTTCATAAATATTCCAGTACGGACCAAGAGATCCGGTGATTGACATGATGACTTTGAATCCACTCAGTTGTGAAATAATTCCATGAATCAACCGAGTCTGAGAGGCTAACCCTGATTCCTTTAACATGGGTTGCTGAAGATCAATTCTGAATCGAATCGTCACGGCATTGTACGTGGATGATTGTATACTCGGTTAACAACAATATTGTACGTGGATGATTGTATACTCGGTTAACAACAATATTGTACGTGGATGATTGTATACTCGGTTAACAACAATATTGTACGTGGATGATTGTATACTCGGTTAACAACAATATTGTACGTGGATGATTGTATACTCGGTTAACAACAATATTGTACGTGGATGATTGTATACTCGGTTAACAACAAGAATCCATAATACTAGGGCTGCGCAATATAACCGGTTTACCGGTATTTACCGGTTCAGACATGAAAACGATACGTATTGCGATACGCTGATCGAAAACCGGCATTTTGACTTGCATTCGGAAAACTTCGTAACACTCGGAAATCTTCGGATATTTCCTTGTTTCATTTGTGCCAAATATTATTCACATTTCTATTTTATCATGATGAAATTTGTTATTGAAGCTTAATCAAGCAAAGTGATTTTGCTGTGTTTATGCTCTATAAATCAAGCATTAACTCGATTATAAGTAGTTTTTTGTTTAAAAATACTTCATGCAATATATTGCAATACATACTGCAATACATGCTTTCGCATCGCAATATATCGCAATATGAAAATTCTCTGCAATACCCACCCCTACATAATACCCAAGACTGAAGTAAAGGACGGTGTCCAGGCATATATCACAGTATACAACCAGATTCGAATTTGATACCAATGTTTTCAGTAGTGGACATTAACATTCAGGTTCTAACAGTAGTTGTGGAAGATGTTGCGACACATCTTAAGGTTAACAACCATAGCCGAATATATGCACCAACGGTTGTAGATGCTATTAACAACCATGTTCAAAAAAGTTCCCAAGGACAGTAGTAGTGGACTTCGTTCGGATACATCCCACGGACACCACTGACTGACTGACTGAGTTTGGTTTTACGCCGCTTTTAGCAATATTCCAGCAATATCACGGCGGGGGACACCAGAAATGGGCTTCACTCATTGTACCCATGTGGGGATTCGAACCCGGGTCTTCGGCGTGACGAGCCAACGCTTTAACAACTAGACTACCCCACCGCCCCTCCCCACGGACACCAAGTTTCCTTGTGTCTAACGCAGAAAACACAAAAACATTTCAACTCAAAGAAACAATCCGTCAGAAATCATTTGGTCAAATACCATGTACATATCTGATGGAACCAGGACAATAGACTTTCAGCAAACCGACACATAGGCTGTTCAGTTGTCAGGTTTACACACACTGGCGTCCGCATACAGTACAATGAACCCGTACGTCAGAGGGGGGAAGGTGATTGTTTTTCCCCCTGCACCAGCAGGAACCAGAAATGGTATCTCGTCTTCAACCAGATGCACAGGCTGGTGCCCATTGAGGATCACAGTTCTGCAAGAGGTAATAGTTAACCGCTAAGTATTTACCTAACCCAATTAATATATAGGGCCAGGTAGGTAAAAAGCCTTTTTGGTCCCTGGAAATGCCAACTTTAGATTTACGAAAAATAATATCCAATATCGGTATGACGTTATGTACAAATATAAATGGTTTTGATGGTCATGTAACCTTAGTCAGTTCCACTTGGTATCATCAGATAGACATATTTTAGTCGCGAGTCATACCTCGACTGTACATCCCCTCCTTCCGGTGAAAACAGGAAGTGGTCCATATATCCACCTTTGTATGCTGGGAATGTCAAGTTTACTGCCACAGTGTCAAGGTTCATTGCAAATACCGTCACACTACCAGGTGGATAGAAATAAGGACTGAAAGGTGAAATATTTAGAGTGAACAAAATTTACGCTCCAGAGACCATCTTTCCGATGACATACTAGCTGTTCTGTTGTACCACAAGGCTTTACGTTCTACAGATTTCAACAGTTCTTTCTCCTGCCGTTGTTGCCTTCAAACCCATTTTAACTTCTATCTGTAACATTCGCTGACAATGTAACTAGCTGGTATCCGTTAATTTGAATGCTGCCAAAGCCTACATTCCACTTTTGATAATACAATGTTATAATGTATAATGTGTTATAATACTTACTTTATGTGTCGCATACAGTGACAGTACGCTCTTACAGTAGGCGGACCCTCGACTCGAGGCTTGAACACGTCGTTGCCCACCAGCTTTTTGAAGAGAAATGTTAACCAGTAGTCCTACAACAATAATTTAGGCAGATATACAAACATGTTTCTATTATCATACCTGCACTTAGCAGTATTCCAAAGGTCTGGAGGTAATCGAGCTCGTACCTGAGAGGTTGAGTTGTAATGAACACAGCTCTTAACTGCATTTCAGGTAAGTACTGTACATGTCTTGCTGGATACATGAGTGAGTTCATGACTAGCAAACACCGTAACCACAAGGCTACCAAGGGGAAAGAATGAGCCTGGCCATTTGAGATGTCTGCACATCTTTTAGACAACCTGACCTGAGATACCTTAAGCTGAGAACATATATCAATTATAATGACACTTTCAATACGTAGAACATCGAGAGACCAACTATTTGCCACTCTGGAGGTGGTTAGGTGGAAGTAATTGAGGGACGTTCCTAATTGCATAATCCCAAGCTCTACCTACCTTACTAATGGCTCGTCATAGCTTTTCGTAACTTAGATATATGTAATGTATACGCACTGGCAGAGGGTCGTATGTGTATGGCTCTAGCAGGTGATTGGTTGATCCAAGTCCATACAAGTCCTGTCTGAACACATTCTGTATGCCTGATTGGGCGGCCATGCCGAGCTTGTCCATCCATCTTGAAATGAACCCATAAAACCCTATCACCTGCATGATATACTCAGAAGACTGGCTCATTACATATATTTTATGCTTAAATAATGAAGTGAAATGGTTTCGACTTCTGTCCAATAATATACAAGGAAAACTGTGAATGCATGACTACATTTATGGATAACAATTTCCTTAAATTCTGTCAGAGCTAATTCTTGCTCCTTCATTCGAGTCAGTGCACAGAGTGAATTTATAATTTGAAGTATAGTTTTAAGTTAGAGTAAAACTGATTTAACAGTACGTATAGAGTGGCCTCCCTTTCGCCAGCCCATGACCTAAGGCATTTGACTGTGATGTGAAGAGTTATCTTCTTTGGTGTAGAGGGCGTTACGTAACACCGCGCTTACCGCCAGCATGGCGACCGCTGTCGCACACAAGTTTTTATGAAAACGAAAAGAAGAAGTTTTTATGTTTCTGAACATGGTGGAAGGTAGCGGAGGGATTAATCCTAAACATAAGGGTGCAGAATATCTCGAATGTCAATCATCATGGGTGCACTACATAAGTCAGACCAGGGGATCACGTTGTCTCCTGACAGACACACGTTAAGCTCGCCGGCAAGGTCGACCGCCTTGTCAAGTGAGTTTTCATGGACAGTCACGCGCTACTAGGTCCCCTGTTATACGACCGCTTTACAGAGCGAATGTGAAGTTCTGGAGGCCAAATTGATGAAACTACGATTTGAAGCCAAGCGCAAGAAATTGATGGATGAGATTGGGGACTTGAAACAACAGCTAGGGGACGCTCGGCAAGATGGCGGCGACAGTCAAGGTCAACATCAGCGGACCGGCGGTACAACTTCAACTGGCAAAAAGCGAAACATTAGAAGCGTTAGATGTAGAGCCCAGAACTGTCGAGTTAGGTGATGGTATTACATTGGACCTTGGTAACGCTAACTCGAAGGGTGCCGGGAAATTAGGCAAGGTCACCCAGGAAATGTGGGTTTATGCCAGCATCGGCATGCTACGTGACATGATCTCTTCGTCAGAGGTAGATATGGGGTGATGATTACTTGAAATATGTGCAGGATGTTTGTCGCCTGTCTTCCAAGTACATCTGGGGCAGTGTTCTCTTCTATGACCAAGAGTACCGTAACAAAATATTTTATAGCTCAAGAGAATATAGTGCAGATCGGTTAGCATCCCAGGGCTGGGTAGGGCTGCATAATTAAGCGTGCGTAATTAATGTTCAGAATTGAAAGTTTGAGGTTCTAACATTTCTTTCTACGAAGTGACTCAATATTTCAGTGTTCAGAGAAAAGGTTTGAGGGTTTTAACATTACCGATTACTTGAAATATGTGCAGGATGTTTGTCGCCTGTCTTCCAAGTACATCTGGGGCAGTGTTCCCTTCTATGACAAAGAGTACCGTAACAAAATATTTTATAGCTCAAGAGAATATAGTGCAGATCGGTTAGCATCCCAGGGCTGGGCAGGGCTGCATAATTGAGCGTGCGTAATTAATGTTCAGAATTGAAAGTTTGAGGTTCTAATATTTCTTCTTCTAACATTACCTCTTTTCCTACTTTGGGCTGGGAGATATAATATGCATTATTACATTACTGTAACATTTTGTAAGTCACTGCATGCTGACACGTTTCATGGTGTATCTTCCAGGCTTTTGAATTAATTAAATGGTGCCAAATGTTTTAATTGCTTGTTATGTTTAATTTGAAGTAGAAGTTAAAACATGTACATATTCTCTCTGTGCACTCATTCACGGGACGAAGGAGCAAGAATTAGTTCTGAAACGTCGTACAAAGAATAAAAGGAAGTTGTTATCCATAAAATGTGTCCTGTATTCATATCCATTCATCTTCTAAATTCCTTGCAAGAACTTCAGGTAATCTGTGGATGGATATTTTGCTTGATATACCCTGATATAACAGTAAATGAAAATGCTAAACCCTTCTTTAGGTTAAGATAACGACGTGTTAGGACAAACTATACCGCACTGTAGATCTCTTCGTGCCTGTTAGGGGCGGTGGGTTAGCCTAGTAGTTAAAGCGTTGGCCCGTGACGCCGAAGACCCGGGTTCGAATACGCACATGGGTACATTGTGTGAAGCCCATTTCTGGTGTCCCCCGCCGTGATGTTGCTGGAATATTGCTAAAAGCGGCGTAAAACCAAACTCAGTCAGTCAGTCAGTCAGTCGTGCCTGTTGTCTGAAATACCTACAAAAATCCACCAAGAAAGGTGTCTGTCATGTTCACAACGCCGCCGTGGTAGAAGGACCCAGTTTCACCCAGGAGGAGAGGTTTGTTTGACGCCAATGCTCGTGTTGCCTTGTGTGCCGATACGAAGGAAGCATTCAGAGTGTCCATAAACGTGGTATTTGTAAACATCTCTTTGGTTGCATTGTCTCCGTTTCCAAAATACCTCGAGAAACATAATGAAACTGTTATGTACTCTTATCACCGATAGGTTTTACAAGTCAAACAAAATGAAGAAAGGATATTATTTTACTTTACCTAATGTGAATAGTCATAACTGCACAAACGTCACTGCAATTCGCAGAGTGAGCAAGGAGTATATTGAATTCATGACGTTTTATATAATCATGTTTTGGTAGGTTGCCCGGTACATATAATTGCCAATGACATTTAATTACAGCTGACACCCTTATTTTCTGTGAATCCGGTACACTTCGTGTTATTATTGTTGCATAGAGTAAATATATTCAACAAATGTAAGATGTATTATATTCTCAGTATGTAAAGGTATGTATCGATCATGGACACAGATACAACGAACATGTGCTATGTACATGTACGTACGTTTAAAAAGGAGTTGATTGTACAGATACAAGAAACATGTGCTATGTACACACGCATATGTTTATAAAATGAGTCGACTGTACAGATTCAATGAACATGTGATATTTACATGTGTATATATTTAAGAAGGAAGTCGATTGTTGAGATACAAGGAGCAAGTGCTTTGCACATGTGTATATGTTTAAAACAGGAGTCGATTATACACTGACTGACTGAGTTTGGTTTTACGCCGCTTTTAGCAATATTCCAGCAACATCACGGCGGGGGACACCAGAAATGGGCTTCACACATTGTACCCATGTGGGGATTCGAACCCGGGTCTTCGGCGTGACGAGCCAACGCTTTAACCACTAGGCTATACCCCACCGCCCAGTCGATTATACAGATACAAGGAACATGTTCATCTGTTTATAAGGTACCAGTCAATAGAACAAATGCATGAACATGTAAATGTGCCACCTACCTACATATATGTATTGCATTAGTGCCGAATAACGGTGGTAAATGGTTGTACTTCCTTATGAAGTATCCTGGGCCCTTATTCTCGAAACGTTCGTAGCCCTAAGAATCCTTAAATTTGATCGTAGCCAATGTGTTAAGAATGGGCTTACAAATTTCGTAGGGCTACGAACGTTCGAGAATAGCTAGCCTGGTGTATTTAACATTTTACAAGCGATATTAAGTCCCACCCAACATCGGGATAGACTAAGGCCTATCGACTTGACGGTATGCATGTACTCACTGATGGAATGTGACCCCGTCCACGACACTTGCTCCGCCAGCAGCTAAAAACCTAAATGGGAAATAGAAAATAAGCTATATAGAAAGGAATATCAACAGAGGACGAAAGGAACTTTTCTCATTGCAATTTGTAAGGTACATTTTCGTTGAAGTAACTGGTCATTATTAAAAGATGTGGATTATTGTTGTTATACTATACAAATATACATTCAAAATAGTATATAAGATTTTAGTTTCACTTTTCTGTTGAAGAATGAATGTGTTCATGTTTATCAGACAGGCTAGAAGAATCTTCAGCACACAAAACGGTTGTGTGGTCAAGATCAAGATAGTTTAGTTTGGGATGAAAAGGACATATGGCACCGACTTCCAGCTCACCAGTCCATGTTTTTGTCCCACTTATGTCAACGAACATGCAGGGTAACAGGAGTCTCAATCTGTCTAACGGTTTGTTTGGCATGACGTTACTGGAGGACCGAAACATCGGCCCTCCTTTGAAAAATCATTATTATAGATCGGACAATAGGGTATCCTTCCAAGGGGCAAGCACAATGTTAAACTTAGATCCGTCCAATAGATAGTTCTAATGAACATTTGAAAACAAAACTCACTCTTCCACATATGAGACCGAATCTTTCGATAAAATGCCCGAAACATCTGGCCCTAGAATACGAGTGTTGTTGAAGTATGGTCGATCTCTCAGCACCTTCTCCAGTGTTCCAAAGTCCTTTCCAAGTTGCTTGGGCATCACCGACTGGTTGAAATTTTTGGGGAACATCCGAGGCTCTAGGACAATGACCAGTCTACGGTTCCACAGTTCAGATATCAAGCTGCCTTCAATGCCAGCTTATAATAACATAACATGTAAAATGACAGGACGACCCGGAACTGTTGCTGTTGATCACATTTCGCAGATATTGCGAGAAAGGAATAAAATATTATGAAATATTCAGGTATGTGGTATCAGGTCTGAGAAAAGATAGTTGTCAGATTATGTTGTATTGATAGGTACTGAACATATTCGTGGCTAACAACTCCCATCAGAATAAATGTTTGGTCATGTTTGGAACCTATATGAGACATAACAAGGAAATGTAATACGTTAACATAGTTAATAACATTGACTGCTTGTGTCAACGTAATGTAGGGGGATATAAAAAATAAGCACAGAGGTTACAGAGACAAGTTCACCTTTATTTATTGTATTGGTGGGCGAATAATACCATCGAAACTGTCCTTTAGTTTTGTCGTGAATGATACGTTTGTCATGTTAATCCTTATACAAAGTGATTTATTTTATTTTACATTTTTGCATGTCATTACATTGCTTCAGTAAAGTTTTGTAAAAAATCATGACATTGTGTTTTCACAGTAATTGGTTGTCAGGAATTTGGTACTGACTGATGTAAGCATTGGTGTGGACGCTGCTATATATAAATACTCTTGGGGTCAAGGGTGGTCTGGAATGTTTTGGAATGGCACAGATTAATCTTGCATAGCAGAGGCAATTCCGGAACGTTCTTAAGACTATATGCGGGATACGCGCATGCCTTTATCATCTGACATTACGTGGACCAACGGTTGAGTGCCCATACTAGTTCCACCCTGGGTATCCAGCCAAGGTCTACTCTGGATGTTCTACCACTGTGGTAGCTGTGGCAGCTATTATTCCCTAGCTGGAACTAGGAGCTGAAGGGATGATAGTAATCCAGCTAAGGTCCATGCAGGAAGCAAGTGTACTGTAAGTCCCCGTGGTCCATAGTATGGTAACCTCCCTTCACTTGTTGGCAATCTATAGCCTGTTTTTATATTGTCTTGTCATGTCTAGTTAAAATAGTTGAGAATATGTTACTAGTTTGAAATTAATATCTGTGACAATCTGGTTGTTTTACTGTCCTTCGTTGACAGATTAAAATACCTTTAATTATTGTAAATCTATAACTTGATTTAGTCACGATATGGTTGAAATATTGTCGATGTGACTTTCAACTTTAACTCGCTCACTCACTCGTCTGTTGATAAGTAACACATACAACTAAAGTTCACCATTAACCTAGTAGTAGCAGAAAGGGTTTTCACAAAATAATATATAATTAGTTTATCTACTGTTAGTATTCAGCATCTATATTGAAAATGAAATGCATGTTGTGTTGTTTCCAAATACTTCTTTCAAAGGACCATCATTTAAAATGATTTGGTTGGTATGGGATAATCTGTTATTAATATTTGTGACTGTGTGATTACATAAACGTGCTCAGCAATGAGTTAACAGAATCTCGGTGTTGGAATAGGTCTCTTTAATCTGTATTTACAGATACAAAAAATATAAATTGTTTAAAATGCGACATGAAAGGATGATTAGAGTGTAGTGCAAATGACCATAAAATTCAGATTCTTGTACAATTTTCCATTTATAAGAATCCTCTTCTGCCACAGAACAAATATCATGCATTAAGTTGTACCAGGACTTGGCATTATCAGGAATATCAGCAAGTTTTACGCCGTTTATATCTGGGCAAACATCACTTGGTAAAGAACAAGTCATATATTTGTAATAAACATTTTGACCAACAGCTCTTTTTATAGCATTGGTATACACTCTGTGTTTTCTTTAAGAGATTTCTAATCCATACATCCTGGCTAATGTAAACTACATACAAACAATTACAGTTTAAAATTCCTCACTCAATTTTGCCTTGCAATTTATATCTGAACAAGTTAAATGTTAAAGATAGTAAACTGTGTGAACACTGTTGCAATGCTGACACTATCAGACATTATATGTTTTATTGCTCTCATGTTTTGCCATTCTGGCTTTCCTATTTTAAATGGGCAAAAGCAAATATTCAAGATAAGGTGCATCCAAATTACAGCGATGTTGTATTATGTGGCCTTAATGGAGACTCTGAAGACTGTAAATTATTTCATTATGTATTGCTAACTTTATAGTGTATCGCTGCAAAGTCACTGGAAGTGATTGTAATTTAAACACTGTCATAAACGATCTAAAACTGCATTATCAAATACTGAAACATGCTGGAAAAAAAAGTGAAAAAGTGAAATCTCTATGTGCATAGTGTTTAACACTTATGACAACTGTATTGCTGATTATGACCTATCATTTTTAACCCCAATACCTTGGTATGTCCACGTGACACTGTAGAGGGAATGTAAAATCGTGGAATTTTATTGCTAATAATGATGCTAAAAAAATATTTAAAAAATGACCCCGGGTCTTCGGCGTGACGAGCCAACGCTTTAACCACTAGGCTATACCCCACCGCCCAGTCGATTATACAGATACAAGGAACATGTTCATCTGTTTATAAGGTACCAGTCAATAGAACAAATGCATGAACATGTAAATGTGCCACCTACCTACATATATGTATTGCATTAGTGCCGAATAACGGTGGTAAATGGTTGTACTTCCTTATGAAGTATCCTGGGCCCTTATTCTCGAAACGTTCGTAGCCCTAAGAATCCTTAAATTTGATCGTAGCCAATGTGTTAAGAATGGGCTTACAAATTTCGTAGGGCTACGAACGTTCGAGAATAGCTAGCCTGGTGTATTTAACATTTTACAAGCGATATTAAGTCCCACCCAACATCGGGATAGACTAAGGCCTATCGACTTGACGGTATGCATGTACTCACTGATGGAATGTGACCCCGTCCACGACACTTGCTCCGCCAGCAGCTAAAAACCTAAATGGGAAATAGAAAATAAGCTATATAGAAAGGAATATCAACAGAGGACGAAAGGAACTTTTCTCATTGCAATTTGTAAGGTACATTTTCGTTGAAGTAACTGGTCATTATTAAAAGATGTGGATTATTGTTGTTATACTATACAAATATACATTCAAAATAGTATATAAGATTTTAGTTTCACTTTTCTGTTGAAGAATGAATGTGTTCATGTTTATCAGACAGGCTAGAAGAATCTTCAGCACACAAAACGGTTGTGTGGTCAAGATCAAGATAGTTTAGTTTGGGATGAAAAGGACATATGGCACCGACTTCCAGCTCACCAGTCCATGTTTTTGTCCCACTTATGTCAACGAACATGCAGGGTAACAGGAGTCTCAATCTGTCTAACGGTTTGTTTGGCATGACGTTACTGGAGGACCGAAACATCGGCCCTCCTTTGAAAAATCATTATTATAGATCGGACAATAGGGTATCCTTCCAAGGGGCAAGCACAATGTTAAACTTAGATCCGTCCAATAGATAGTTCTAATGAACATTTGAAAACAAAACTCACTCTTCCACATATGAGACCGAATCTTTCGATAAAATGCCCGAAACATCTGGCCCTAGAATACGAGTGTTGTTGAAGTATGGTCGATCTCTCAGCACCTTCTCCAGTGTTCCAAAGTCCTTTCCAAGTTGCTTGGGCATCACCGACTGGTTGAAATTTTTGGGGAACATCCGAGGCTCTAGGACAATGACCAGTCTACGGTTCCACAGTTCAGATATCAAGCTGCCTTCAATGCCAGCTTATAATAACATAACATGTAAAATGACAGGACGACCCGGAACTGTTGCTGTTGATCACATTTCGCAGATATTGCGAGAAAGGAATAAAATATTATGAAATATTCAGGTATGATTTTGATATAGTGTGTCGTATCCACAAACGAATTACTGGGTATAGTTTCCTAGCGATATTCCAGGAATATTATGGCAGGGGACATCATGCATGGCTTTCAGATCATCGACTGAAGTATATTTATTACCGATTACCAACTGTGTCGCGTGCAGAATGTATGCTGTTTTGATTATAGTTTCCTTTAAGTGTAAGATGTGCAGTATTGTTTCGTTATCGTCTTTCTTGACCTTAATCACTCCCGTATCCTACCTACCGTTGCCAAGTTCTAGACCATATAATGTATATCCTTTTTTGGAAGTGTAATCCAAGAATACTTCAGCGTTGGTAGGATCCCACTGTCCATCTCGTCGTTCAAGGACGTTCAGACCAAAGATCAGATCCCATCCAACAGACGTTGTGAAAGCGTTGATTTCATCCCAAAGACTAGCTGGAACATTATACACATATCGTATCATATTCACATAGGAACTACTCGAATGTTTGATGTCAGATAAAAATCTGCCGTTCACAAATTTATTTAAAGGGTGGCTTGAATATAGGCTTACAAAACGTCAAGGTAAGCCAGTATCGATTATCTGACAAAACATATTCCATTGGGCTTAAATGAAAAACAGTTTAAAGAGATTATATGAATACACGACTCAGTCTTTCTTTCCTGGATTGTCTATTCACATTGGATAACTACCATATTGCTTCATGTAGCTGAAATGCTGTTGTGAGCGGAATCAAATACCAAGACAATCAATATAAAGCATTTTGTCCAGATTGGACATTTTCACCTGATCTCAAAGAAAAAGCAGAGATATTTACCTGACAGATTCCCATGGCTGTCCTCAGTGACGTTATTCGGGTCAAAGGAAATATCATCTTCCGCAGTCCCGCCGATTCTAAGGATGTTTGGTTGGAAGCCCCCAGCAAGATTGAGTAATTTTGGAGATCTAATTGTAAATAGTATATATTGTGAAGCTACTTGTAACAGTTCAGAATGAAATATGAGAATGACATTGGTATTTAAGTTCATGTATCCTTTATGTTTATTGAATGTGGCAAATTGGCAAAACAGGCATAGAATCAGTTGCAGAGAATGAATATAAAACGAGTTATTCTTGGTACCATAGATTCTCAGCTTTCACAAAAGGCCAGTTTCATGCAGGGGGTATGCCCTTTACATGACCATGTCAGTATTAATGAAGAATTCGAAACCACACTTATGCAGGACCAAAGAAAACACTGGGAATTCACACTGATGTACTCACGAGAAGTTTAGACCACTCTTTGCCAAAGGACTTTGAATAACACTCGAGTCGAGGGTGACGCCAACAAAGCTATCCTGAACTCTGTTGACGACGACGTTGGTGTCGATGTAGATATTGGCAGTTATACCATGGACAGCAGGGAATAACACCACGCTCAAGAAGAGCAGATGACCTAACGAACCCATGGACAACCACAACCAATCTACCATTGTCCTAAACAGATAACTTCATGGCCGATTATTTATCAGAGAATTTCTTTGGAGACTATCATCTTATCTCCTGTCTTTGTTTCCATTTGCTTTAACATACGTTAATACTCACATTTTGATAATGTTGTTGCAGGGATCTAGGTCATTAGACAACTTCATTGCTGACTCGGAACATGAGCAAAGGAACAAAGATTTAAAATTTCCTTGACCCTAATCACAGCCTGTTCGCTATATCTGCTATTGAAATGTGGTATCAGGTCTGAGAAAAGATAGTTGTCAGATTATGTTGTATTGATAGGTACTGAACATATTCGTGGCTAACAACTCCCATCAGAATAAATGTTTGGTCATGTTTGGAACCTATATGAGACATAACAAGGAAATGTAATACGTTAACATAGTTAATAACATTGACTGCTTGTGTCAACTTAATGTAGGGGGGATATAAAAAATAAGCACAGAGGTTACAGAGACAAGTTCACCTTTATTTATTGTATTGGTGGGCGAATAATACCATCGAAACTGTCCTTTAGTTTTGTCGTGAATGATACGTTTGTCATGTTAATCCTTATACAAAGTGATTTATTTTATTTTACATTTTTGCATGTCATTACATTGCTTCAGTAAAGTTTTGTAAAAAATCATGACATTGTGTTTTCACAGTAATTGGTTGTCAGGAATTTGGTACTGACTGATGTAAGCATTGGTGTGGACGCTGCTATATATAAATACTCTTGGGGTCAAGGGTGGTCTGGAATGTTTTGGAATGGCACAGATTAATCTTGCATAGCAGAGGCAATTCCGGAACGTTCTTAAGACTATATGCGGGATACGCGCATGCCTTTATCATCTGACATTACGTGGACCAACGGTTGAGTGCCCATACTAGTTCCACCCTGGGTATCCAGCCAAGGTCTACTCTGGATGTTCTACCACTGTGGTAGCTGTGGCAGCTATTATTCCCTAGCTGGAACTAGGAGCTGAAGGGATGATAGTAATCCAGCTAAGGTCCATGCAGGAAGCAAGTGTACTGTAAGTCCCCGTGGTCCATAGTATGGTAACCTCCCTTCACTTGTTGGCAATCTATAGCCTGTTTTTATATTGTCTTGTCATGTCTAGTTAAAATAGTTGAGAATATGTTACTAGTTTGAAATTAATATCTGTGACAATCTGGTTGTTTTACTGTCCTTCGTTGACAGATTAAAATACCTTTAATTATTGTAAATCTATAACTTGATTTAGTCACGATATGGTTGAAATATTGTCGATGTGACTTTCAACTTTAACTCGCTCACTCACTCGTCTGTTGATAAGTAACACATACAACTAAAGTTCACCATTAACCTAGTAGTAGCAGAAAGGGTTTTCACAAAATAATATATAATTAGTTTATCTACTGTTAGTATTCAGCATCTATATTGAAAATGAAATGCATGTTGTGTTGTTTCCAAATACTTCTTTCAAAGGACCATCATTTAAAATGATTTGGTTGGTATGGGATAATCTGTTATTAATATTTGTGACTGTGTGATTACATAAACGTGCTCAGCAATGAGTTAACAGAATCTCGGTGTTGGAATAGGTCTCTTTAATCTGTATTTACAGATACAAAAAAATATAAATTGTTTAAAATGCGACATGAAAGGATGATTAGAGTGTAGTGCAAATGACCATAAAATTCAGATTCTTGTACAATTTTCCATTTATAAGAATCCTCTTCTGCCACAGAACAAATATCATGCATTAAGTTGTACCAGGACTTGGCATTATCAGGAATATCAGCAAGTTTTACGCCGTTTATATCTGGGCAAACATCACTTGGTAAAGAACAAGTCATATATTTGTAATAAACATTTTGACCAACAGCTCTTTTTATAGCATTGGTATACACTCTGTGTTTTCTTTAAGAGATTTCTAATCCATACATCCTGGCTAATGTAAACTACATACAAACAATTACAGTTTAAAATTCCTCACTCAATTTTGCCTTGCAATTTATATCTGAACAAGTTAAATGTTAAAGATAGTAAACTGTGTGAACACTGTTGCAATGCTGACACTATCAGACATTATATGTTTTATTGCTCTCATGTTTTGCCATTCTGGCTTTCCTATTTTAAATGGGCAAAAGCAAATATTCAAGATAAGGTGCATCCAAATTACAGCGATGTTGTATTATGTGGCCTTAATGGAGACTCTGAAGACTGTAAATTATTTCATTATGTATTGCTAACTTTATAGTGTATCGCTGCAAAGTCACTGGAAGTGATTGTAATTTAAACACTGTCATAAACGATCTAAAACTGCATTATCAAATACTGAAACATGCTGGAAAAAAAAGTGAAAAAGTGAAATCTCTATGTGCATAGTGTTTAACACTTATGACAACTGTATTGCTGATTATGACCTATCATTTTTAACCCCAATACCTTGGTATGTCCACGTGACACTGTAGAGGGAATGTAAAATCGTGGAATTTTATTGCTAATAATGATGCTAAAAAAATATTTAAAAAATGACCATTTAACTAAATGTATCAATTTCCGGGTAGTATGGCTTAAATACCCCAAAATAATTTATAGTATTGTTGCAAAGAATATAGGTCATTTTTGGGAACTAGCAATGACCTCATTTACTGGCGGCATTCGATAATAACGACACCTACCTAAACGACGATTGGATTCAGTATTACGTAAACGTATAGTGGATCGACATTTACGAATTAAAATCATTCGTACATTCAAACTGTCAGCATGATTGCTGAACTCATGCAGTCATGTAGACGGTACGGTAGACACCCACTCCTGGACGACCAAACCGAGGGTCAACCTCTGTGCCACTTAAATTCTGGAACCTAATTCTTAACAGTTGAATACAAAAGGCAGTGTCTCCAGGCATGATATATACTTTGGTTACTTTGGTGATGTGTCTCCCTATGCATGTACGCAATGGCAGTTCAGTTCTCAGTTCAGTTCAGTTCTCTCTGACCTGACACTAAATGGGGCGGAGAGGAAGGGTTCGATTCCCCACTTGGTTACAATGTGTGAAGCCCATTTCTGGTGTTCCCAGCCGAGATATTGCTGGAATATTGCTAAAAGCGGCATGAAACTGAACTCACTCACTCACCTTACACTAAACAAATCAGTTTACCTTACCTTCATGTAAAATGCTTTAATTTCATTGGTCAATGACGCTTTAACAAGTTTCCGTGTCACCCCTCCCAGGAGGGTGACCACTGGAAAAAATATTACCCACGGTAAACGCCAAACTCTCCGCCGAGAAGCTGTATCGCTAACAATCGCATGACGTCGTAATATGACGCATGCAGTGCCCGGAGTTCAAAAACCGTTTTGTACACATTTATTTTACCGACAATCACTGCTATATTTGAACTCTTTTATAATTTGAATCGTTTGCACACTCAACTTAAACATAATTAACCATTTTAAAGCAGTTTTAAGGTTGTCAGAATATGTTTCACTGATTTTAAACATCCAGTCGAGAAGCAGACACCATTTTGGTCACATGTCATATAGTCGGTAGCGATCTTCAAAATGAAATAGAATGATATTTTGTACATTCATAACATGGCGGTACGATTACGTTCTATGCTTTTCCCTTGGGTAATACGGTCTGATTACCCCTTCCGGCTCGGGTGACACTGCTACAAAGAGGAGAACTTCAGACTGTATTACCTTCGAGAGAAGCATACAACCCATAATGTATAACGTGACGTACTGTCCGATTTACCAACATAATTATGAAGAATGCCGTGTAGCCGTTAGGCGACTCAGAGACAGAACGTTGTCTTGTGCAAGAGTTGTTTTATTTCCGGTTTCTACTCAGTAACAAGCAGAGACATGAGCTTCAGGGAAGACAATAAAGCCGTATGTACGCGGGGGCAGGATGACCGGTCCTCCAGTCTGGGATCGAGGACGGAACACGGGGATCTTGTTGTTCACCATGTACAGAGACTGTACTCTGTTCAGCAGTACGTTCCTGTACGGTCACATGAATGTGAGTGTGAATGTGAAAGTGAAAACATACTTAATAGTCTACATATAGATCTATTATACTTACGATCAATGATGTGAAAGTATGATCAAGTGCCCTAATTAAACATGTGACCTGACTGCCTTGATGTGATACGTTTATTGATGATCCCATAAGTAGCCTCTGTTTTGCAAGGGTAATAGATCTTAGAATATCAGAATAAAGCATCGGTACCGTGTTTTAAGCCATTACAAACGGTACTATAGTGTAGTAAATGAATTCTGTCTGCTTCACTTACTTGGCTCTGGGGTCGTCACCTACTGGGGAAAGCCAAAACAGTTCCATGCGGTTGTTTAATGCTTTTGGAAAGATGACGGACGCATCTTCAGTGTCAAGATTCATTGCATAGACTGTGACGCTTCCCGACGGATAACCATAGTTACTGAAGTCAGATTGATAAACGTACCATTAACAGTTTACATATTGCATGGTGGTAATATAAACGTATGTTGTCAATTTGCGTATTTAGAAAACTTAATTCATTATATCACAATGTAATATGCGAGATTTCTATACGATGTAGGAACATTACTTTTTGTTCTTGGTACAATGGGCATATATTCTGATGTTGGTGGAACCCTTCGTGTCAAATACGACATTGCCAACCAGTTGCTTGAACAGGAGAGTAAGCCAGTAGTCCTAGGAGAGAAACAGAATTGTCTTGAAGTACAGTTACATATTCTGACACAGCTAATCTCAAGCATACAATTGGGAATCCATTGCACATTGCACAATTCCCACCACTCAAGAACGAAGGAAACTACACTGCCGGGCAAAAGAATGTATACAACCTAACTTGATGGTGGCACAAACACGTCATCCCTGCGGACCCGAGCTACGATATTACGATAGGCACTATTAGTTGGCTGCCACTAGCCATCAGCCTCCCTCCACTACATGGATGCCCTTCCTAAGTGCACCCCCCCCCTTGCCTCAATCAGTAGGGAGTCAAGAGAAACTGCACCGAGTCGCTGGTTGTCCTTTTAATGCCTTTAGAAAAAGCAGTCACAGTCACACATCCGCCAGTGTCGACCTTACAAGTGCCCAGTTGTTAGTCGGCCAAGGCCGTTCTCTTGGACTTGGCCGGTAGGCCCGAATACACGGAGATCTCGCCCGAAGTCCGACAAACTATACTTAAAGTGTCGTGCAAGTAGCGGTCTTCCTGTTGTGTCGTCACGCCAGAAACATACAGTGTGAGTTCGCATCCCTCACGCGCCGATGAATTTTTATGGTTGTTCAGCCCCAAACCATTTCGACGACTTTTATGCCAAATTGTACTTTGTAAGTGTTTTGTCAAATCCAATGTTCAAGTATATACTTTCTTTTGCCCGTCAGCATATAATGTGTGATACCGTGAAGCAACATGCATAGAGACTGTTGTTATTCCGTATTTGTTCTTAACTATATGAGATCACTGTTGTGTGGTGTAGTGGTTAGAGCGTCCGCCCGGAGAGCGGAAGGTAGCGGGTTCGATCCCCGGTCGCGTCATACCAAAAGACGTTAAAATATGGTACTTGTTGGTCCCAGTCTGGCGCTCGGCATTAATGGGTACAACAAGGACTGGTGGGCTCGGAGTCAGTATAATGTGTCTGAATGGGGTATTCATGCTTCACTGCGGCATGGTATCTCAGTGGGATAGCACTATAAAACCAGCTTCAGTCTGGGCTAGTACAAGCAGCCGCACATACACACACACACGCATGCACGTCGTCATATGAGCGAAATATTCTCAAGTACGACGTAAAACCCAATTTCACCTCACCTCACTGTTGAGATACGTACCGTCTCAGGATAGTTGATGAAAGGTTCTATCAAGTTATGAAACACCCAACCAGGACCAGAGAAGTCTTGGCGGATGACTTTCTTGATGCCTGACTGGGCTGACAGACCCAGTTTGTCCAACCACCTGAACAATAGCTGATGCAGTTAGATCTATATCATATGACATATCCTGGCACAAATGAGGAACGCATTGCGTGTACTGTATTGTATCATATTATGTTATGTTATGTTATGTTTTATTATGTTATGTTATATTTTATTATGTTATCTTATGTTATGTTTTATTATGTTATGTTATGTTATGTTTTATTATGTTATGTTATATTTTATTATGTTATGTTATGTTTTATTATGTTATGTTATGTTATATTTTATTATGTTATGTTATGTTTTATTATGTTATGTTATGTTTTATTATGTTATGTTATGTTATGTTTTATTATGTTATGTTTTATTATGTTATGTTTTGTTATGTTTTATTATGTTATGTTATGTTTTATTATGTTATGTTATATTTTATTATGTTATGTTATATTTTATTATGTTATGTTATATTTTATTATGTTATGTTATGTTTTATTATGTTATGTTATATTTTATTATGTTATGTTATGTTTTATTATGTTATGTTATGTTATATTTTATTATGTTATGTTATGTTTTATTATGTTATGTTATGTTTTATTATGTTATGTTATGTTTTATTATGTTATGTTTTATTATGTTATGTTTTGTTATGTTTTATTATGTTATGTTATGTTTTATTATGTTATGTTATATTTTATTATGTTATGTTATATTTTATTATGTTATGTTATATTTTATTATGTTATGTTATATTTTATTATGTTATGTTATGTTTTATTATGTTATGTTATATTTTATTATGTTATGTTATATTTTATTATGTTATGTTATGTTTTATTATGTTATGTTATATTTTATTATGTTATGTTATATTTTATTATGTTATGTTATGTTTTATTATGTTATGTTATATTTTATTATGTTATGTTATGTTTTATTATGTTATGTTATGTTTTATTTTGTTATGTTATGTTATGTTATATCATATATTATGTTATATTATGTTATATTATATTATATTATATTATATTATATTATATTACATTATATTATATTATATTATATTATATTATATTATATTATATTATATTATATTATATTATATTATATTATATTATATTATATTATATTATATTATGTACCATGGTATTAGATACCTTGCATTCAGTTCATATACATGCATGGAATATTTATCTCTAACAAATTAATGTTATGATTACATCCTGAAATCGTGGTCAACTTAATGTGCTGAAACTTGACATGATGTTGACAAGTTATGTTTAGAAGTGCTGATCGTGCACCTTACCCATACACGCTATCATCAGAATAAAATATAATTAGGTTGTACATGATGCTAACATAATCTACAAATAACAACTCACAGAAATCCGTCCACAAAAGTATTAGTCATATTCATCACACCATGGTCAAAGAATGACCCCGTCTCTCCAAGCCAAAGGGGCGTCCCAGCAGGAGCATCTGACGTAGCGTTGCGTGCAATGTCCAGCGTCACCTTCAGCCTGTCCATAAACACGGGGTCGGTGAAGTTTGCAAGTCGGCCTTCTTTGCCATTGCCGAAGTAGCTGTGACAGGAAAGAGTTCAGTTCAGAGTGCGTGAAATATATACCACGTTTAGAAGGTGGTGTTGAACATTAATACTGTCATATAGTGTCAGCTCGATGAGGTAACCCCCGAGGTGAAACACACGAGGATGAATATGATTGAACAAACCAATAAAAAAACACATATCTAAGGATACAACACAACAGAACTAACTGTGAATGCTGATGAGGGCTGCGCTACCTGAGGGCTGCACAGCCAAATCATGTCATGTAAGATTAATGTTTAATGAAACACTGACAAATGGTGCAATATCACGAATACTTATATGTTGTTGAAGTTTCAAGCATCGTGGATGAGGAGACTCGTGGCTTTGAACCCACGATCAGCAGATCCCGACGCAGTATATTGTCTGGTGCATTTATACGCTCGGTCGTAAAGATAGTAGCATCCAATGGTTAAAGATAATTAAGTGAGTCAACAGATTATACATTTTCTTTCTGGAACACCCCCACCACACACACGATGCGATAATTAAGAACGTCGCCAGCACGCGTTATTATTGAGAGCTTATGACATATGTGCCCATGAATCAAACGTTTCCATGACGACGCCATCTGATGGCTCTACCAGCTGTACATTCAATGTACATATTGGAGTATATGACTTTCACTCACTGATGGAATGTAATGGCGTCCACGGATCGGGCACCTCCAGAGGTCAAGAAGCTATGGAACATAAAAACTGAATATTACCATTGCATTTGTCTTGGTTTAAATTAGTAAGTCTTCATCTGAACATGTACAGAAGTAAATACAAGGAATACATAACGAAGTCCACACCTGTGTATAGCTCGTTTGTTAATGGTAATACATAATACATGTAATCAAGATGGAGTGTTTTGTTGATGATAATGAAAAACATACTCTTTCATGAATGAAATCCCCCTCTCGATGTAGAATATATCCGGCCCGAGTATCAATGTATCCTTAAAGTATGGACGCTTCCGCAGTTCATCGTGAAAAGTCAGGAAGTCTCTTCCAAGTTGCGAGCCGGAAATGCTTGTATTGTAATGATCCGGAATACTCAGGGGTTCTGCAGGAAAACATACCCATGCACATGCTGACGGTAATTGGAATTTAGTAAGTTCATGTATGGCGCGGGGGGCGAACTGGCTAAAGCGCCAGGCTAGTGATAAATAATAATAATAATGGATATTTTTAGCGCGCCATTTTCCACCCACTGATACATGATCCAGCGAGGTTGAGGTGACGGGATCGAGCCCACCTGTGACCGGGTGTAAAAACCTTGGAGTCAACTTTGTGTGCAGACTCTCTCAGTGTTGTCACAACCCCTAGTGTACAGTACACAACCCTGTGCACTTAAAAGAACCCACGAATCCGTTGGTATATGACCGGATGGTGGCCACATGAATACGTGCAAACACCCAGTTGCGGGTACAGCAACGTGCAGTAAACTTGGACAAAGTACTGTGACTATGTGTCCCAGTCCACCCAGCTGTGAATGGGTACCTCGTAAGGATGGGAATGCCACAATAACTCGGTGCGCCTAGTGGCTGCAAGAGTTGTATGCTCCCCAGGGAGTTGAGATTGACAATGCTGGATATCGGAGCTATACAAATGTATGTATGTATGTATGTATGTATGTATGTATGTATGTATGTATGTATGTATGTATGTATGTATGTATGTATGTATGTATGTATGTATGTATGTATGTATGTATGTATGTATGTATGTATGTATGTATGTATGTATGTTTCAGTTTGACTTCAGCCTACAACAAAGTGTAAGTCATTGGCAAACGAGGTATGTAGTAGTATCTATAGACTGAAGCAGGGAAGCAGATTCTATGACAAAATGATGATACATCGTATGTGCACCCTCGTACATCACCTTACAATGCATGACGATGTTTTTCCATAATATGGTATTTAAGATCATATTGCTCGCTGATCGTATCTTGAGTTAGACTAAACACTAAGATTCCTTGTATATTCCTACAAAGTAGGTCATTAATATATTTGTGAGATTGGAGATATTACTGGCTTACACACGTTTCTCATGGTCCCAAAGCAACATGTTACATATTGTTTTTATCGTTCGTGTTTCATCATTATGCCTTCGAAGGCCTTATACCATTGCCCAGTTCAAAGCCATAGATGTCATATCCTTTCTGGGTTGTGTAGTCGAGCAGTTGGTCGGCATTTGTAGGGTCCCAGCGTCCATCTTTCCGCTGCAGCACACTCAGACCAAAGATCAGGTCCCAGCCCACATCCCTGGTGAAATTGTTGATTTCGTCCCAAACATGAGCTGCAGTGTGAATTGATTTGAAACCATATACAAGTATGTGTAGTATGTGTACAGCGAACAAACATGGATTATTGCTGTTTGAGAATGACATAGTGAATATTCCAGGTTGATTCCATTGATTCTGTATTTCAGATTAAATGATCGTTATCACCTGCAAATACTTAACATGGGTCAGCATTTACTCAACACTATGTAATTGTTTACACTAATCACCTGTGAGTACACTGTCAGATACAGTCGGTGTCTTCAGACTTGGGTTGAACCTCACACCATCTGCATCCGTGCCCCCAATACGGAGTATACAGGGAGAAAACGCACGAGCAAGGGTCTTTAATTGTGGTGAACTGAAAATGCGTTCTCTAGAGCGTCACCAACATTATTTCACGCTAATGCTACCAACACTTAACACCATCACACTGTAATAGTCACCAACGTGTGCAGCTGCAGCAACTACAAGATCTTCTTTATCATTTAAAACATTGATGTCATCAGTGAGGTGAGGTGAAATTGGGTTTAACGTCATGCTTGAGAATATTTCGCTCATATGACGACGTGCATGCGTGTGTATGTGTATTTGCGGCTGCTTGTACTAGCCCAGACTTAAGCTGGTTTTATAGTGCTAGCCCACTGAGATACCATACCGCAGTGAAGCATGAATAACCCACTCAGACACAGTTTACCGACTCCGAGCCGACAAGTCCTTGTTGTACCCATTAATGCCGAGCGCCAGGCAGGGACCAACAAATACCATATTTTGACGTCTTTTGGTATGACGCGGCCGGGGATTGAACCCGCGACCTTCCGCTCTCCGGGCGGACGCTCCAACCACTACACCACGGAGGCGGCCATGTCATCAGTGAGTTGATAACGCCTATTTGAAGTGTAGTCCATTTACCTATACTTAGCAACACCAGACAGAGTATTTTATAACATGTGCAACATGGGGGTAAGCATTATCCTGCTGAAGTGTGATGTTTCGTCTTTGCATAGTGATGAACGGGGTCGCCCTGGTAGCTAACGCCGTTCAACGCCTGTCAGTATCAATACATAGTGGCATTTAGACTAAGCATATTTAGATGCCTTTTCCTGTGTATACTACATAGGTAACCTATAATTTCTTACCTAAAATCAACACCAGTGTTTTGGAATCCATTGTGAATCAAGATGGCATCAAATGTGACACCAACAAACCTGTGGTCTATTGTTTGTAGTACCGAATCAGTGTTGATGTCTACAGACACGGACGACTTTCCACAGACAACAGACAAGGTGCAGATACTGAGTGTCCACAGTAGTACAGTGTCTGTGGCAACCATTGTTTGTCTGGAACAAGTGATAAGACTCTAAGGCCGTGTTGCCTTACATCTGGATAACCAGACTGAGGGTTGACATTACGAACTGTGTACTGTCTTATCGGCTTCAAATATCCTTCATAATATGTTCCAAAACAAATCTTTCAATCTCACCTTGTAATTTCACTTTTCCCTTATTACCATACGTTATGCTCAATAAAATATAGATCTTTTATGCTTTGCCATCAAAATTGGTATGTTTCACATTTCAAAATCGGAGCAGATTATTGACGACAAAAATGAATCGAGTATGGTCACGTGTCATACAAGTCAAGAGAGTAAGACAATGAATATACAACGTGTAATTGTTATTGTACATCTAACAAGACTTGGAAACTTCTGTAACATTAAAGGAAAGTTTACAGGAAATGATCACAAAACTACTCAATATTTGTTGAGCATCACTGAAAGACCTTAATATCATCTTAATATCATGATTCACAGGAAGCACCCACAAAAGAGTACTCCTGTATAGAATAGGACAGTTTATTACTGATAACACGTGCGATGTGTGGTTAACCCATGATCTTCTGAAAATTGTTCAAAAGTACGATCTGGTCGCATGTGAGTGAATTTATGAAGACTGGTAATTTTCCGTGCAAACTGGAATGGAGTAGAACTATAATTAGAAAAGTAGCCGACGCAGAATATTATAACTGGCAAATGACACTCACTCAGACACCAGAAATGAGCCGTTTTGCCAACATTCACGGTGCTCCAGCCCCATAGACTGTGGGGAATGTGTGAACTGTACCCAATCTCAACCACACTTGTGTACAATCTAGTTAAACTTGGTGTATTACCTTTTGTAGGTGGGATGTGCCTACTCTGTGACACCGAGTGTGATGATATGGTGAAACACCAACTCTTATACTGCTGCAGTTTATTCTCTAAGCGCAATGCACTTAGTGACCGTTGTTTGACAATATGACCATTGAAAGCTATATACAATTCGAGGATTGTGATGATAATGAACTCAAGATTACCACCCTTCTAGGTGGAATCGAACCACTCATTGAAAACATGTCACTGAATGAGTGGGCTGTATTTATTGACATTACAGCAAAAAGCATCAGCTCCTGGAACCTCTAAGCCCTGCTGTATCTGTGAAGCTGACATTATGTCAGAGACTATGTGGGAGACTATGTTTGAATATGTAAATATGTTTAATATTATATCCTAAGGTGTTTTCATATATGTACTCTCCGTCTTAATGGAGGAAATAAAGCACATTCATTCATTCATTCATTCATTCATTCATACAACGTGTAATTGTTATTGTACCTCTAACAAGACTTGGAAACTTCTGTAACATTAAAGGAAAGTTTACAGGAAATGATCACAAAACTACTCAATATTTGTTGAGCGCCACTGAAAGACCTTAATATCATCTGTTGACATATGTTTCAGTATGGCCACTTTATTAATTAATAAGTATTTATTAATAAAAAAGAAAACGTGCGAGATCTACGTCTTAGGGCTCAGATGACAGACAGTTAAGCAGGTCAAAAAGCCTGAATATCCAATCATGCTATGTGGCATCTTTCTGAAGAGTGTTTGTGTGGTTAGGCGTCCAATATGAGTGAGTTCGAATCACAAACTTACTGGTCGAGATGCCATGTATTTGCGAATACAGTCGTTTCTTAAAATAATTGTTATCAGCTGCCTGTGATAGATGCTTCGGAGAAAAACTGATTGACTAACAGTTGTTGTTTTTTGCTTGGTGCAGGTAGTTTTCAGCAGAATACACATTCTCCAGCACTACTCAACCAAGCACCCGATGCCAAGCAGACATAGTGTCCGCATATATATGTAGGCATATGTATAAACATATCCTCCAAACGTTACCATTTGATATATTGAGAACTAACTGCAGTAGTGCAACAAGAAAACCCAAACATTGATCTGTAATGGAACTGTTTTATATCGTGTGGTTACACGTTACAACACAGTCAGTCCTGCTGACAGACATCCACACCAGCATCAGGGAACACAACGAATCCGAAGGTCGTGGCTGGTATCTGGAGGCTCCCACCATAAGCTCGTTCGGGAGGCATTTCGGGGATGGTGTCGTTCACATAATCCAGTCGTTTGCCATTTAGAGTTACATTCCTGAAATTAAAACATCTGGGTAATAATATCTATCTTACCTCTTTGGCAGTATGGGACCAAACCACGGTCTGCCAACAAGAACCCATCACTTATTCGTTCTACAAAAATGATACCATCTCTACCCTTGAGAGCAATGATGAAGCCACTGGACCTTATTGGTTGTTCAAGTGCTCAAAGTGTTCTGTATCTTTGTGATTTCAATATCAATTGTCAACTGAAGTAAATAATCAATCTAAATGATCACTTGACAGTAAATGGATCTCTGAAAATCAGTGATGACACCAGGTGAGAAAACAGTAAGCATATTTGAAGTGTTGATACATATACTCACCTCGAAGTAAGATCTGGGAACTCTGGACTGAGCCAGAAAACATCCATATTGGTCTTGAACTGAGGGAAGTTGACGACGGTGGTGTAGTTGTTGACGTTGACGATATAAGCTACAACACTACCTGGTTGATACCTGTAGGGACTGAAACAATACATCGTGGACATTGTGAGTAAAGCTGCAAGTTTGTTAAGAACATCACAAATCACCCACTTCCTCATGACAATACTGTCGGGCATGTTTGCCATGACAGTCATATATGGTTTAATTCTGCTTAAGTTAGTGACTAAGCATGACACATGCTGATAACCAACGTGACCTCTCCCTCCTTGATGTTTTTGATTGACGATTCTGATTGATGAAATTATCCTACATCCCCCGTGTGATGAAGACACAATCCACCTTGTACCTTTCCTGTCTGGCACAGTGGGCGTAGACTCTGAAACTGTTGGTTGAGTTGGTCTGCACAGATAACACCTTGTACCCAACCAGCCTCTTATAGAGCAACGTCAGCCAGTAGTCCTGCAAATGACACATTCAAGCGAATGTTAAATATGTGTCGGACATATAACGCTAACTTAGCTATGTCTGTTATTCCTGTAGTGGCGTAAAGTGGTGGCATAGTGGTACGTTACAGAATATCTAGTCTGCGATCAAGGACTGGCAAATTAAGTCAATACGTTTGTGTTAGCCTCACATTCAACATTATGAGAGTGGGTTAAGATCAACGTTGCTTGGAATGGTATTACATTGTGTCACAGCTTGAGACGAGGACAGTGTAATGTCAAACGTTTAATCATAACAGGAGGACATTGTCATTAGAACACATAAACATGGGTTTCACGCCTGACTATTGCATTTTGGCACAACATATCGACCACATCGCACACACACATGTGCAGTCACACAGCGGACAAAGTGTAATAAAATGTACAAATATACAAGTTTTGAGCTTCGTATTTAAATAGCGTGGAAGTAACAAGTAAGGTGAGAAAATACTTTTTCTATAACCTCAAGATATCGTTTCTGTTTTGCTGATATCGCATTGTTTATCAATGTTCATCACTTCACACAACAAAAGCGTCAGTGAGATGGAACAGTAATTGGTTCAAAAGACAATGCGCTTCAAGTTTTCGAAGGGGATAGTATGTATTTGTACCTACTGGGTAGGGATCAAACGTGTCCATCTCGATGAGTGAATAATTCTTTCCATAGAACGATTGTCTTAACACCCCTTTAAGTCCCATCCGTGCTGCAATCCCGAGCTTGTCTAACCATCTGAAATATTGACAACAATACAATGTACTTGTTGGTGTATATATGATGCAGTATGATGCAGTCATGTGACTAGGAAGTTATCTATACCTAGGGAAGTTTCAGCACATATAACCTGCATTAACACACTTGCGGTGGTGGTGGAATTGGATTTAACGTCGTGCTTGAGAATATTTCGCTCATATGACGACGTGCATGCGTGTGTATGTGTATGTGCGGCTGCTTGTACTAGCCCAGACTGAAGCTGGTTTTATAGTGCTAGCTCACTGAGATACCATGCCGCAGTGAAGCATGAATACCCCACTCAGACACATTATACCGACTCCGAGCCGACCAGTCCTTGTTGTACCCATTAATGCCGAGCGCCAGGCAGTGACCAACAAGTACCATATTTTAACGTCTTTTGGTATGACGCGGTCGGGGATCGAACCCGCGACCTTCCGCACTCCGGGCGGGCGTTCTAACGACTACACTACGGAGGCGGTCTAACACACTTGCATTGTTCGTAACGTTTAAGTTTCTTAATGCAGGTTATATGTGCATCAAATATCGGTTGTATCAAGAGTCGCAGTTGTATATCGACATCGTTAGCTTCTCTTACCATCATTATGGTGTCGGGTATTGGTTCTTATACGGTGAAATCTCTTGATGCTGCTATTTAAAGGCCGCCTGTATAATGCTGGAATACTGCTGATTGCGGGGTTAACGAAGTTGTAAAACTACACAAACATTGCACAGAAGGGATAGAACAAGTCAGCAGCCACATTTGAACAAATAAAACAAATAGGAATCCCATGTTTCTCATATACTTGAATAAATAGCGTCTATCGAGACGACAGATGTCACCAGTGAGTTTATGTCATTTGTTGTTACTTCTTGTCCAGTGTGCAACCCCCAATTGCGTAGATCGATTCTCATACTCTTGATCATTGTCTGGTCGAGAATCGATTATTTACAGACCGCCGCCATAGGGCTGGAATAATGCTGAGTTCGACGTAAAACTAAACTACCTCACTCCAATGTTCAACCAACCGAGGCGGTTTTTGACCTACAAAGGTCATGCTTTTGTCAACAAGACCATTGTGCACTGATATTATTATTATTATTATAGTATATTTATATAGCGCACATATCCACGCAACTGGTGCATGCTCAAGGCGCTGGTATTTTTCCCTCGATCATTGGATGTCAATCTCAAAGGCACATGATATTATCATTCTCAACGCCCTTGGGAGTATATAACTCTTGCTGCCACTAGGCGTACCGAGTTATTCTGGCTTTCTCATCCTAACTGATTTTTTTCTTTCACCGTTCCCTGACTTCACTGACTAAACTCTTTCTGTCATCATTTGATTTTCCTGGTCAAGACTCGTTACTTACTTTCCTTCCATCTGTAGCTTAAATACTGACTTTCTGACAAAACAACATTTATTCAACTGGCATTGTGTAAGGCACACAAAAGAGACGCTGACCATTTGTATACTAATATTGTGGTACGATACTCACAGAAAGCCGGCCACATATCTGTTAGAAAGTCCCGGGGCTCCCCCTCCCGAGAAAGACGATGTCTCACCGAGCCACATGGGAGTGTTGGGGTCGGCGGGGATGGTGATGTTGCGTACAGTGTCAATAGAAATTATTAAACGGTCCATCACTTCAGGGTCAATGAAGGTGCCCACTTTGGCAATGCCTTCGGGGCCGTAGTACCTACAAGTAATTAAACCAACATCCAATTAGGTTATAAGAGCTGAAATATCGTCTACCGTCGTATACAAGAAAAATAACAGGAGCCATGTTTAAACGTATTTCAAAGATTGTTATATGGCCGGGTATCAACCCGCCAGTTTTCTCCTCTAAGGGCAGTCACTCCACCCACTAGACTACATGGGAGAGCTTGCCGAAATTATGTATTCATGCTGCTATCCCTTATTGATTGAAGAGCTACAGCCTGCCAAAATCCGTATATTTGAAAAGACAAGTAAGATAGCATACTCACTGGTGGAAGGATATTCTGTCGAGAGGTTTTCTTCCTTCCCCTTCAAAGAAACTGTAGAAGATAAAATGTAAGTCTGTTTATAATGTCCCACCGGGAACATTAAGTATAATCATGTTATATACCTCTGATTTTCCAACACAGTATGTATTTGTTTAGAATTTTAATAACGCGGTTAAGGTAGAATAGAGATAAACATACTGTGTTGGAAAATCATCAGAGGTATATAAGGAAACTATAATGGCTCTTAAATAAAAAGCATTAGAGATATTATTACTTCGTTATATACCTCTGATTTTCGAACACATTATGCTTATCTCCAAAATAACTGAATGTTGACAGCCTGACTGTCAATACGGAGATGATATCATCGTATCAATACGTATCAATACGATGCTGTGTCATGTCTCAGAGCCAAAATAACAATTATACTATTTTGCAGGATTTCTGTTTGTACGTTTCCACTCACGTTTTAAGAAATTCTAATTTATGTCCAAAGACTGCTGTTACGTCGGGTCCGATCACCAGAGTAGAATTAAACCCGGGAGTAGACTTGAGGATTTTCCTCAGATGGACAAAATCTCGCCCCAGCTGTGTTCCAGATATTGTGTTGTTGAAGGGCGGGGGGAAACATGCAGGTTCTGGAGAACACAACAACATTAGAGTACAGTGTCTAGTATGTGAGTGAGTGAGTGAGTGAGTTTAGTTTTACGCCGCACTCAGCAATATCCCAGCTATATGGCGGCGGTCTGTAAATAATCGAGTCTGGACCAGACAATCCAGTGATCAACAGGATGAGCATCGATCTGCGAAACTGGGAACCGATGACATGTGACAACCAAGTCAGCGAAACTGACCACCCGATCCCGTTAGTCGCCTCTTACGACAAGCATAGTCGCCTTTTATGGCAAGCACATGGGTTGCTGAAGACCTATTCTACCCCGGATCGTCTAGTATGTGACTTTTGCCATACATATACCTGCATTCATCAAGCACTCCACAGATGACTTTGATTTATGCATGAACTACAACGAGGGCATGTTTTGGTAGTTCGCCTTGATGAAAAAATAACGAAGAGGGGAATCTTGTACACAATGCTGCTGCAACACTGACAACGATGACAACGGGACTGTCGCTGGATCGTTCCCCTGTTCGTCGATCCACTCTGTTCGTCGATCCGTCGATCCACGCAGGTTGACATCGGCATCGACGTCGCCAGACAAGACCACGTACATCAAGGACGTTAAACATGAAAGTACGATTGACATCTGTGACCATACAGCTGTTGGAAAATGACGATTTGTAAGAAACGGCACCCCACATAGCCGTCCTGCATAGATAAGAGCTGCACATAGGCAGTTTCTGATCGTCTGAGCAGTAACTTGAGGTCCAGTAGCCTTATGTAAGTTTGCAGCAGTTTGAGTCGCTGTCTCACATCGATTGGTTATGCGTGGTTTCGGGTCAATAGGCCCCTGTACTCTTGCGGTTGGCATAGGACTCCCTGAAAATGAACCCTGGTTTATCACGGGAATAATGGCTTTCCTAGAACCTGTTCCACAGCTTGCTACAACACACACTGGAACATTGTAGTACGTATTTGCTACCGTGATTCCAATGATTTCGTGTAGTTGGAATATTGCTGGGTGGGGCGTTAATCAACAAACAAACTTTGGCATTGTACGCTGACTGCTGGGGAAACCGACAACCCCACACGCTGTGAAGATGGTGCATCGCTAGTGCATAAACAATTCAGACTGCAGGATACGCAGAATGAGTGACAGACATAGTAGTGGTCAGCAGATACTCACTGACCTTCTTCAGAAGTTTCTCGCCGTGATATTGCTGGAATATTGCTAAAAGCGGCGTAAAACGATAACCACTCACTCCTCGGAAGTTTAAATCAGACATGATCATCTACACATGTGTTTGGCGCTACTCCTTGCGAATAGCGAACACTATCGGATATTTTGTGGAAAGTATTTACAGGCATAAATATTTTTGCATAGGATATTTGCCGTCAATAATTGTCATTGTTCTTTGGTATCAGGACTCAATCCTTTATTTCCAAGAGAACATTTATATCATTAAATGAGTTATAGAACAGTTGATCTAAAGAAACGCATAAACAGAGGCCCGATCCACAAAGCGTTCGCAGCACTACGTTATTTATAGTCCAGTCAGTGTAACGCTATATAATGTCTACATAGTGTCATGACTTGCTACAAATCGGTGTGGTTATACTGCACAAAGGAATAGATCATTGAAATAAGCGCTGATCGCAACACAATATTATCAGGCTTTTAGTTATACACACAGATGCAAACTTTGAAGAGGGACAGATAATATGGCATACTGGTCTAAGCTTGATATACTATCAAATGAACTATTGGTATATACAATACCATTTCCGAGTTCAAATGCCGGTATGGTGTAGTTCCTGGAATTGGTATACTTCATCAGTTCTAAGGCGTTTGTAGGGTCCCATTGTCCGTCCTTTCTCTTCAGTACGTTGAGGCCAAACACCAGGTCCCATCCCACAATCGCCAGAAAGTAATTAAGATTGTCCCACATAGCACCTCAATGAGGAAAAATAGAAATGTATACTTCATACAAAACAGCCAGAATATTAATTTAAACAGGAATTATGTTGGTATACATATGTCCATATCTGATTTATATGTCATAATTGAGGTATTATCCACACACTTAATGAGGCTTTCTTTATATTTTAGCCAGATGAAATCACGCTTCACGACAATACGTAAACCACTTTAGTTCCGGTTTCACCGAAATGAAAATAAAATGGCGATTATACGAACTAGGCAAACCAAACCGTTGAAAGTAATGAATCAGTTCAACATCATCAGTTATAGTTGTCATGGCAACTATCGGGACACAGAAACATACCAGTATATGTGGAGTTTGCACTTCCACCCCCATGACCTGTTGGGTCAAAAGTCATGAAGTCCCCCGGCGTTCCCCCAATCCTCAGGTAGCATGGAGCCATTCCTTCCGCCAGGATCTGCACTTTGTGTGAGCTAGTTTTAAAATATTGTATCTTTTCAGAAACTGGAAACAGTTGCTTTGTATTCTAAGATGTAAGAGACATGTGCACCGTATTCATGCAATATATTATTTACCTAAAGCAATAAGAGTTATTTAACTGTATTATGTAAGCCAGCTCACCTGAAATCAAGTCCATACCAATTAGCTGATATTGGTAGCATTGTTGAATCAAATGTCACTCCAACGAAACGGTTATCTATCAATCCTATTTCTTTGTCTGTGGCAACAGTTACAGAAACAGATTGACTGTGTGTACATTGCATATACAAGGAACAGAGAATAACGAGCACACGTCTCACATCCATAGTGTCAGCACTAAAGTACATCAGATAAAGACGTATTTCTTTTAATCTGAAACAGCCATTTGGAGACCAGTACACATTGCTGATAAGCCAGAAATGATAAGGAAATAGTTGGCATTCGTGATGATGGAAAATTTCAGCTAAACTCAGAAGTGTCAATCAACCCGTGAAGGTCCGTGTTAGAATATTGATCTTCAGTAACCCATGCTTGTCGTAAGAGGCGACTAACGGGACCGGGTGGTCAGGCTCGCTGGCTTGGTTGACACATCATCGGTTCAAAATTGCTCAGGTCGATCCTCATGCTGTTGATCCCTGGATTGTCTGGTCCAGACTCGATTATTTACAGACCGCCGCCATATAACTGGAATATTACTGAGTGTGGCGTAAAACTAACCTCACTCACTCACTCACTCTCTCAGAAGTGTCCATCAGTGTTCCGATTTCCCAAAGTTTACTAGTTTCTGTTGGTATCCCACACAATACGGTGATATATACTACCGTTTATGTGAAAGATCTCAATATGTTCTGAGGAGAAATGATGCCAGCTGTAGAAAAAATATTTTGATGCCCGTCACTAATTACTGCTTGTCATGGAAGACACAATATTGGATAACGCTGTCAGATTTAAAACTAATCTGCATGTCATCATGAGAAAATAAGCTCTGGGTCAGTTTATTTGCGTGTATGTGCGTATATATCTATGCTTGATAACGATTGATAACAGAGTATTTGGGATGTGACATACGCCTACCGCATATGAAACTGTATGACATCTTTGATGCTTACAACAATAAACAGAATATAATCATTCAGACGCCTAAAGCTCTTTGAGTTTACTATAAACAGTCTGGCGTACGGAGCTATTGAAGAACAATCAGGAACAAGTTATGGTTTATCCTCACCAACACGGACCTGCTCTGAACTACATTCGTGGCGCTTTGAGGTATATTTAGTCCAGTATGAAGACATTTAGGCATCCCCGTTGGCACAACCTATACTCCCCTTCTTACAGATCTGTTTCATTACGCATACTGAATCAGAATTTCTGCTCGGATTGGAAAAGTAAAATAAGTTAATTTGGTAAAGAAACGTAACCTACGCTTCACGTATACCATGGTCTGATATGGCTTAGTCAGTATCATAAACCGATTCCCTTCAACTGATTGGTCCACCAGCAATAGGAACAATGGAGACCAGGGACACCGTCTGAACAGAAGTTGTCCGATCGAGGTGACAAGACCTCAGTGAAGCTTTCAAAAAGATTTATGGTACCCACGAGGACATTTCAATATCTGTCATCAGTACAAAAAGGATCTCCGATGCAATTAATTATTTTGACCTGTAACACACGTTCCCGATTCTTTCAGGTGAACAATTGACTACAATTTGGATTTGTCAATGGTGGTGGGGCGGAATGCGCTCATGTTTCTTGAACACGTCGTCTCATCAATAGTTCATAGTTATTCATAAGTGCATGCTCATTATTTAATCCGAATCGTACATTCGGCAGAGATTTCTTTGGGTGAATATTTTTATGAACACAGATTTTCAGTGGTACGGAGACCCGCTCTGCCACTTGCAGAAGTCGGACGGAAATTCTTCATCATGGTCGTAGTCGTGAACAAACATAGATCTCGTCTTTGTAACATTTTCCCGAAGAGATCTGAGATCGATATCATTGTGCTGGTATATTTAATGTTCAACCATGTACATGTGGGTTCGAATCCCGGATGGGCCTCAACTCAACAAAAGAACTAGAAACTGTACTTTACTGGGAAAGTGTAATTCCAAATATAACACGTGTTACATGTGTGTGTTGGCAAATGCTCCACAGTACGTATATTCTATTAATAGTATACTTGCACTTTTACACATTGAGTGCATTGCACGCATTACTGCAGAATACCAGCAAGAACAAAAGCAAACTTTATAATGAAACTTTGTTTGGTACACATTACAACACATGACATTCAGTATCACATGCAGATATTAACATCGGCATCAGGGAACACAACGAACCCGAAGGTGTTTGCTGGGATATTGAGGCTCCCACCATACGCTCGTTTAGGCGGCATTTCGGGGAGGGTGTTGTTCACATAATCCAGCCGTTCACTATTTAAAGTGACATTCCTGAAATTACAAGATCATAAGATGTATAATGTCTCTGGCAATATGAAACCACGTCCCAGCAACAACAACCTATAAATTATACAGCTGCATCAAAAACAGTTTACAACAGTACAAATCACTTTTGAGAGGCAAGCCTGTATCCATTTATTCTCTGAGGTTTAATATGTTCCAATTAACTCCTCTGAATACTGAGGCAAATCGGTGGTGGATATTATATGAACGGATCACTGGATATCACTGACGTGCTCATAAAAATTCAACTCGCCTTGAAGTAAGGTCTGGGAACTCTGGTTGAAGCCAGAAGACATCCATATTGGTTTTGAATTGTGGGAAGGTGACGACGGTGGTGTAGTTGTTGACGTTGATGATGTAGACAACGACACTACCTGGCTTGTAGTTGTAGAGACTGTAACAATACATTTGCAACACTTTGAGTGATGGGGCAATGTTGTTAAGAACATCAAAAAACCATTAAATGCCTTGGGAATCTGAGTGGATGTGTTTGTCATTGTAGGCAGACATGGTCTAATTTCGTTGCAGATATTCTTTCAGCATACGTTTTTGATTAAATTTGGCACATGCTGATAATTAACGTGCCTGTCTCTCCTTGTTGTGTGTGAAAGTGATTTTGACTGTTGAAATAATCGTCATGAATTATGTCCTAGATGCCCAGATAGAACATCATCAAACACGTTCCAAATGAGTACCTGTCCTGTTTTGCACAGTGGGCGTAGACTCTGAAACTGTTGGTTGAGTTGGTCTGTACAGATAACACCTTGTACCCAACCAGCCTCTTGTAGAGCACCGTCAGATAATAGTCCTGGAAAGTGACACATTCAGACTTAATATCATACAGCATAAAGCACGTGTCATCAGATAGTCAAATTTGTGTTATTACTCTTATAGACATGAGCCAGTGGTAAGACACGTGATCAGGAACAACACGTGGACACAGGTTTCATTAAAAGCTTGAGGGATCCACGTCCGCTGAACAAGTTACAGCGGCAGTCCAACATTCGCAACACATCCCCATCCCATCCCCATCCCATCTACACTCACACATTCGTTCACCAGACAAAGTGTAATACTACGTACTACATTTTTGTATCTTGATAGTGATTACGTTCATGGTGAAAAGTAATAAAATCCTTCCATTATCACAAGATGTCGCAAATGTATGCAGTGAGGCATTTAGAAACTGAGGCCTTCAGATAATCGTGTTTAGCTGCTGAATTTGATGATTCCCCACGCTTCAGCAGAATTCAGTATATATTCCCTTGTTTCCTGTTTAACGGGAAAACAGTACAATGCCCAGGTCACACAGTACAATGGCCAGGTCACACCTTGCAAAGGTCAGGTCACACCGTGCAATGGTCAGGTCACACAGTATAATGCCCAGGACACACAGTACAAAGCCCAGGTACAGTGCCCCAGGTGCATCACTATTACGTGCTCTACAATATATATCCGAGTTGAACACTCTGTGGTTCTGCAAACCCTAAGCAAACTGAACAAGATAAGTTTTGTACGTACCGGATAGGGTTCAAACGTGTTCATCTCGATGAGAGAATAGTTTTGCCCATAGTACGATTGTCTTAACACCCCTTTAAGTCCGATCCGTGCAGCAATCCCAAGCTTGTCTAACCATCTGAAACATCGACGACAATACCATGTACATGTTCATGTCAATATACAAGTCATGCTTTGTTTTTTTTAAAATGAGTACATTATCTATACTATGATAGTGTTATAAGCTCCAGTCAGCAGTAACCCAGGGCTATCAATGACTATCAATGTGTGCGATTAGGTGCCTGACCTTGCAAGTGTGGGTTCGAATCCAGGATGGGACTTGACCCCATAGAAATGTACTAGAATCCGAACATTACTCAGAAGGTGTAATCCCAAATATAATTTACTGGACACTTTCTAAGAAGGCCTTCTGTTTTCAAACTTATATGTTAGTCATTAACTCGTGTGGTACACAGTTTACCTGAATTATCACACAAAATATGATGCAATACACATATCGACAACTTCAGGTAAAAGAAGGTTTGTAAACCAGGGCCTCCTTTCACAAAGCACTAAGGTGATCGTAAGTCCCTAAGGTGATCTTAGTACAATGTTAAAGAATGGGAGTTAAGGTTAACCTTAGTAAAGGTTGCTTCGTGAAAGGACCCCCTGGATCGCTAACCATGACCGTTCGTTTTGTTTGAAATATATCCTTAATTTTTGAGTCTGTGAATTCCGGGACTGCTGTGATTTGTAGGGCACGGTTCTAATGACAAAGTGTTAAAAGAGCTGACACAATGCATGGTGGCGAGTGTACATGTAAGCCATCGTTCCTTGTGCATTTACTGCACTCATAATATCATCCTCTGATTTTCCTCATTTTACTCAGCAGATACATTTTGAAAGCATACAAAAAGGAACGTTGACCTTTTGAATACTGACATTGTGGTGACATACTCACAGAAAGCCGGCTACATATCTGTCAGATAGTCCAGGGGCTCCCCCTCCCGAGAAAGACGATGTCTCACCAAGCAACAATGGAGTGTTGGGGTCGGCAGGGGTGGTGACGTTACGTACAATATCAATGAATGTTATCAGGCTGTCCATCACTTTTGGGTCGATGAAGGTCTCCACTTTGACATTGCCTTCGAAGCCGTAGTAACTAAACATTCAATTGATTTCGAAATTAGGTTTTGCAAAATGTGGTGTTTAAGGCCTCATGCAAAGGTAACAACAGGAACCAGATTTCAACATGACTTAGTATGATAGAGCTTGGGATGGGACCACAGAGTTTCCGCCTTCCGTCGATCTACCAGATCATGGAGACGACATGACAAAAGTCTAACAATATGTCCTGTAGTCCACACATTTTAATGAACCAGCTTTACAAGAAACACATTTCAAAAGCAATATTCTCTCGAACTTCAGTAATCCTTCAAAACGGGTCGGCTGATATAAGTGTACATCTCAGTTTGGTAGAAGAGCCTGCAACTCTGATGCTGCTTGAAGCAATACAAATCTGATGAACATTTTTAAACATCGGAGAGTTGCTGTCCGCATTGTCCAGTTTCATGACAAACTGAACATAGTGTGTCTGTTGTCCACAGACACAGATCTATGATATCTTTCCCGAAACGAAACGTCCTGATATACATGCACATGGTTTATGTCAGAGATAAGAGAGCAAAGATAAAACTAACAGCTGAAATGCCTTGTGTCAGGTCTTTGAAATATAGACACATGCCAAAGGGAAATGGAGTGGCCTCCCTTCCTCTCAAAATAATGTGTGACATAGTTCATCGTTGGTCCGGTAGACGTCAGGGCGCGGAGTGGTTGCGAGTAATGTTCATATTGGATCGCTACTTTATATAATTCTTACAATCACATAGAACTTCCTAAGTTCCCAGACAAATTTCTTCATTGTTTATGAAAGGCTGACGCAGAAAATTACCAAAATAATTAACAGTGTGTCATTGTTCAGAAAATATTTTTCGGCTGTACTATGCCATTAACCTATTGACGGACTAAAATGACCACTTTGAGAAATCCAATTAAGTTCTCAGTTCTCCGTAATATTAACCGCACTAGAAAACATCTCGAACATTTGTGATTTATAAAGTATCTGCTGCCAAATACAACTAAACTAATTATAAGATAAGTAAGACAATGATACAAGACTACTCACTGGTGGAAGGTTATCTTGTCGAGCGCTTTTCTTCCGTTGCTTTCAAAGAAACTGTAAAAAATATAACATGATTCGTTTCATAATGACCTGCCAAAACATAACTGAATGAGTAAGTTTAGTTTTACGCCGCACTCAGTAATATTCCAGCTACATGGCGGTGGTCTGTATATAATCGAGTCTAGACCACAATTCCGTGATCAACAGCATCAGCATCGATCTATGCAATTGGGATGCGATGACGTGTGTCAACCAAGTCAGTGAGCCCGACCACCCAATGCCGTTATGACATGCATGGTTTACTGAAGACCAATTCTAACAACGATCTTCTCGGCTTCCAAAACATAAGGTATTAGGACGTACCAGTAGGGGCATGGTATATAATCAGTAGCATATATTAATAATAATAATAAATGGATATTTCTTATGCGCCATAGTCCATCCAGAGCATGCTCAAAGCGCTACATATAAAAAGAGTGACTAGAGTTCAAGAAGAAGATATGACAATTAGCCAAAAATAACCGTGAGAGTATTTTACAGTTATAGGTTGTAGACTTTTTTTGAAGAGGAAGGTTTTGAGTCCCGATTTGAATGCTTCTAGGGATGAAGCATTTTTTTATGGGAGTAGGAAGACTGTTCCATAGGGTTGGTGCTGCAAATTTGAATGACCTATGGCCAAAGTGTTTGAGACGAACTTGGGGAACTGAGAGAAGATGTTGATTCTGAGAGCGGAGAGAACGGGCAGGCATATATGTTGACAACATCTCAGAGAGGTATGGAGGAGCTAGGCCGTGTTTGCAGCGGAAAACAAGAGTGCAGATCTTGAAATGAATTCTTGCTTCAACCGGCAGCCAATGCAGACTCTGGAGGATTGGGGTTATGTGAGTCCATTTGGATGTTTTAGTGACAACTCTGGCGGCAGCATTCTGAAGTTTTGAAGTCTGAAGAGAAGATCATTGGAGATTCCAAACAGTAGGCTATTGCAATAGTCAATCCTGGAGAGAACAAGTGACTGAGTGAGAACTTTAGCAGCATCTGTGATTACAAGATGGCGGATGTTACCAATAGAGTGGAGATGGAAGTAGCCTACTCTACAGAGATGGTTCACATGTTGCTCCATGGTGAGACAAGGATCAAGATGAACACCTAGGTTTTTTACACTGGATGAAAGTGGGATATCTGAGTTGGCTACTGTGATGTCCGTAGAGTTTATCCTTTTCAGACATTGCGATGTGCCAATCAACATAGCCTCAGTCTTATCATCTTTGAGCTTCAGCTCATTTGTCATCATCCATGAACTAATTGCCTTCGTGCACTGACTCACTCTAGATCTGGCTATTTGTACATCCTCTGGTTTGAAGGAATCCATCAATTGGAGGTCGTCTGCAAATGCGTGGTGATTCAGATCAAAGTTATCAATGACCTTCTCCAAAGGGTTTGTGTATAACACAAAGAGAAGCGGCCCAAGGACTGAGCCCTGGGGTACACCACACTCTAGGATCGTTGACTCAGAGATGCTTTCAGAGACAAGAACTGACTGACTCCTCATGCTCAGATAGGAACGGAACCAGGCCAATGCATCCCCTTGTATGTTATAGTCATCCTGAAGACGGCTAAGGAGCTTCTGATGGTTGACCGTGTCGAACGCCGCTGAGAGATCAAGCAAGAGGAGAAGTGACACATTACCCAAATCCGCATGGCATCTCAAGTTATTCAGAATTTGAAGTAAAGGCGGTCTCGGTACTGTGCCTAGGACGATAGGCTGATTGGAATCTGTTCAGAAAATCATTTGAAGAGAGATAGGATCTGAGTCTGACATCAACTGCACGTTCAAGGATCTTGGAAAGGAAAGAGAGGTTGGAGACAGGTCTGTAATTCTTGAGAGTATTGATATCCAAATTGTCTTTCTTAAGTAATGGCTTTACCACAGCTTGCTTGAACACCTCTGGAAAGACACCATTACCTAAGCTCAAGTTGATCAGTTTCGTGATAACTGGCAAAAGAGTCTCCAAAAAGTCATCAAGGAGACGAGTTGGCATCGGATCGAAAAGACACAATGTCTTTTTTGACCGTTTGATGAGTGCAGCTATCTCACCCTCAGTGAAAGAATCAAAGGTGTCCAGGCAGATCCCATCATCGGGTGGGCATGTTGAAGGATCCTGTGTGTCAAGAAATGTTTGGTCAAAGCTTTTCCTGATATTTTCAATTTTACTTGAGAAGTAGGCTGAAAAATTGTCAGCAAGATCCTTGTCATTAGTGGACGGTGGTAATGGGGTATCATTCTTCTTGCCAAGTAGAGATCCCATGAATTTGTGATAGAAGGAAGGATTTTTCACATTGTCAGAGAGTTTCTTGGTACAGTAACTGGATTTGGCTCCTCTAAGAGCCCTAGCACAAGAGTTCCGCTCAGACTTATACAACTGACGGTGAATTTCAAGGCGACTCTTCCGCCATTTTCTCTCTGCAGCTCTGCGTTTCCGCTTGGCTAAGAGAACCTGCTCATTATACCAAGGAGTCCCTGATCTGACAATTATTTCCTTCAGAGCTGATGGAGCATGTTTATCTAAGAGAGATGACAATGTGGATGAATACAACTCAGCCAGTTGGTTTACATCATCCGGGGGGTCTTGGAGTAAGTCAGAGTTTACAAGATCTCTTCGAAACTCAACATTGTCAATAGACTTGAGATTACGACAGGATTGTTTGATAGTCTGACGCTGAGGTCTGTCCATACTCCAGGTCATAGAAACCAGAAAGTGGTCGGAAAGTTGTATATCCTGCACATTGACAGAAGACACTAAGGAACTACTTTCAGAGGATATCACCCAGTCAAGGATATGGCCTCCTTTATGTGTTGGAGCATCAACATACTGACACAAACTATGTTGTTTCATCTTCTTTGTATCTGAGCACTGATTGTTATCGTAGTGAATATTAAAATCACCTAGCAAAATAGTGTTCAACTGATTGTACCTCTCAACGAGTACAGACAACTCACCATGGAATACAGAGGTTGAAAGTTGGTTTTTCTTTGACGACGGTGGACGATACAAACACACAACACGAGCACAAGTATTTCCAGAACTAATTTTAGTGTTGATTGACTCAAAGCTTTTGAATTCTTCCAAATTGTCTAAACATTCTATCTGAATGTTAGACCTATGTATCACTGCTACACCCCCACCAGCGCGCTGGGATCTTGGAGCATGTATGCAGCTGTATCCAGGGGGTGTCAGCTCAGCGATTTTCACTTCATCCCCCTCTTTTCGTAACCATGTCTCAGTGAGAAAAAGAATGTCAATATCATTTTCCTGAATCAAATCAGATAGTTCCAAAGTCTTGTTTTTTGCATGATTGAACGTTTATCAAGGAGACACTGAGTGTATTTGGAAATCTTCTAGGATAAACTTGAACCAGGTTGTTAAAGTTAACACCTGACCTCCTTGTTCCATCGTCCTTGAATCACTTTAATCCGTTTTGGTATCTTTCTGCCAGCTCTACATCCTCTTCTGGTTCGCTTTCTTAATGAAATTCTAAGATTATTCAGATGGTGAAGTAGTTCAGAGTTATGTCCCTTGGCAGTTGTTCCAAGATGTGCACTTGAACACTTTTCACCAATGGCAAGCAGAGTCTCCCTGCTGTAGGCTATTGTTGACTGATTGATCATTGTTACACTGGCCGAGTCAGCTTGGGTTTTGAAGGCCTCAGCTACACCCTTGATTGGTGGTGAACTCAAGTTGACAATAAAATCAACCTTTATGAATGAGATTATTATACACAAAATCCACATTTCAGTCCCCAAAGTCTCAAAAATTGCAGCAATGTGTGGAGGAAATGATCATGTACAATATGATCAACTTTGTAGAATCAAATTTGTACAATAATCCAGTGAAAAAGTCCAAGTTTGTGAGAGCACAAAAGACATGCTGCTGCTACCAAGCGCAGTATCATACATATTACTTATTCTATATCATATAAGGTTGCGTTGTCTCAGAAAAAAACATTAATAACAATTATATTAATCACAAGAATGTCTGTTCACTCACGTTTTAAACAGAATTGATTTCGGTCCCGAGATGGCTGTTACGTCGGGTCCAATAACAAGGGTAGATTCAAACCCAGGAGTAGACTTGAGGATTGCCCTGAGATGGACAAAATCTCGCCCCAGCTGTGCTCCAGATATTGTATCGGTGAAGGGCGGGGGAAAGTATGCAGGTTCTAGAGAACAACCAGAGAACGTTTTCGTGGTATCAATTTGTAATACACAGAGATGAAGATTCCAGGAAGATTTATTATGGTAAACAAAGATGACATAGCTATGCATATTATCCAGTGAGCTATAGAACATTACAATACCATTTCCCAGTTCAAATGCGGGTATCTTGTAGTTCCTGGAAATGGTGTAGTTCATCAGTTCCATGGCATTCGCAGGGTCCCACTGTCCGTGCTTCCGCTTCAGTAAATTTAGGGCAAACACAAGGTCCCATCCTACAGTCTTCACGAAGTCATTTACGTTGTCCCACATAGCACTTCAATGATAAAATGAAGAAGTTTATAAGTCAGCTGAAAATATCCAGAATATTGCGTGTACTCATATAGTTAGCACAATCATTTGTCATTCATGCATGCTGAACGGTATGAATCAGCTAAGCACTACTTATTTAGTATTGTTATGGCATTATAGTAGAGCTGCAAAAACAATATACGACATAGGACATATAGCTATACCGGTGTAAGTGGAGATTGCACTTGTACCCCCATGACCTGTTGGGTCAAAGGTCATAAAATCTCCAGGTGTTCCGCCTATCCGCAGGTAGCACGGAGACATCGCTTTAGCCAGCGTCTGGACTTTAGGTGATCTAGTATTAAAGCAAAGTTTATTTTCAAAGTTGCTTTAATATTTATAAACTTCAAAGAATATGCACCATATGAATGTATTTCATTGTAAAACTCAAACACTTAAGAGCTATTAATTTATCTGTATGAAGTACGCCCACTCACCTGAAATCAAGTCCATACCAATTAGCTGATATTGGTAGCATTGATGAATCAAATGTCACTCCAACGAAATGGTCATTTATCAATCCTATTTCTTTGTCTGTGGCAACAGTTACAGAAACAGACTGACTGTGTGTACATTGCACATACAAGGAACAGAGAATAACGAGCACACGTCTCACATCCATGGTGTCAGCAGTAAACTAAATCAGATAAAAACGTTTTCTTTTAATCTGGAGCACTGACCTCGAGTCGAGGACACATTGCTGATAAACGATATAATTAAAAGTAGTTGGCCTGAAATAGAAACTTTAGGTCAGAACTGTGCATCAAAGGTCATCCATATAAACTTCAGTATACAGCATTGTTATTCTGATTCCAAAAGTTTACTAGGTTGCATATCAGGTAGTGTTTCTCACGAAACGATGACAGTGCAATGATTCGATGCATTTCCTTTGTTCCGTGGGGAGTCAAAGTCAGCAGCACAATAATGATGGTTTTCAAATTTATGATATATAGTAGCCATTTCAATGGGCACAAACTGTTTCTTCATGTATGTGAACCTGAATTCAAATATAAAGCAAAGTAATTTAGGCAAGACGTTTAACTTGCCCTTCGATGAGCTGATGATCAATAACTATTACATAGGCACTTGCCTTGTACTACTTTACTCATCTGAACTGCCAAGACAGAAAACCAGTAAGACTGTCTCATCTGTTCCATATTCATATCCATGTGTAAAGATTCAGTGAGATAAAAACTCTTCAAAAGAGTTTATTACTCTTTTGAAGACTTCCATTATTTGTTTGGGTATGTCGAGAAGTATTTCCTGCAGCTCCAGCCAGTGGTGTTAATATTCCACAAGGTTTAAGGTAGAGACGAGCAAGCTCTTTTTACGAAAACTCCAGAAGCATATATGATAGACACATAAGTGTAGGAAGTTTGGTCCCGTGTATTTTCAGCTGACCAACTGACTAAAGTAGCATATGTTTATGACGGATGCCACCGACAGGACGCACTCACTTGTTGTGAACACCCGGTAATACTATTTGATAGAGATTCACGTACTCTTGATTTAGTCGGAATCGTATAATTGACTCTGCTTTGACAGAGATTTATTTATGCATATTCGTATGAATATATATTTGCAATTATCCTTGCATACAGATCTCACAGCTATTTTGAGTTTTAGGTCCAAAGCAATCTGGATTTTCTTTCGCACTGACATTCTATACATATGGATTTGGGAAGGGTTTTCCCCGTTTCTATTAACATTTCTCAGTGTAATACAACATAAATGTGTTGCAATTGCAGACGTGTTTTGCAAGATCGTAATATACAGCATGTAGTTTTTTTAACAGTACTTGAGACCACACGGTTTATGTGTACAAGGAATTATCACAGACCAACCCGATGAAATTCAATGAAACATTATTAATAATCATACACTATGAATGGCAGACGATCTACACCTTCGAGCTGCTATAACACTCCTGCATACAAGGCACCAGGCCTTTTTCGCCAATCCAGGATCTTCCTGGCGTGTGTGTGTGTGTGTGTGTGTGTGTGTGTGTGTGTGTGTGTGTGTGTTTCAAGCATGTGTAAGTTCGAATCACAATCATACCATTTGAGTTTTGAGAACCATGTAATTACAAAAGCAGTTCTTTTCTCATTTTTAGATACATGTACTTTGGTTTACAATATTTTGTCAATGGAATAAAAAAGACATATCGTTAATACTATCCTATGTTTCTTACGCGTGTTATTATCAGTAACAACATGTTCCGTGCGTGATGCATTAAAACAGTTCCGATTTATATACTCATAAAACTGTGGCTTATTAGTTGGCAGAAGAACATATTGCAGAAAGTATTTCTGACAGACTGTTAACAATGAGGGGAGATAACCAACTCCCTTCGAAATGGCTTAAGACTTTACTGGAGAAGTGTGCCCTGCATCTTATCGAATATCAGGTAACAGGTTATCTTCCCGTCTACGTTTTCTGCATGTGAATTCTGGCCAAACATCAGCAATTATGAGACCGCAAAAAGGAAATTCTGCAACGGCACTAAGCGCAACGAGTCCAAAATATTCACATGAGATCATCTTCAGCTGCCACAGTTAAGATTCTAGGATTATGGACAATGCTGGGCCGAATGGACAATATTAAGCTTCTCTTCCTGCACAACCCTAGTGAAGCATATCTTCAACCTGGTATATCACCCCTCGCTAGCATAGTACCAGATCCATGATACATGATCTACCCGATGTGGCCAACAAATATGAATTATCAGGCGCACAATAGAAATAAATTAAGTCTGGAGAATTTCCATGTAAGGGTTCATGGGAAAGCATGGTACAACAAGCTCTGTGTCTAAATATATGCAGTGGAGAAAGGCAACAGCGTCAAGATATGCATGGGGTTGGTGATATTCACATCTACCTTGCTCCATATTGACTCTGGAATCTGTGTGTATGGGGACCCGTGAAGATCCGGGTTAGAATTGGTCTTCAGCAACCCATGCTTGTTGTATGAAGCGACTAACGGAATTTGGTGGTCAGACTCGCTGACTTGGTTGACACATGTTATCGTATACCAATTGCGTAGATCGATGCTCATTGCGTTGATCACCGGATTGTCTGGTCCAGACTCGATTATTTACCGACCGCCGTCATATAGCTGGAATATTGCTGAGTGCGGCGTTAAGCAAACTATCAATCAATGTAACGTCAGGACATTGTCTATCCTGTAACCGCGTATATGAGGATCAATGACTTTACTGCGAAGGTTCTCATTGAACAGAGAAATCTTCCTAGTGAGTCTCCATTTAAGTCTCGAATATATCTTCTTTGGGTGGCATTTTAGAAGCTGTAAAGTACAAAATAGACAAACTTTATAGATAACAAATTCTTTGCGACGTTTCGATACGGATTCTAGCACCTGCTTGGCACTCTCGTAATAAAGACGTTGTTATCCATAAAGTTTGTCGATTTTCCATTGTCAGTCGCACTGACCAATGAGGTACTGAAATTGTATGTACCCCCCCAAACTATTGGGAAATAAAGAGTGTTCATTCATTATCATAATTATATGACATTGATTCTGTATGGATACGGTCATCTTCGACGCTAAGCACGATTCTCCAGGACAACTCCTCTTTGGATATCATATAGAAGTAATACACATAAAGGGTGAAAGTGTATATAGTGCGTTTGGCTTAAAAGCGGACCGATGAATTGCAATCTAACTAAAAAACTAATATACATATAATACTCAATGAAACGCTGATCATAATCAAAATATCAGACCAACTCTGTGATTTGTTTGCAGAATTTATGTCCTAAAATCAAAAAAGTTATTTAACAAACTATCATTACAATATTGACACAGTTCACTATTTGTTACGAGGGAGGAGTGCTGAGAAAGGGACAGCCAGGTGTTAGAGAAGCACGTGCACAAGTGCCGACAAAGTTATTGATTCATTAACCTGTGCTGTGCCGTCTCCATCCTTTCTCGCACACCCGGCTGTCCCTTTCTCTGCACCCCTCCCGCGTAACAAATAGTGAACTGTGTCGATATTTTAATGATAGTTTGTTAAACAACTTTTTTTGTTTTTAGGACATAAATTCTGCAAACACCTCTCAGAGTTGGTGTGACGTTTTCATTATGATCAGTGTTTCATTGAGTATTTTATGTTTATAAGTTTTCGAGTTAGATTGCAATTCATCGGTCCGCTTTTGAGCCAAACGGACTATAGACGCCAACTTCTTTAACATGAATGACACGACTCACAGTACTTCACCTGATGAGTCAGTAAGAATATATTGCGATTCGTGTCCCTCACATAACAGAAGTTGACATCCATAAGTGTTCACCCTTTCAGGCATTGGTCGGTATTTGCCATATTTAACTCAAACGTACTCGTGTAATATTACCAGTGTACGCTCTTTTACTCCTTGCGTTTGGTTGCATGATACAATAAAAAAGCCAACTTTGCATTGGAACTTTGTTTTAGTTCGCTACATATTACATCAAAACTACCAGTCAGCATCACTTGCAGATGTCCACATCAGCATCAGGGAACACAACGAATCCGAAGGTCGTGGCTGGCAGCTGGAGGCTCCCACCATACGCTCGTTCAGGGGGCATTTCAGGGATGGTGTCGTTCACATAATCCAGTCGTTTACCATTAAGAGTCACATTCCTGAAATTACACAGTTAGTGTTATAGAATCGATGTTATTGTTGTGGCATTCTGAGAACGTCCTGGTCACAAAAACCTATCAGCTATGCAGTTGTTCAATTCAGGCTCGCTCACTTTGTTGGCACGTGTCATCGTATCCCAGTTGCGTAGATCGATGCTTATTCCTGTAAAGACTAGGTTGTCTGATGCAGACTCGACTTGTTTACAGACCGCCGCAACATAGCTGTAGACAGAGACAGACAGACAGACAGACACAGACACACAGACAGACACACACACACACAAAGAAAAACAAAACAAAAAACCCAGTTGTTCAATAAGTGCTAGTCACAATGTCTGTTCAACAGCACGAATCACGGTTTATAAGGTAAGAACTTTATACACTTTATATAGTGTGTTATATACATGTGTTGTGATTATATTCGTCATGACAAAAATATTGAATGGCGACTCTTTATATAGTGTGTTATATACATGTGTTGTGATTATATTCGTCATGACAAAAATATTGAATGGCGACTCCTGTGAATAATGTAAAGGAAAATTATGTAAAAATTGTATGAATGGATCACTGAAATTTATTCACGTGCTCGCGAAAATAAATAACATCTGTTCTAAGCAAGTATCACGGGTTCGTATACTCGCCTAGAAGTAAGATCTGGGAATTCTGGACTGAGCCAGAACACATCCATGTTGGTCTTGAACTGAGGGAAGGTGACGGTGGTGGTGAAGTTGTTGACGTTGACGATATAAGCTACAACGCTGCCTGGTTTATATCTGTAGAGACTGAAACAATACATCGTGGACATTGTGAGTAAAGCTGCAAGTTTGTTAAGAAATTACTCAGTTCCTGGTGGCAATAACGCCGGATATGTTTCAGATATGGTTATATTTTAATGCAGATATTCATTCTGCAGATGCCGGCGATGAAATATGAACCATCAACATGCCTGCCTCTCATTTATATGTAAAAACAGATTACTCATAAACGAAGCAAGGACTAGCGGCAACATCATCACGCCTATGTGAAGGAGATCATGACATGGTCTATACAGCTCATTAATATACTGCAGCTCGTTTATAAATTAATTATTAAACCAGAGCGGCTACGAGAATGCATCATCGATCAACAGATGCTGAGGAATGTTTTCGACTTTCACTGGCAGAATATCGCATGTTCTGCTTTGGGCTTAACAAGGTAAAACAATCCATTTCATCTTTCTAATGGAACATGAGACTCGGAGATAATCTTGTTGATTGGGCAGGAAAAAAGGTTGACGCTAATAAATTAATGTTAATTAGAAAATCCAAAATGGATGCCAGTGGCAGAGTGAAATCAGATCTATAAATGTATATCTCTTAGAAACTGTCGCAGTTATCTGTTTTTTAGATTCAGAATCCAGAATGGTTAAATCTCAAACAGAATTGACAGGAGCTATCATGCCGTCGTTGTGTCAGTTGTAAAGTATAGCGTTTTGTTTAATTTCGGATCCAAACATTGTTCAGCGACTCTTCTCGTTTCTTAAGACGAGACTCAATAGTCGGGGTGTTTGTTACCTATAATTTAGATAGTGCACTAGACTTGACAACCACAAAACGTTTCATATCCGAATTATACATGGGATCCGAACATAAAGACATTTCCTAACGCGAAATGTTTTAGATCCGAAATTACACCTGAATCCGAAGCCGCGTAACACTGCGTACTGTGTGCGCCCGGAGTGTACGTCTAAGTACCAGTACGTCTGCTTGTACCATGGCTCTCATGTTTTTTATTCTGACTGATGAAATATCATCGTCACTAATTATCTCCTGTACCCATTATGACACATTCCAACATACTTTTCCTGTTTTGCACAGTGGGCGTAGACTCTAAAACTGTTGGTTGAGTTGGTCTGTACAGATAACACCTTGTACCCAACCAGCCTCTTGTAGAGCAATGTCAGATAATAGTCCTGGAAAGTGACACATTCAGACTTAATATCATACAGCATAAAATACGTGCCATCACATAGTCAAATTTGTGTTATTACTCTTATAGACATGAGCCAGTAGTAAGACACGTGATCAGGAACAACACGTGGACACAGGTTTCATTACAAGCCTGAGGGATCCATGTTCGCAGAACGAGTTACAGCAACAGTCCAACATTCGCAACACATCCCCATTCCATCCACACTCACACACTCACACATACGTTCACCAGACTAAGTGTAATACTACGTACTACATTTTGGTATCTTGATAGTGATTACGTTCATGGTGAAAGGTAATAAAATCCTTTAGTTTCCATTATTACAAGATGTCGCAAATGTATGCAGTGAGGCAGTTGGAAACTGAGGCCTTCAGATAATCGTGTTTAGCTGCTGAATTTGATGATTCCCCACGCTTCAGCAGAATTCAGTATTTATTCCCTTGTTTCCTGTTGAACGCTTCACACAACAATGCCCAGGTCACACAGTACAATGCCCAGGTCACACCGAACAATGGTCAGGTCACACCGTGCAATGGTCAGGTCACACAGTACAATGACCAGGGCACACAGTACAATGCCCAGGGCACACAGTACAATGCCCAGGACACACAGTACAATGCCCAGGTACAATGCCCCAGGTGCATCACTATTACGTGCTCTACAATATATCAGAGGTGAACACTCTGTGGTTCTGCAAACCCTAAGGAAACTGAACAAGATAAGTTTTGCACCTACCGGATAGGGTTCAAACGTGTTCATTTCGATGAGAGAATAGTTTAGCCCATAGTACGATTGTCTTAACGCCCCTTTAAGTCCGATCCGTGCTGCAATCCCGAGCTTGTCTAACCATCTGAAACATCGACGACAATACCATGTACATGTTCATGTCAATATACAAATCATGCTTTGTTTTTGTTTAAATGAGTACATTATCTATACTATGATAGTGTTATAAGCTCCAGGCAGCAGTAACCCAGGGCTATCAATGACTATCAATGTGTGCGATTAGGTGCCTGACCCTGCAAGTGTGGGTTCGAATCCAGGATGGGACTTGACCCCATAGAAATGTACTAGAATCCGAACATTACTCAGAAGGTGTAATCCCAAATATAATTTACTGGACACTTTCTAAGAAAGCCTTCTGTTTTCAAACTTATATGTTAGTCATTAACTCGTGTGGTGCACAGTTTACCTGAATTATCACACAAACTATGCAAAATATGATGCAATACACATATCTACAACTTCAGGTAAAAGAAGGTTTGTAAACCAGGGCCTCCTTTCACAAAGCACTAATGTGATCGTAAGTCCCTACGGTAACCTTAGTACAATGTTAAAGAATGGGAGTTAAGGTTATTCTTAGTAAAGGTTGCTTCGTGAAAGGACCCCCCTAACATGACCGTTCGTTTTGTTTGAAATATATCCTTAAGTTTTGAGTCTGTGAATTCCGGGACTGCTTTGATTTGTAGGGCACGGTTCTAATGACAAAGTGTTAAAAGAGCTGACACAATGCATAATGGCGAGTGTACATGTAAGCCATCGTTCCTTGTGCATTTACTGCACTCATAATACCATCCTCCGGTTTTGCTGGTGTACTCAGCAGATACATTTTGAAAGCATACGAAAAGGAACGTTGACCTTTTGAATACTGACATACTCACAGAAAGCCGGCTACATATCTGTCAGATAGTGCCGGGGCTCCCCCTCCCGAGAAAGACGATGTCTCACCAAGCAACAATGGAGTGTTGGGGTCGGCAGGGGTGGTGACGTTACGTACAATATCAATGAATGTTATCAGGCTGTCCATCACTTTGGGGTCGATAAAGGTCTCCACTTTAGCATTGCCCTCGAAGTCGTAGTAACTAAACATTCAATTGATTTCGAAATTAGGTTTTGCAAAATGTGGTGTTTAAGGTCGCATGCAAAGGCAACAACAAGAACCAGATTTAAACATGACTTACAGTCCGTTTGGCTCAAAAGCGGACCGATGAATTGCAATCTAACTCGAAAACTAATAAACATAACATACTCAATGAAACGCTGATCATAATCAAAACATCATACCAACTCTGTGAGGTTTTTGCAGAATTTTTGTCCTAAAAATAATAAAGTTGTTTAACAAACTATCATTAAAATATTGACACAGTTCACTGTTTGTTACGAGGGAGGAGTGCAGAGAAAGGGACAGCCGGGTGTTCGAGAAGCACGTTCACAGATAAAGTTATTTATTCATTAACCTGTGCTGTACCGTCTTCATCCGTTCTCGAACACCTGGCTGTCCCTTTCTCTGCACTCCTCCCTCGTAACAAATAGTGAACTGTGTCAGGACACCTGGGGTCGTCAAAGGGAAATGGAGTAGCCTCTCTTCCCTCTCAAAATAATGTGTGACATAGTTCAGCGTTGGTCCGGTAGACGTCAGGGCGCGGAGTGTATGCGAGCAATGTTCATATTGGATCGCTACTTTATATAATTCTTACAATCACATAGAACTTCCTAAGTTCCCAGACACATTTCTTCATTGTTTATGAAAGGCTGACGCAGAAAATTACCAAAATAAATAATAGTGTGTCATTGTTCAGAAAATATTTTTCCGTCGTACTATGCCATTAACCTATTGACGGACTAAAATGACCACTTTGAGAAATCCAATTAAGTTCTCTGTTCTCCGTAAAATATTATCCGCATTAGAAAACATCTCGAACATTTGTGATTTATAAAGTATCTGCTGCCAAATACAACTAAACTAACTATAAGATAAGTAAGACAATGATACAAGACTACTCACTGGTGGAAGGTTATCTTGTCTAACGCTTTTCTTCCGTCGCTTTCAAAGAAACTGTAAAAAATATAACATCATTCTCTTCATAATGACCTGCCAAAACTTAAGTGAGTGAGTGAGTTTAGTTTTACGCCGCACTCAGTAATATTCCAGCTACATGGCGGTGGTCTGTATATAATCGAGTCTAGACCACAATCCCGTGATCAACAGCATCAGCATCGATCTACGCAATTGGGATGCGATGACGTGTGTCAACCAAGTCAGTGAGCCCGACCACCCGATCCCGTTATGACATGCATGGTTTACTGAAGACCAATTCTAACACGGATCTTCTCGGCTTCCAAAACATAAGGTATTAGGACGTACCAGTAGGGGCATGGTATATAATCAGTAGCATATATTACTTATTCTATATCATATAAGGTTGTCTCAGAAAAAACATTAATAACAATTATATTAATCACAAGAACGTCTGTTCACTCACGTTTTAAACAGAATTGATTTCGGTCCCGAGATGGCTGTTACGTCGGGTCCAATAACAAGGGTAGATTCAAACCCAGGAGTAGACTTGAGGATTGCCCTGAGATGGACAAAATCTCGCCCCAGCTGTGCTCCAGATACCGTGTCGGTGAAGGGCGGGGGAAAGTATGCAGGTTCTAGAGAACAACCAGAGAACGTTTTCGTGGTATCAATTTGTAATACACAGAGATGAAGATTCCAGGAAGATATATTATGGTAAACAAAGATGACATAGCTATGCATATTATCCAGTGAGCTATAGAACATTACAATACCATTTCCCAGTTCAAATGCGGGTATCTTGTAGTTCCTGGAATTGGTGTAGTTCATCAGTTCCATGGCATTCGCCGGGTCCCACTGTCCGTGCTTCCGCTTCAGTAAATTTAGGGCAAACACAAGGTCCCATCCTACAGTCTTCACGAAGTCATTTAGGTTGTCCCACATAGCACCTCAATGATAAAATGAAGAAGTTTATACGTCAGCTGAAAATATCCAGAATATTGCTTGTACTCATATAGTTAGCACAATCATTTGTCATTCATGCATGCTGAACGGTATGAATCAGCTAAGCACTATTTATTTAGTATTGTTATGGCATTATAGTAGAGCTGCAAAAACAATATACGACATAGGACATATAGCTATACCGGTGTAAGTGGAGTTTGCACTTGTACCCCCATGACCTGTTGGGTCAAAGGTCATAAAATCTCCAGGTGTTCCGCCTATCCGCAGGTAGCACGGAGACATCGCTTTAGCCAGCGTCTGGACTTTAGGTGATCTAGTATTAAAGCAAAGTTTATTTTCAAAGTTGCTTTAATATTTATAAACTTCAAAGAATATGCACCATATGAATGTATTTCATTGTAAAACTCAAACACTTAAGAGCTATTAATTTATCTGTATGAAGTACGCCCACTCACCTGAAATCAAGTCCATACCAATTAGCTGATATTGGTAGCATTGATGAATCAAATGTCACTCCAACGAAATGGTCATTTATCAATCCTATTTCTTTGTCTGTGGCAACAGTTACAGAAACAGATTGACTGTGTGTACTTTGCACATACAAGGAACAGAGAATAACGAGCACACGTCTCACATCCATAGTGTCAGCAGTAAACTAAATCAGATAAAAACGTTTTCTTTTAATCTGGAGCACTGACCTCGAGTCGAGGACACATTGCTGATAAACGACATAATTAAAAAGTAGTTGGCCTGAAATAGAAACTTTAGGTCAGAACTGTGCATCAAAGGTCATCCATATAAACTTCAGTATACAGCATTGTTATTCTGATTCCACAAGTTTACTAGGTTGCATATCAGTTAGTGTTTCTCACGAAACGATGACAGTGCAATGATTCGATGCATTTCCTTTGTTCCGTTGGGAGTCAAAGTCAGCAGCACAATAATGATGGTATTCAAATTTATGATATATAGTAGCCATTTCAATGGGCACAAACTGTTTCTTCATGTATGTGAACCTGAATTCAAGTACAAAGCAAAGTAATTTAGACAAGATGTTTAACTTGCCCTTCGGCGAGCTGATGATCAATAACTATTACATAGGCACTTGCCTTGTACTACTTTACTCATCTGAACTGCCAAGACAGAAAACCAGTAAGACTGCCTCATCTGTTCCATATTCATATCCATGTGTAAAGATTCGGTGAGATAAAAACTCTTCAAAAGAGTTTGTTACTCTTGTGAAGACTTCCATTATTTGTTTTGGTATGTCGAGAAGTATTTCCTGCAGCTCCAGCCAGTGGTGTTAATATTCCACAAGGTTTAAGGTAGAGACGAGCAAGCTCTTTTTACGAAAACTCCAGAAGCATATATGATAGACACATAAGTGTAGGAAGTTTGGTCCCGTGTATTTTCAGCTGACCAACTGACTAAAGTAGCATATGTTTATGACGGATGCCACCGACAGGACGCACTCACTTGTTGTGAACACCCGGTAATACTATTTGATAGAGATTCACGTACTCTTGATTTACTCGGAATCGTATAATTGACTCTGCTTTGACAGACATTTATTTATGCATATTCGTATGAATATATATTTGCAATTATCCTTGCATATAGATCTCACAGCTATTTTGAGTTTTAGGTCCAAAGCAATCTGGATTGCACCAGGCCTTTTTCGACAATCTAGGATCTTCCTGGTGTGTGTGTGTGTGTGTGTGTGTGTGTGTGTGTGTGTGTGTGTGTGTGTGTGTGTGTGTGTGTGTGTGTGTGTGTGTGTGTGTGTGTGTGTGTGTGTGTGTGTGTGTGTGTGTGTGTTTCAAGCATGTGTAAGTTCGAATCACAATCATACCATTTGAGTTTTGAGAACCATGTAATTGCAAAAGCGTTTCTTTTCTCATTTTTAGATACATGTACTTCGGTTTACAATATTTTGTCAATGGTATAAAACAGACATATCGTTAATACACTCCTATGTTTCCTAAGCGTGTTATTTTCAGTAACAACATGTCCTCCACCCCGTGCGTGATGCATTAAAACAGTTCCGATTACTATACTCATAAAACTGTGGCTTATAAGTTGGCAGAAGAAACATATTGCAGAAAGCATTTCTGACAGACTGATAACAATGAGGGGAGATAACCAACTCCCTTCGAAATGGCTTAAGACTTTACTGGAGAAGTGTGCCCTGCATCTTATCGAATATCAGGTAACAGGTTATCTTCCCGTCTACGTTTTCTGCATGTGAGGTCTGGCCAAATATCAGCAATATTGAGACCGCGAGAAGGAAATTCTGCAACGGTACGGGTACTACGCGCAGCGAGTCCAAAATCTTCACATGAGATCATCTTCAGCTGCCACAGTTAAGATTCTAGGACTATGGACAATGCTGGGCCGAATGGACAATATTAAGCTTCTCTTCCTGCACAACCCTGGTGAAGCATATCTTCCATCGGGTATATCACCCCTCCCTAGCATAGTACCAGATCCATGATACATGATACATGATACGATGTGGCCAACAAATATGAATTATCAGGCGCACAATAGAAATAAATCAAGTCTGGAGAATTTCCATGTAAGGGTTCATGGGAAAGCATGGTACAACAAGCTCTGTGTCTAAATATATGCAGTGGAGAAAGGCAACAGCGTCAAGATATTCACATCTACCTTGCTCCATATTGACTCTGGAATCTGTGTGTATGGGGACCCGTGAAGATCCGGGTTAGAATTGGTCTTCAGCAACCCATGCTTGTTGTATGAAGCGACTAACGGAATTGGGTGGTCAGACTCGCTGACTTGGTTGACACATGTCATCGTATCCCAACTGCGTAGATCGATGCTCATTGCGTTGATCACCGGATTGTCTTGTCTCCATTATTTACAGACCGCCGTCATATAGCTGGAATATTGCTGAGCAAACTATCAATCAATGTAACGTCAGGACATTGTCTATCCTGTAACCGCGTATATGAGGATCAATTACTTTACTGCGAAGGTTCTCATTGGACAGAGAAATCTTTCTAGTGAGTCTCCATTTAAGTCTCGGATATATCTTCTTTGGGTGGCATTTTAGAAGCTGCAAAGTACAAAATAGACAAACTTTATAGATAACAAATTCTTTACGACGTTTCGATACGGATTCTTGCACCTGCTTGGCACTCTCGTAATAAAGACGCACTGACCAATGAGGTGATGAAATTGTATGTACCCCCCCCAAACTATTCATTCATTATCATAATTATATGACATTGATTCTGTATGGATACGGTCATCTTCGACGCTAAGCACGATTCTCCAGGACAACTCCTCTTTGGATATCATATAGAAGTAATACACATAAAGGGTGAAAGTGTATATAGTGCGTTTGGCTCAAAAGCAGACCGATGAATTGCAATCTAACTCAAAAACTAATAAACATATAATACTCAATGAAACGCTGATCATAATCAAAATATCAGACGAACTCTGTGATTTGTTTGCAGAATTTATGTCCTAAAATCAAAAAAGTTAATTAACAAACTATCATTACAATATTGACACAGTTCACTATTTGTTACGAGGGAGGAGTGCAGAGAAAGGGACAGCCAGGTGTTAGAGAAGCACGTGCACAAGTGCCGACAAAGTTATTGATTCATTAACCTGTGCTGTGCTGTGCCGTCTCCATCCTTTCTCGCACACCCGGCTGTCCCTTTCTCTGCACTCCTACCTCGTAACAAATAGTGATCTGTGTCGATATTTTAATGATAGTTTGTTAAACAACTTTGTTCTTTTTAGGACATAAATTCTGCAAACACCTCTCAGAGTTGGTCTGACGTTTTCATTATGATCAGTGTTTCATTGAGTATTTTATGTTTATAAGTTTTTGAGTTAGATTGCAATTCATCGGTCCGCTTTGAGCCAAACGGACTATAGATGCCAACTTCTTTAATGTGAATGACACGACTCACTGCACTTCACCTGATGAAGGAGTAAGGATATATTGCGATTCGTGTCCCTCACATAACTGAAGTTGACATCCATAAGTGTTCACCCTTTCAGGCATTGGTCGGTATTTGCCATATTTAACTCAAACGTACTCGTGTAATATTACCAGTGTACGCTCTTTTACTCCTTGCGTTTGGTTGCAGGATACAATTAAAAAGCCAACCTTGCAATGGAACTTTGTTTTAGTTCGCTACATATTACATCAAAACTACCAGTCAGCATCACTTGCAGACATCCACATCAGCATCAGGGAACACAACGAATCCGAAGGTCGTGGCTGGCAGCTGGAGGCTCCCACCATACGCTCGTTCAGGGGGCATTTCGGGGATGGTGTCGTTCACATAATCCAGTCGTTTACCATTAAGAGTCACATTCCTGAAATTACAAAGTTAGTGTTATAGAATCGATGTTATTGTTGTGACATTCTGAGATCAAAGAACGTCCTGGTCACAAAAACTTATCAGGTATGCAGTTGTTCAATTCAGGCTCGCTCACTTGGTTGGCACGTGTCATCGTATCCTAGTTGCGTAGATCGATGCTTATTTGCTAAAGATTGAATTGTCTGGTGCAGACTCGATTAGACAGACAGACGGACAGACACACACACACAAAGAAAAAAAGCCAGTTGTTCAATAAGTGCTAAACACAATGTCTGTTCAACAGCACGAATCACTGTGTATAAGGTAGGACTTTATACATTGGACTTTATATAGTGTGCTATATACATGCGTTGCGATTAGATTATTTATGTCAAAAACATTAAATGGCAACTCCTGTGTATAATGATACATATTGTATTGTGTGTAAAGGAAAATTATGTAAAGATTGTATGAATGGATCACTGAAATGTATTCACGTGCTCGCGAAAATAAATAACATCTGTTCTAAGCAAGTATCACGGGTTCGTATACTCGCCTAGAAGTAAGATCTGGGAATTCTGGACTGAGCCAGAAGACATCCATGTTGGCCTTGAACTGAGGGAAGGTGACGGTGGTGGTGAAGTTGTTGACGTTGACGATATAAGCTACAACACTACCTGGTTGATATCTGTAGAGACTGAAACAATACATCGTGGACATTGTGAGTAAAGCTGTAATTTTGTTAAGAAATCACTCAGTTCCTGGTGGCAATAACGCCGGATATGTTTCAGATATGGTTATATTTTAATGCAGATATTCATTCTGCAGATGTCGGCGATGAAATATGACCCATCAACATGCCTGCCTCTCATTTATATGTAAAAACAGACTACTCATAAACGAAGCAAGGACTAGCGGCAACATCATCACGCCTATGTGAAGGAGATCATGACATGGTCTATACGGCTCATTAATATACTGCAGCTCGTTTATAAATTAATTATTAAACCAGAGCGGCTACGAGAATGCGTCATCGATCAACAAATGCTGAGGAATGTTTTCGACTTTCACTGGCAGAATATCGCATGTTCTGCTTTGGGCTTAACAAGGTAAAACAATCCATTTCATCTTTCTAATGGAACATGAGACTCGGAGATAATCTTGTTGATTGGGCAGGAAAAAAGGTTGACGCTAATAAATTAATGTTAATTAGAAAATCCAAAATGGATGCCAGTGGCAGAGTGAAATCAGATCTATAAATGTATATCTCTTAGAAACTGTCGCAGTTATCTGTTTTTTAGATTCAGAATCCAGAATGGTTAAATCTCAAACAGAATTGACAGGAGCTATCATGCCGTCGTTGTGTCAGTTGTAAAGTATAGCGTTTTGTTTAATTTCGGATCCAAACATTGTTCAGCGACTCTTCTCGTTTCTTAAGACGAGACTCGATAGTCGGATTGTTTTTGTAACCTACAATTTAGAAAGTTCACCTAGACTTGACAACCACAAAACGTTTCATATCCGAATTATACATATGATCCGAACATAAAGAAATTTCCTAACGCGAAATGTTTTAGATCCGAAATTACACCTGAATCCTAAGTCGCGTAACACTGCGTACCGCGTGCAGTCAGAATGTGTGTCTAACTTTGCCTGTACCATCCATGACTCGCAGTAAAACATTTTTAAATATGAGTGATGAATCATCGTCAATAATTATCTCCTGTGCCCATATGACACATTCCAACATACTTTTCCTGTTTTGCACAGTGGGCGTAGACTCTGAAACTGTTGGTTGAGTTGGTCTGTACAGATAACACCTTGTACCCAACCAGCCTCTTGTAGAGCAACGTCAGCCAATAGTCCTGGAAAGTGACAAATATTATTAAATGTATTATTTATCAAATACATGTCACGGTATATACATCTATTATGTTCAGCTTTATTTGAGGCATGGGCTGGTGGTAAATAACGAAATATTTTAATTAGATTAATATATCTTCAAGGACTGACAAATGAGTGACATGAAACAGTATTTCAGCTACAGTCATGTTAGTTCTGAACATATGTAAGGATGGTTAATGATTCTTTAAACAATATCATTATTTTACGACAACTGCCTCGAAAATGGGTATGGATCTACCCGGAGGGAATTCACACTTTACCATGATTTTATTTGCATGTCCGAGGGATAAGCGTCGACACATCGCCAAGATGCACCTTAGCCTGACAAAGCAAGACAAGATATCACTTGTACCTACCGGATAGGGTTCAAACGTCTTCATCTCAACAAGTGAATAATTTCCTCCATAGTACGATTGTCTTAACACCCCTTTAAGTCCCATCCGTGCAGCAATCCCGAGCTTGTCTAACCATCTGAAATAATAAGGTAAATTCGATGTACATGCTTATGTTAACATGATACAGTCACGTTTTGTTCTAATATGTAGATAGTCTATACTACTGTAAGCCCCACGTTGTCAGCAGCATTCCAGATATATTGCTGACAGCAATAATCATACCATCAGCAACAACCGTTGTCGAGGTACAAGCTTATACTTCAGTTTCTTTGGTCTTGTGACATACGGATGCTGATTGAAATTTTAACATACTTTGCTTGAGTAACTTCAAAGACGACAATTGGACTGAGTGATGAACCCAACATTAGCATGAATACAGTCACTAACACATTTTATAACATTGTAACATGAGGGTGTATGGCAACTTGAGAAGATTGGCATTCTGGTAAGATACTCACAGGAAGCCGGCCGCATATCTGTCAGACAGTCCAGGGGCTCCACCTCCATAGAAAGACGATGTCTCACCGAGCCACACGGGAGTGTTGGGGGCGGTGGGGTTAGTGACGTTGAGTACTGCGTCGATGGAAGGTATCAGATGGTCCATCACGTCGGGGTCGATACAGGTGCTCACTTTAGCATCGCCTTGGAAGGCGTAGTAACTAAACATTCAATTTATTTCCAAATTAGGTGAGCGGGGTAGATGGGGTCTAAGGTTGCATGTCATGGTAACAACATGAAGCGCGTTTTACGCTGTGTCATATTCACTGAACTCGGTCGATGATTCTGCTGAAGGACTTTCATCATAAGCTCAAAAGCATTTTCCTGAGTCAGCAACAACAGAAATATTCGGTCTGAGACATTAAGCTGACATCCACAGTATCTATATCTACAACGTTATTCTATACTGGTAAACATCAGAATCTCTACACTTCTACACAATAGTAGAAAGTTATTAAGAACTGGATTTCCCAGTCCATGGACAATTTCATTGTCTGGTTTGTTTACGGACCGCCGTCGCATGGCAGGAGTACTGCGTCGTCCGGCTACACATATTTACTTTTACTGGCAAATTGTGTGAATGGCGGGTGCTTCCAGCAGGGCAGGACATGCTATGTTTTGTGGCAAATTCGTGGTGTCATTACTGTTTTTCAGTGTTCATTTCATATAATTTTCACATTTATTGTGCCTTTTGCACCAATATGAAGTCTTTTTCTGTGGCTAGCCCTGACGTGTTGTCTGTATCTACATTTAGTATAACAGGGCGGGGACAGTCGACTGATCTTCCGCTTTCCGGTGAGGCGTTCCTTCTCCAGTGAGGCAACATGACACGAATCAAACAATACAGTAAACTACTTTATCATCTAATGGAGGGTGTCATCGGTGCAATAAAGCAATCTGATAAACTTAGCATCCAAAATCTGATAACTATGCAAATTACGTCAATCCACGAACTACTTTCGCAAAACTCCATACACGCCATGCGAATCCTAAAACGTTTTAACATTTCTTTGATGACGTCGTCGTGAGTTTACATTGTTTGTAAACAAACATGGCTGCCCCCATTCTCCAAATTTGTGATTCTGTAAGAATTGATGACAGAGGTTCTGGAGTCGTTACTGCAGTAATTGACTTTGGAAAACATGAAACGGAGTACTTCGTTCAAATTGAAGGAACGGATTATGAGGCACGACTGAAAGGCAATCGTCTAAGAAAGGTACCAACCAAGGATTTCGATCTTTCGATCACAATACAGACGACGAATTGATTCCGGCAGGTATCAGAAACTGATAATGATGAGGTGATTACCCGCAGTGTTGTTTTTTAGACAGAAAGCTCTTATTTTAAGCATGAGGTGTTTGCACCGTATTAGCGACTAGTCACAACCATATGCCGCCGTCATGAACGACCCTAACCTTGGTGTACCGCTATAAGTATTCTTACGCGAATGCTCGATTCTCTTCATATAAATTCACGTACGATTTGCTTTTTTTTTATATGACATTATATGATAAAGAGATTATTTACCTCGTGTGTTTCTGTATCATAAAGATCATATTTTAGGAATAAAAAATATGTATTATGCTCGCCAACAGCGCCCTCGCATAATACACCTTTTATTCCTAATATATGATATTAATGATACGGAAACACACTCGGTTAATAATCTCTATGTACGTTTATATCATTATAACGCATTGCCTGTTGAGCCCCTGTCACTTGCTGTATGATTTACCTGAAATACGTAACTGCGGTATAACTAAGAAACTAATGGTCACTTTGAGTTCGTAACAATCACAGTTTACTCTATGTCCTGTACAAAACATAACTCCATATTTACTAATTAATATGATACCTGTTATAATATACAGCTGAATTATTAAACAATAGTTTAGAGAAATAAGACAATATTATAGCTTACTCACTGGTGGAAGGTTATCCTGTCAACTGCTTTGCTTCCCTCGCCTTCACAGAAACTGTAAATGAATACATATGAAACCCATTAAGGTGGTCATCTTTTAATTCTAGTTCATCCCTACTGAGGACATTGGTACAGTGACATAAATGAAAACATAAGTGTTGTGACATGTTGTGGAGTGAGTAAATAATGTTGCTGTAATAAAGCATTACTTATCATGTCAATAATGCTGTCATCTGTCTCAGAGGCTTTTACAACATTTAACGCTAAAATGGGTAGAACTGTTATTAATAGGCCCATTTGGGCGGGTCGCTGTAACGTGATAGCTGCCCGCATCTCTCCTGCTGCTAACTGATCTATTGCTCTGTGACGCCATAACAAGCGCCTGGTAAGTAGTTGATGCAAAGTCCAATCGACGACGAACTGGATGTTGATTTCGACAAAATCGCATCAAGTGACCTAGCTACCATTCCTTGCAAGTTATGTGATGAATTTAGGAACTACCTACTTCTAGAAGCCTAAGACCTACCCCGGCTATACACCCACTGTTGACGAGGTTCACACTGGTTGCAATGATGTTTCCGTTGTCCACGTGGACCAAATCTAACATGTCACCATACCATACGGAATCGGCTTTGGTTTAACTGATATATTCAAAGTTCCTCGAGTCCAGCAATCCACGGCTTTTTCCCGTCTTAAAATGAGCTTTATTGCAAGTACGTACAGCCATTAATAACTGCACTATCAGCTACAATATAATCATAAAAGACATTCCTAGCTGAAAACAGAAATTCAGCAGCAAGATGGCCCCTGTGCAGAGTTATCCTGCCCAGGCCAAGGTCAAACGCCGTTTCGTCTTTGTGATGTGACTCATTGTTCCATGACGTTGCCATCTGTAAATAAATGACCTGTTTTGTGAGGTAAACTAGCAACTAAACGTATGCTGGTTTTGTCGTTTAGTTCATTTCAGGGTTGTCTACAAGGTCTATCCATTTGCGTAATATTTACGGTAACGGTTATTTCCAGGGCATTTCCATTAGCGGAAACCCTCAGTCAGTTCAACTGCTTTCATTAGTAGGACAAACCTCAGACTTCTGTAAATGACAAAAACCTGAATGTGAATTGCCTTTATATTGTACTGATGAATAAATCTGCTTGTTAATACTGTTATGAGGATGTGTTTGTGTTACTTATAATGTCACATTAATTAACCTTTCGTTGTTATGGACCACAAAAGTGTAAAGGGCTGAATGTGGATTTGAACTGGCATCTTGAACTTGGTTTAGACTGGTGGTGTGGCGTCGCTTTTGCTAGAGTGAGTGAGTTAAGATTTACAGTCACATCGACAATATTTCAGCCATATCGTGACTAAAACAAGTTTAGAACTTTGCTAGAAATATCTAGAACTGTATGATAGGTATATACGGGATTGTTGTTGAGATGTAAGGGGGTAGTACTTTGGATTTACGCTCATCTGTCTGCTGACACCGACGTGGCCTTGACTACATTGAACTTTCAACATCAATACGGTGATGGCTGTTACGTCGGGACCGATAACAAGGGTAGATTCAAACCCAGACGTAGACTTGAGGATTGCCCTGAGATGGGCAAAGTCTGGCCCCAGCTGTGCTCTAATTGTAATGTTGAAGGGTGGGGGGAACCATGCAGGTTCGGGGGGAACAACATGAGAGTACAGAATATGGGATGTGACTTTTCACATACCTGTATTCATATAGAACATAGCTGACTTGGAGACATGTATGATTTAAAACATGCTCTTTTAATAATACCAGGAATCCGGGAAGATTTCTAATATGGCATACAAAGACGACTGTTATAATTTACCAATAGGCTATGGAACTATACACTACCATTTCCCAGTTCAAATGCGGGTATCCTGTAGTTCTTGGAATTGGTGTAGTTCATCAGTTCTATGGCGTTTGCAGAGTCCCATTGTCCGTCTTTCTGCTTTGACAACACATTGAGGCCAAACACCAAGTCCCATCCAACAGTCTTCACGAATTCATTTAAATTGTCCCAAATAGCACCTCAATGATAAAATACATATTCATAATTTGGCATGCGTGTTAGTAACTGTGATTGATTCTGGTCGTAAATATGAAGGTTTTTATGGTATGTGTCTAGGGTTCGTGAAAGATGATCTCACTGCTGACAAAGTCGAGTTTCAACTTGCATGTGGCAATTAGAAACCGTAACGCTGTTTTCAACGCTGTTACTCCAGGTTACCCCGAAATGAAACTGTAACGGTCCTTATGTTTCAAGTTATGAACCGGTCCCACCATTATTCACTGCAATGATTAGAGCTAGTCACAAAACGTACCAGGACATATAACTATACCTGTATATGTGGAGTTTGCACTTGTACCCTCATGACCTGTTGGGTCAAAGGTGAAGTAGTCTCCAGTTGTTCCGCCTATTCTTAGGTAGGATGGTGATATTGCTTTAGCCAGAGTCTGGACTTTAGGTGATCTAGTTTTAGAATATAAAATATTTTCAGAATCTTTACAATTATTAACCTTGGAAAATAGTCATGAATAATGTATATTGATTTCTGTCATTGTTAACTAATACAAGCTATTTATCTGTATGATGTAAGCCCACTCACCTGAAATCAAGTCCATACCAATTAGCTGATAGTGGTAGCAATGATGCATCAAGCGTCACTCCAACGAAACGGTCATCTATCAATCCTATTTCTTTGTCTGTGGCAACAGTGACAGAAACAGATTGACTGTGTGTACATTGCACAAGGAACAGAGAATAACGAGCACACGTCTCACATCCATAGTGTCAGCAGTAAAGTAAATATCAGATAAAGTCCTTTTTCTTTATATTTGGAGCACTGACCTCGTGTCAAGGACACATTGCTCAGAAGCCAGAGAAGATAAATAGATAGTTGACATTCTTGTTGATGGAAAAGTTAAAGTCAGAAATTCCCATCAATGTCCATGCTAACTACCGTTAACTCCACCTTTTCTCCAATTCCACCAGATCACCAGGTTTGGTATTAGTCTGGTACCTCACAACAAAACATTGAAATAATGGCATTGCAGTTTACTTAAAAGATATGATAACGGGTTATTATATCCGTGTCAGGACCGAGGAATGAACGGGCAATGAATTAGTATAGGTACTTTTCTATGTTTGAATCAAATTATATACAGATACGCTACTTCGAACAGTAAACAGACAAGATGCCATTTGAATTTCTTGAGGGTCAGTTGAACTGTCTGAGAACTGAAACAATACTAATATCTGAAGTGCAATCAATGAGGCACTGATAGTTCTCAAGCTTCTGCAAAGACAAAGGGGAAGTTCGTGACGTTGATCGCCATGCAGATTGAAATGTACAGTTTAATTCCACCTGTTGTAGGAATCCGTGCGATTTTGCCTCGGGAGGAACTCCTTGATCTTCTCCATCGTCCAATAGAACTATTACTCTGGTGGTTTCCGCTTGGAGCTGCGCCGACTGGGTGCTGTCCATGAAAGAACTCTATTCTCAGCCTCAAAGTCCTCTGAAGAGTTGCTTTTACAATTACAATCTTTCAGAAGTATCTAACAAAACACATATCCAATGAACTCGAAAATGTCCTTTCAGAACGGTTAAAAATGTTTAGATCAGCAGAATGGCTCATCCGCCTGAGTTTTGTCAAAACTATGACACGAAGGCGCAGTGGTGATGAAAAGTATAGTTTTGTATAAATCAAGGTACATTATATTATTTCTCTGAATTTTATTTTAACCTAAATAAGATTGTCTTAATACGGGCCTAGTGGTGTAGGATCTTAATATGGCGCCATACGAGAATATTTTAAGGTACAATTATTGCACCCAGGTTTTTTTAAATTTGGAATCATATAATCCTGTGGATGTCAATCCACACTGCCACCCGATCTGGTTCGTTTAAAGATGTATCGACCACTTTTGGGCAAACTTTTTATTTTGAACGCATCTTCGTATTTCATTGATTTACTGGTATCTACTGTTCATGAAACTTGATACTAAACGGAATACATCTCGGATCTCTGTTGTTTAATGGTTTCATGATGATGGTAACAGTAGATATATAAAGGTTTTGATACTTCTATTGCTTTCAGCCGCTATCTTGAGCCTCGAGTGAAGCATCAATTAACGTAAGTACATCATATTCTACATAAACGAACATTTACAAATAGAAACCTCGAACATCGAGCTATGTGTGATGCGTTCAGGTGGTGCCGCACCGTCACGACAATTGCAACAATAAAACGAAAGCAAAGATTTGTAATGCTGCATTGGTTTACTCTCTGTATTACAAAATACCAGTCACAATCACTTGCATATATCAACATCAGCATCAGGGAATACAGCAAAACCGAAGGACTTTGCTGGTAGCATTAGGAACCCGCCATAGGCCTTTGAAGGCGGCATGTCGGGGATGGTGTTGTCCACATAATCCAGTCGTTGGCCATTTAGTGTGATGTTCCTGAAATTACATAGACGATGTCATATGACCCTTCTTATTTCTATGCCAATACCTAGTATCCAAGTCCATTGACTAGTATTTGCTATTCATTTGTCTGATAGTTACAGAAGAGTTAGTGACATATGGCACTTTTTAGTATGTGAGACCATATAAAAAGTTAAAGTCATTGTGTTAGTTTGGCCTTTGCGAGAAAGCATTTTTGTTCCACCATATATTAGTCTCACGACATGTAAATATCCCGTGTCCATATACTTGCCTGGAGGTTAGTTCTATGAACTCTGGTTTCAGCCAGAAGAGATCCATATTCTTTTGGAACTGTGGGAAGGTGACGACGGTGGTGTAGTTGTTGACGTTGATTATATAGACTGCAACACTACCCGGCTTGTAGTTGTACAGGCTGTGAAAACGTTGAAAATAGGATGAAAGCATTAAAACGTTGAATAAATCAGAAGACATCTAATAATAATAGTGTTATGAAAGTGTGCCCACAGTACAAATGTTCATTTTCCATAAGTAGATGTTCTCATATAATAAGAAACAGTCGTGTATATTGAGCATCCCTCAAAATACGTTCCAGGTGTGTACCTGTCTCGTCTGGCACAGTGGGCGTAGACTCTTAAACTGTCGGTTGAGTTGGTCTGTACAGACAGCACCTTGTACCCGACCAGCCTCTTGTAGAGCAACGTCAGATAATAGTCCTGGAAAGTGATAATTGTCACACATTGAATACACCCATACATACACACATAGAAACACCTAACGCAAAGTCGCATTTTAGCACACAAATGGGATACATCGGTTGTACCTACCGGATAGGGTTCAAACGTGTTCATCTCGATGAGAGAATAGTTTTTCCCATAGTACGATTGTCTTAACACCCCTTTAAGTCCCATCCGTGCAGCAATCCCGAGCTTGTCTAACCAACTGAAATATTCAATATGACTTCAGTGAAAGTAAAACGGCAACGTTGCTTTTACGTTTGAGGTAAAGCTGCATATCCATCAATTCATCCATCCATCCATTCATTTGCTCTTCATAGTGCAGACCCGTTTTATTGCTGGGATAAGACCAAAGAATATTGTAAACACCATATCCAGTAAGAGACTATAGATTGTTATAGGCTACGGTATAGTTAACCTGTAAAGGACGACTAATACTCACAGAAAGCCTGCTACAAATCTGTCAGACACACCAGGAGTTCCACCTCCATAGAAGGACGATGTCTCACCGAGCCACAGGGGCGTGTCGGGGTTGGAGAGGTTGGTGACGTTACGCGCTATGTTGATGTCAGTTATCAGAGTGTCCATCACCTTGGGGTCGGTACAGGCGTCCGGGGTTCCAGAGGATTTATAGGCATAGTACCTACACAATCAATTGATTTCTGACGCAAATAAAAATCGTTTACCCAATGTCGCCTCTACACCGATTAACATACATAGTTAAATAATATGTGAATGTAAAAGTGAACAGTTCAGTTGATGTAACTGAATAGAAAATTATTTCAGCTCAAGACTCACTGGTGAAAGGTTATCCTGTCAACAGCTTTGCCTCCATCCCCTTTGAAGAAACTGTAACAAGTATGTAAATAAATCCAGGCATCAGAAGCGTTAGAATCAAATCAATGTCAGTAACTCTTGGTAAATGTTCGAGTTACTTCAAAATTATACACATACATGTATGTCATTTACTTGATGGTTTTAATGAAATAGCTGATGCCCGTAAAGATCCGGGTTAGAATTTGATCTTCAGTAACCCATGTTTGGTTGACACATGTCATCGTACCCCAGTTGCATTGATCACTGGAATGTCTGGTGCAGACTTGATTATTTACACACCGACGCCATACAGTTGAAATATTGATAGGCGTGACTTAAATAAGAAAACAACAAAACATGAAGCAGTTGGAGACATTGTTCTACGCCTGAGATGCACATGCAGGTCTGATTTAGAAATATATTCTTATGATATACTGAGAATAGGGATGACAAGAATTTATGGATGATCAACTCCTTTATTTTGACAATGGCGACTTTCCGTATGGATTCTTATACCGTTTTCAAGCATATGGTATAAGAATATATATAACGGTATAAGAATCTATATCGAAACGTCGCCATTGTCAAAATAAAGGTGTTGATCATCCATAAAGTCTTGTCATGCCTATACCACCAACTTTTAGAATGCCACTCAAACAAATCATACTGAGAATAGTTTGTACCATAGTGACATAACTGTCACTGGAACCTCCACTTACTCTCGGAATATCACTGATTTCTTCCCAGAGATACCTGTTACGTCGGGTCCAATAACCAAGGTGGATTCAAACCCAGGCGTTGACTTGAGGATTGCCCTAAGATGGAGAAAATCTCGCCCAAGCTGTGCTCCAGATATTGTGTCAGTGAAGGGTTCAGGGAAATATGAAGGTTCTGAAGAACAAATAGAGAAGATTAATGCTTCAAGGACATGGTTGTTTGCCAAGATTGAAGTACACACTCGTAAGTCACAGAGAACCACCCAGGGGATAACTCTAGGTATATCTTTCTTGGAATGTTACGTTGTTTTAGCTGTGGAACTATTTCAGTCCATCACGCTCACTATCGGATGTGTTTTGATGTGAAGTATTTGCAGACCTAAACGTGTTTCTTCAGGATGTTTGTCGTTAACATTGTCTTTGTTCTTTGGTATCAGCAGATATGATCCTGCCCCAATCCTGATCCCACTGTGCAGTTCCAAGAGAACAATTATATTGTCAGATGTGCTGTAGAAAAGTGTTTCTTAACATGCGCATGAACAAGCAATGGCTTTTACTTATACACATAGACGAACACTCCAGGAAGAGGATCATTATGTTACACAAAGACGACTAGTCTACACTGAATATATGAACCGTTGACATATACATTACCATTTCCGAGTTCAAATGCTGGTATTTTGTAGTTCCTGTCCTGGCTATACTTCATCAGTTCTTCGGCGTTTGTAGGGTCCCATTGTCCGTCCTTCCGCTTCAGGACATTGAGGCCAAACACCAAGTCCCATCCCACAGTCTCCAGAAAGGCGTTAAGCTTGTCCCACATAGCACCTCAGATATGAAATACACATGTTTATCATACAAGTGCTACGTTCTCAGCACGATAAAGCCAACGGAAAGACATTTTACCCTGATAAATATACTAATGTACAAAGTTCACGTAAGAACTAGTTTCAATGTTTACAAACATTGTGTCGTCGTAATATAATTACAGTCCATTTAAAAAAATCAATTTTAGTGAGGATCGCTGATTTCAGATTTCAGGTCCAGACTTGAAGTGCAGAAATTTGAACTGAACCTAATCTGGTTATTATTCAAATGTTCTTTAAAGCATGTCATTTTATGGATGAAAAGGCAAAGATACACTTTACACTTTACGATGGCTAATGAATGCGATGAACCTGTTTAAGGTCATGCAGTTATGACAGTCGTTACATTGAATACAAATCGAAAATATATGCCATGTGCTCACACCGTGCTTCTCATGATCAATACAGTCAGTCAATACACAGTCATTGTAAATGAATGCCAACTCAAAGAGTTGATTTTTAATAAATAAAGAGCGGTATAAACTAATTCAACACGATTCATTTTGTTTGTTTTGACATACACCTCAAATATAGAAACATACCAGTGTATGTAGCGTTTGGACTTGTACCCCCATGACCTGTTGGGTCAAAGGTCATGAAGTCTCCAGGTGTTCCGCCTATTCTCAGGTAGCACGGAGACAATGCTTTTGCCAACGTCTGCACCTTGGGCGAGCTAGAAACAAATCTTATAATGAACTATGCACTCACAAGACAGAGTATATGTATTTGAAATTTAAAATTGATTACACATGTGTATGTCAAATAGCGTAAACATAACTATAATATATAACACATAAGTGAACTAGTATTCCCTCCTAGAATCTTAGCCTATCGAATTAATAGATTTGGGCCTAATTGGGAATCAAATCTCACGCCAGCAAAATGGTCATCTAAATGCTATATATCGACACTGTGTAAATTCACTCACCTGAAATCAAGTCCATACCAATTAGCTGATATTGGCAGCATTGTTGAATCAAAGGTCACTCCAACAAAATGGTCATCTATTGTTGCTATTGCCTTGTCCGTAGCAACAGTGACCGAAACAGACTGACTCACTGTACATTGCACATGCAGGGAACATAGTATAAAGAGCATACGTTTGGTAGCCATGGTGTCAGAAGCACTGAATGTAAGTTAACCTGTATCAATAGAAAGGAATTCAGATTTATTGCGAACGACTGAACTCGTTCCAGTGACAACCAGAACGTACTGATAAGCCAGAACTGATAAAAGAACTAGTTTACTCTAACGTGATGATGGAAAATTTTGAAAAAAATATTTTTCTTATTTTTCATCCACAATTAGAATGTGGAATGAACTTCCAGTTGAAGTGAGAAAAAGCGAGTCATTGAATTCTTTTATATCAAATATTGTTATAAAACATAAAACTGCTCCTCAATACTTTGATTCTGGACCGAGAATCACTAACATCATCCTTACAAAACTACGTTGTTCTTGTGGAAATGTTTGTGAAAATTCTTATCATTACTTATTTGACTGTCAATTATATACAGTACAGAGAACTATCATGATGACTAATTTACGCAGTATTACCAATGTGGATATAACCTATGAGTTACTATTACATGGCAATGCAGATCTGACTGTTCACATAAATCAAAACATATTTAAAATTGTCCAAACATATATTTGTCATTCAAAACGATTTTCTTAATTGTTGCAATTGTTCCTCTTTTTCCCATATTTCTGCTCTGTTCTTCTCTGTCCATCTTGTAGAATGAATGTAAATAATACTATGTAAATACTACGGAGAGGGTGTTCTAAGTTGTATAACTTGTACCCAATCCTTTTCTCATGAATAAAATATGTTTAAAACAAAACAAACAAACAAAAATAGTGTCACGCCTATATGAACCTTAATATACCTAACACAAACAAATAAACCCATGTACTAGGCTAATTGTAGAAGTTTAACAGGCTTGACACTGTACAACGAAATTACCTGGACAAGTGTAGCGAAGACAAAGCAGTGTCCTCAAAATTGAAATGACTAAGGTTTCCATGTATGGCAATACGACCACTGATGCATCATTGTAGATACATCATTCGCAAACACACACACACACACACACACACACACACACACATATATATGTACAGCACACCTAATGGTCAGTATTGAAATGTAACAGTCAGTATAAACAGCACTTAGTCAATGCCACGACTTGTCATAATGTTTCTTGTGAAATCTATAATGAGGCTCTTAACTACTCTGCCCGGTCCGGGTTCCTGTGATTCCCAAGCAAGCTGTGACAGTCAGAGATGAACGTATGAATCGTGCGGTATATCGGTATATATTGTTCACTGGATCACATTGAACCCAACTGCTTTTATCGTTGTTTGTTGTATCAATCACTGGATGATGTGTTCAAAGCTGCTCTATTTACAGGTAGTCGGTATATTGGCGGAGTGCTTTTGAGTGCTGTGTTACACAAACGAAACACTAAAAGTTACACACATATTCTCCAATATTCGACTCCTTTGCATCGTCGTAGATGCAACTGTATATACTGTCTCTTATTGAATACAGCTAGTAACAATCATCATCATTACTTACGAGTAGATGCATCATTACAGTATCGCCTTCTGATAATTATAGTATATTTTCATAATGGGAAGTATAAAAGTACACGTCGAATGGTTAAATGGCACTTTCCTCAACACAATGTATCAATGATTTATCCATGACTATTTTCTCTTCCATTAAAAAAAAACAGTTTAACTTTAATGTGGGATCACAATTCTAAATACTATCGCATTCTCTGGAAACAATGAGTGTGACTCAATGATAATGTTAAAGAGAAGTCGGTATGGTTATGCGCAGACAGGGTTATATGTCATTAAAATTCTTTTCACAGCCACAAACAAGAGAATATTTTTCCACATTGTATCTATCTGGGGAACCGAACCCAGTCCTTCAGACTGACGAACGGTTGTTTATTCCAGTAGGCTGCCCCTTATTCCTCGACAGCAGTTTCAAGTACTAGTGGTTATTAGTTTATACCCCCAAGGAACTACATATTGGTTCACATCTAAGTCATCCACCATTCCGAACAATTCTTGTCCACGGCATACTTTATTCATGTGAATGTAACACAAAATTATCATGTTAATAGTGACATCGTTTCAGAAAAAAAGAACCTTTCATTTTGCCATTTTGATTCTGATTGGAAACTGTGTGCATGCAAGGATTCAGCTTGACTACTATCAGAGAAACACATGACTGAATTAAGAATAAATATTCAGATTTATTTTCATAGCAAGTGCAGATTGTACAGATTCTTCTGAATCATTCTCTGAACATCATCACTGGCTACTGCAGGCAGCCACACCAGCCTCAGGGAAGACGAGGAACCCGAATGACTTCCCGGGGAAGGTAACCGTGTTTCTTTCCGTCCTGTAAGGTTTCAGCTCCGGCAGCGTATTATTGACAAGCTTTATCGGGTTGTTGTTCAAGGCCACGGTCCTGAAATGGTGAAGATGGAACAAGTGCTTTGCATGTTACTTATATTATTTTGTATACTCCCACACGATATCTGCACGTATAAATAATAGTGTTGGTTTGGCCGGCCACTCACATAACGTGGTTTTCTGTGGTTTTCTAGAAGAAACTTAGTTTAATTTACCACCTGTAACATCAATCTAAACTCTCGATTTGTAAATTCCCTGTTGCTGAGTCGATAGATTGATGTGAACCAGAAAGGCATCTATAGGTTGACAAATGGAATTATTTGCCAGTGTGTCTATTGAATGGTGTAAACTAGAAAACGTTTAGATTGAAGGAGGACTTACTTGCTGGTGAGTCCATCGACTGGCGTCAGCCAGAACACATCTACAGGTTGGTCGGGAAATTGTGGAAACGTAATAGAGGTAGTGTTATCCGTGGGCAGCAGGAAGTACATCGTCACACTTCCGGGCGCGTAGCCATAGGAACTAAAACACAACACTAAATTTTAGAGGACCGTTTCCTTAGCATGAACATGAATCTGAACTTATTATATTTTACTCCATATTCTGTATTGATTATGTTTGATTTTCAGTGGCGCACGGAAGAAGACCTACGTACTTTATTATTTGATTAAAATGTGAACAAACGGTTGGCAAAAGTGTCTGGGCATCCAATCCTGTTCCCGGGCAGGTCATATCAGAAAACATCAATATATAGTACATGCTATGTACATCAACCTCATCTATTGTACAGACATTCATCTGGCGTCCAATCTGGTTATTCTCTAATTCATTATTTGTACGTATCTAACTGGCTTCAAATCAACTTACTTACTCTCAAATCAACTTACTTACTCTCTTACACAAGATCCGTACATCAGCCTATGAACCCATATATACTGTATCTACTGTATACACAACTCATCCCCAATCTATTGCAATAGCAGCTCACGTATATATTCCCTCACATTGTTTCTCATGTATCACTTGCTTGACAATGACATTAGAATCTATGTCGACACGTCGCCTTTCACAGAATAAAGAAGTTGTATATCCATGGAATTGTCATCATTGTTCATGACATATCTCAGTGAACTAGAAGGTTATCATAGGTCCATAATATTCAACGACTATATCAATCCCTGTGAACTTATTCAACATACCAACTGCCAGGACAAGTCCCTTCATACTTTCGTGATACCTAACCTCACATCGCATCCGTTCATTCAACAGATTTTTCTTACTCTGAATTTACGTCTTAGCAGGCTAATGCTTTAAAATATCTGGCTGCATTTTGTGTTTTGAAATTACATGGATGGCTTTGTGCAGTGGGCGTAGGCTCTGATGGTGCTGTTGTCCACGCTTGCCTCCACTGAAAGCACGGAACCTCCGACCAGTCTCTTATACAGGACAGTTAACCAGTAGTCCTGCAGAGGAACGCATGAACAAAACAAACTCATTAGCTTACATCAATATAAATAAAATATAGGAATGATTGACTCCTCTACAACCATATTTTGTTGAGTTAAATGTTCAGTGATATTTATTGCTTTAAGAATTTTATCTGTGAAATGTTTGAGAAAAGAAATAATGAATTAGACTAACTATTTGTCATTGTAACGTCTATTCAATATTTCAATGAACTCAGTGCGGTAAGTATCCATTCTGTTACGCAACATCATCTGCAGTCGTCTTTGGCAACGAAAACATAAATATGTTTCATCGTTATCACAGAAACTGCTTTTCCAAATGAAGTGTAACTGAATATAAACTTCTACTAGGACAAACGTCAATATGATCAAGAATGTGTAACATCAGTGAAAGTGAGTGATTATGCCTCATTAGAAATCTTGCTCCACTTCATTTATATTTAATCAAATTCATTGCATGATGGGTAATTTTCTCATTCCTTGATAAAAATGCACAGCATTCATCCAACTTTGGCTTTTTTCACCGCCTGCTTTAATAATCACAGTCGTGATTAATACAACATCATCCCAACTGACTCGTACATAAAATATCAAACATAATTAGGTTGAGATTAACCATGCTTGAATTTTCAATGAAACACTCACACCACTGGGCTTAAAGGCAACATTGCGGTACAGTCTATATAATAATAGAGGGTCACTGAAACTCAGGGATTTATTGTTGTAGGTGCTACATGTGTCTACCATTCCCAGTGATTCGTTATCCTAGCAGGAAGATGCCACCATGCCCATCCCTACACGCACCAGCCACATCGCCTGAGAAAGGTTTGATTTACAGGGCTGGATTTTTTTGTAAGCTAAAACACTATCCTTGAAAACATTTGATCCAGCAGCAAGGAACGCTTAAAACCAGAGAAGCGTGCGCCGTGTACATGCACACTATATACATATATATGAACATACTTCCAGTTTCATTCATACGGGCAGTGGGTCAATGGTCGTCTCTATACTTACAGGCAATGGATCAAAGGTATCAGTGTCAATCAGTGGATAGTTGTCAACGTAGAAATCCTGTCTGAGAACTGCTTTCAAGCCCATCCTGGCAGCAATACCAAGCTTGTCCAGCCACCTGGACAGCGTACACTTTCAAAAGGTGGTGTAGAAGTTGCAATAGAATGTACGTGTGCTGTGACTTCAGCCCATTTCTACATTTAAGGTCACAACATACGTGTCTGTTGTTTTACTAAACGATTTACGAATGAAGGCAAATGTTATCTTGGGCTACTTATTTTGTAAATGTCACTTGAAAAAGCATTATCATGAACTACCATCAGTCATCATTATGCGAGTACAGTTGACTAAAGAACAATTAGTTGACTAAAGTACAATGTGTATGTGTGAATTTTTGTGCTGATTTTTTTACGCACAGAAACCCAGCGACATATCTATCGGAGACTCCCGGAGCTCCGCCGTGATAACAGGAGGACGTCTCTCCCAGCCAGACTGGAGTCAGTGGGTTGGTGCGTCTTGACACATCCAGCGCTGTCTGTATGGCACTGACTAGTGTGTCCATCAACTTGGAATCTGTGAAATTGGGGAGTTGTGCGGTATCGCCGTTGGTGTAGTAACTGTCGATAGATTGGTAGATTGCAATTGTTGAGTCTCCGATAGCAATTAATCGATGGAAGAAACGAAAAACTATCGACGCATCGATAGTATGTGTGACTATTGATAGTTTAGTAGTTGACTTCCGTTGGTACATGCGCAGCGCAAAATACAGGGTGTTTGGGTGCAGACTTAGTAGCTTCAATGAGATTGTTTTAACTGTTTACCTGACCTGGGTTTCAAGTTTCTTGCCAGTTATTAAATATTTCATATAAACTATACATTCATTTGGAAAACGACTTCAAATAGTTTTGCAGTAGTTGCTCTATAGACTATCGCTATCGCAATAGTATGTTGCAATAGACTATCGCTTTCGCAATAAATGTAGCTGTTTCCCCCTCAATAGTCACCCTTAGTATTTTTCATATTTCTTGTCAAGTTGGAAGTATAGCTAACAAGTAAAACGTGATAATTTACTCAGTAGCATGCCTTTTTTATACCAGCAGCCACGCCTATCATGATGAACTTCCACGACAGATGATAAAAGACTGTATATCAGAAAGTCAGTTCAAGTCATTTTCATGTAATAAATGTGGACATATTATATATGAACTGAATGATCTTTCACTAAGCCAAGGATGTATTGATGGAACTGTGTCAAAGAATGTTAGATATAAGATTAGAATATTAAACCGTGCACGAAATGGTATTTGAGCATTGTAGAACATAAATATCAAAATCATTTGCACCTACTGGTGAAAAGTAATTCTGTCAACGGCCCTGTCTCCTCCTGCTCCGAAGAAACTGAAAAAACAAAAATGAATGATCATGGAAGTTTGCGTGGTTTAATATGTGTTCCTTGGTCGATAGCCGAGCATCATCTTCATAAATGATAGCCACGCATATCAATGCCACACTTGAGGCCACTGTGGCCAAGATTCCAACAGAGGCAGGATACCCTACGTGAAAATAATATAGCTGATCGCGATGTAATAGAACGCGACAAATCATGCTAGATTAGACCCTAGATGGTTGAGAAGATGTCTGGTTACACTTGACCAAAGCTCTATTGTATTGTAGCTTCCAAACCACTGATAAGATTACATGGTAATACATTCCTTACAACGAAAGGGTTCTGTTATTGAGAAGAAGATACCTTTCATGCCTGGGTATTAGCTTTGCGACCATGTGCACGACATGCGTATTTCTGAATTGTGTCATCGACTGAGCAGGATACCGAGTGTCATCACTGGTTTTGGTGATTCATAAACGCATGTATATTGTATTGTTTACGGTTGGACATGCTTACACCCACATGTGGCGCATTTGTTTGATAGTCAAGACTTGTTAGTTTCGCATTTGTTTGATAGTCAAGACTTGGTAGTTTCGCATTTGTTTGATAGTCCAGACTTGGTAGTTTCGCATTTGTTTGATAGTCAAGACTTGGTAGTTTCGCATTTGTTTGATAGTCAAGACTTGGTAGTTTCGCATTTGTTTGATAGTCAACACTTGGTAGTTTCGCATTTGTTTGATAGTCAAGACTTGGTAGTTTCGCATTTGTTTGATAGTCAAGACTTAGTAGTTTATGCCAACGATCACTTTTATGTGAGCTGGGTCTATGTTTCTGTTGTTGGACTGAAGTCCCAGAATTGTATCAATGCCGAGTCAAGTACAAAGGAAATGGGCGGTCCACTACATTCAAAGCTGACGTCCACTGTGTTGTCAATCAAACAGTTTTCCTCCTTGTAAGCCCCCGAATCCTTGTGTTCCTGCACGGTGGTCGTAATTATAATTAACAACAGGAAGGTCTGCGCCATCGACCACTGTCATTACAGTTCTGCCGTGTTGCGCCGGGTTGTATACTTCCTTCTCCAGGCAAATTGTGGGAGTGGCTGGTGCCACCGACACTGTAGATATCTTCATAGTTCAAGTGGTCCGTTCATAAAGTGTTCACTGTTATTTTGCCCCTTTTACCTGGGAATTCTGTTTCTGAGGAACGGCAAGATTACATATGCATTTGTACTGACGTTTGCCATGTAGTAAACGTGGTGAGCAGTGAGAAAGCACCATGTGGAATGCTGGTCTACCTCACTGATGACATCTAGGAAATATGTTTGGGAAAAACGCTTAGAAAATAAAGAAGCATCCCCATGGTAACCAGTTGTGCTCCCCTTCTTTCACATTAGTTTCTTTCAATGCATATGAATCGGAATTTCTGTCGATCTGGGTGCAATCAAAACAAAGTAGCATAATTTGGTCGTCCGAAAAACATTAATTAACCAATCCAATCTGAGTTGTTGACATACTTAAATGAGTAAAATGAGATGATTGTTTCATACTGAGATCTTTGCATAGAGAATCAGACAGATTATCAACTCTCCTAAAGGTCGTGTGACAAGAGGGATGTCTTCAGCCTTCCGACAGTCAGATTTCAAGCCCCTCCTTTGGTGGTTATATTTCAGAACGTTTGAGGCAGAATCGAACATGGCCTGTTTGCCACTAGTGTCAGACGACGTTTGGATGACAAATGTTCATGGCATATACGGAGTCGCACAATCAACTTTGCTCATGAGCGAGGTTTTCTGTGAACATGTATTGCGGTCAGTGAACCCCCTACGTATCAGTTATCCTCGTTCGTATATTATTCTCATAAATGATGACAAAGCGTTCATCGTGATGTGTTGTGGGGAATAGGAGAGGTCCAACGTTATATGTATATTCACATTGCTCACACACAGAACACTCTGTAGAAGCGAGGAAAATATACAAACTATTTGTTGACTGGGTACAATTTATTTTATTATGTAAGCATATTTTTCCGGCTACCTGATCTTACTGTTGTCATGAAAATATTACATTCATTAAAAAACGACGACGCATTACGCACACTATAGTTTTGTCCCGATACGTCATGTGTGTATTTATCAGTCAGGTATCCTGACTGCATAGTAGACCGCGAGCAGGATTTTGCCGGTCGCTGGAAACGTCCAATAATTTGTTTGTACGAGCTGGACAGCCGCTCACCTGTAATTTTGGTTAACAGCTGGAATCTCACCTGTGTTTTGTGTGTACACGTCAGAAATTCCGTTGAACTTGTTATTGTTGTTTCGCCTGCCCAATGTTGACAATTCGATTTATGTGTTACCTTGACGTTCCAGTATATCTTACATAATGCCATTACGATAATTTGACTTATGATCCATGCCTGTACCAAATATTTGCCAACACGAACGCTCTTGGTCACTTATATTAAGGATGAAGCAAAGAAAGTACTCAGTATAATTTGGTTGGGCTCATATAAACTGTATGGCCACGGCTCTGGCGATGTACTCACTCAGCAAAGAACTGTGTACTTGATCCAGTTACAGAGGCCACGTCAGGTCCAATTACTGGTGTTGTCTCATACCCGGGTGTCGATCGGAGCAGCTTCTTGAAGTTGTCGAAGTCCATACCTATCTGTCTGCCACTCACAGTGATGTTATATTGCTCAGGGAATATGTCAGGTTCTGTAAAAAATAACACTTTTCTGAGAACATAAGAGGAATGTTATTTTCAAGTCATTCATAATAGTAGGACCTGTACCCTGATTTTGAAGAGAAGTGGCAAAATTCTCGAATTCAAAAGTTATGAGATTTGCACAATTTTGCACATTGTAATTTGGTATGTTAAAGTAGAATCATTTAACATGGTAACTTTCAGCCACATCTTTCCATGCATATGGTTATGTCAATACCATTTCCGAGTTCCAGGCCTGCCAGTTGGTACCCCTTCGCACTGTTGTATTGCAGCAGTTCTTTTGCGTTGGTAGGATCCCACTTCCCCCTCCTTCCTCTTCAGGGCGTTCAGACCAAATATTAACTTCCAGTCGACATCCTGGACAAATGTATTAAGAGCATCCCAGGAAGCTCCTGCAGACACAACAGACTTAACGATAGTGAGATCACAAATACCTAAAATGTTGGAATATTCGGAGCATCTGTTATCGTGAGCCCCCAAGAGGACTGCACTGGCCTCCTGGATATACATATATGTGCAATACCATAGCTCAACAAACTATTAATATAATAAGGAGATATACGCACCTGTAAAAGTATGATTGACATCTGTTGTGCCATGACCTGTAGGGTCAAAGGTCAGGTTGTCACCCCCCAGTTCCTCCAATCCTCAGATAGCATGGAGACAAACCTTTCGCCAGGGCCTGAACTTTCTGAGAGCTGGAGGTAAACAGCAGCGTGGCACTAGGAAAATCTTGGTACTGAGTTACCACCTTTTTACATAATGGCGTCGAGGCAGGAACAAAGAGTTCAAATAAATATCACACATATACAATGTATTAACGGATAAAACACCAAAACAGAAATGGCATAATGTATTTACATACATTCCGTTTCTGCGCTCAACGGTTTGGATACAATGTTCTTACAGACATCTGCTAAAACATTGGCGGATCCAGAGAGAGAGGAGGGTGGGGGTGGGGCGGTCACGGGGTTCGACCCTCCCCTTTTAAAAAATGACTTAAGACCACATGGAAGATTTTAGCGTTGGTGGAACCCCTCTCTCACACACACACACACACACACACACACACACACACACACACACACACACACACACACACACACACACACACACACACACACACACACACACACACACACACACACACACTTTCAAAATTCCTGGATCCGCCCATGTAATATGACCTAGTTTAGTTTCTTAGTGGTTAGCCTTATCAGGACCTTTGGTCTGTATTTTTCACTAATTTGCCTGAATGTAGATTTGAAATATGACGTGCCCCAAAGTTCAGATACAATAAACTATGTTTTTTATCAGAGGGACCACAAATTTGAGTTTGATATATCTGTCGTTCCTTATGTGTCGTTCTAAAGTTCTAAAATATTCAGCACCTAGTCGGGAAACAAGCAGTTCGTTGTGTTCGTTATTGTTCTTTATGAACGTAGCGTACTGCATGAGTGTGCCCCGAATACGATTTAATAACTTCAAATGGAAGGAATCTTCAATAACATGATAGCTGCTGACTTCTATGCCGATCACCTTGACATACTTACTTGAAGTCTAATCCTCCCCAGTTCGCTGAGGCAGGCAGGAGATGGGAGTCCAGAGTGACGCCAATGAATAAGTCATCAATAAATGAAACTACTTGTGTTGTTAAAACTGTGACGCTGACATTGACTCCTGCCGTTGCTGTGTGGGATATAAAAGTGGTGACCAGGAGAAGCGCTGGCAGTGTTCCCTTCATTGTCTCAGGCCTTTCTTATCGGAATGTTTGTCCCATGTAATCTGCATTTATATGTACAGTGGAAGCCGTTTAAACCAGTACCCGTCGCGACTGAAGAAATGATCTGGTTTAGACAGCCGAATTGTAGAGCTGACACGGTTACCTACGACTAGAACTGAACCAGTTTTGTCACTCTCATATTCACTTTTATTCACTTGTGACAAATTTGAAAAAATCCGACATTTTGGTTTGTTCCTTTACAGCTGATGATTCTCGATGTGGGACAGCAAGCGCGTCACGCAAGAAAACGAGAAGTGCTTCATTTCTTTGTATATTTTGAGGAAGCCTCTCATTGTCATGGAGGGCTGCTTCTCCGGAACCTCTGTCTCTTCGTCGGAGGAAGAATGCACGGTGTCTTCCTCCTTTGGAGTGCTCCTCCCACTCCTGCGCGTGTGGGATTTCTGTTGGGATGCCAAAGTCACTGGCCACGAAATCTGCTGTCGTCATATCAGGGGGAGAGAATGGAGAAGAGCCTAGCCCAGAATGTCGTCATCTTCGTCATCACTTTCCTCTCTGATAGGACAGGCATGAACACCACAGAACGCAGTATATAGACAGTGGTAGGTGCTCATGATTCCTTCACTGACATGTATAATGTTGTGTCGTCAAGCATGGAATACTGTAAGGGACATTCTCGCGATATCGCATTCTTGCGTTCTCGCGATTTCATGTTTTTATGGCCATTTTGACTTGTCGAGATACCAAAAACACGAGAATGCGAGATCGCGAGAAAGTGAGATTTTGGCCAAATCTCGAGATCTCGCATTCTCGCACTTTTGGCATTTTTAGCTTGTTTCCAAAGGTCGAGATCGCGAGAATGCGAGATCGCGAGAATGTCCCTTACAGTATTCCATAGTCAAGAGCATTTGTTGCTTATATATCATCTTTAATATATAATTTGTTGTGTCGTCATCAATACGGACATATATATATAGTCTTTATTCATGTGAATGTAGGCCATCGGCCCATTGTACAACGTTATACATTGGCAGCCTTCAAGCTGCAGCGACGACGATTGTTAGCATAGAAGATGAACATTGCAAGATTTCTTAAAACAAGAGGAGTAGCATTACACATCAGTCAATTAAATTTACACAAGGTTGGATGGGTGAAAACATGGACAGGGATAAAACATTTACGTAGATCATCATAGGCAGAACAAATCAGTAAAAAGTGGTACTCATTTTCTACATAGTTACAGGAACACATTTCAGTTGGTGTGATCTACACCTGAACCTCACCAAAGCAATAAGAAATTTCTTGATAGTTATGCAATGGAGATATGGCTCAACACCAAACATAAATTTAAACTGAGATACATGTAGGTAGCCTAGTGGCTAAAGCTCGTGTCGCCGAAAGCTCACTCACCATTAATACATGTTGTTTTGTATCGCCGTAGGTACATATTGTGTTGTTTCATTACTGATAACATACTATGGTGTGTCGGCATTGCTACACATGTCGTCCCGTAATCAATGCACACAACGTTTTGTCTGATAAATATTGTGCCTGTGCCGTTTAGGAAACGTAATGTGTCTGTTGACTTGTGTCAACAAGTCTGTTGTTGGCTGGGAGTTTCGGGCTTGAACGAGTCAATGTTCTTGTCTTAATAAGAAGGACTAACAGGATTTATCATAGTGAGATCACCAAATACTTGATCTTTAATCCTATCTCCCAAATACCCAACTGTATTGGCCTCCAGGATATGCGCATGTGGAATAGCTCGACAAACTATATTATGAGTAGATTTACGCGCCTGTAAATGTACGGTTGATGTCTACTGTACCTGTAGGGTCAAAGGTCAGAATATCACCCTCAGTTCCTCCAATCAAAATATGACGTGGCCCAGATCGCAAATACAATAAACTATGTTTTTTCCCAAAGGGGACAGATATTTTAGTTTGTTATATCTGTAGGTTTGTTTAATGCATGCCGTCCAGTTCTTTCCAGTGATGTGAGGTGGGGAGTAGACTGGAGTCCATTGTTACGCCAATAAATAAGTCAATAAATGAAACAGCATGAGTTGTTGAAACAGTGACGTTAGCATTGACTACTCCCGTTTATGACTGGGATATGGAGTAAGAGACCAAGAGGAGAGCTGACAGCATTCATTGTCTCAGGCATTTCTTATAGGAATGTATGTCACGCTTAATCTGCATTTCCCTGAGGTCGTCTTGCGTGTATATAGACTGGGCTGTGTCGTCTATGTTTCATTCATATATCACCATCACTGGTATGTTCAGTGTTGTGGCGCCAAAAGCAAGTTTTACTTGTGTATCATCTTTATTGTATATTTCATTGTGTCGTCATTAATACAAGTTGAGGGGTGGGTTAGCCAAAAGTGTTCGCTCGTCAGGCCGAAGGCTCACTCACCATCAATGCTGTTTTGTATTGTCATAGGTACGAGTTGTGTTGTTTCAATACTGACTCGTTGTTCATCTTTCATACATATTGTGTTGTTTCATCATATTATCATGACTGATAACATGTTATCATATACTAATATGTTATTACGTGTCGTCTGTGGTACATATTGCTTCGTTTCATCATGGATACATATTGTGTTGTCGTCATTGATAAATATCGTGCATACACTTTTTGGAAACATAATGTTTCCGTCTCGACAAGTATATTGTAGAAATTGATGTCGGACGAATTGGCAGTATTACATAATCGTTGTTGATACAGTTGCTTAGAAACGCCTGTATAGGTGCATTAGTAGGCACTTATATCTCATTCATTTCATGTGATAGGACTATGAGCTGCCTGCATTAACGAGTCAAAGTTAGTGTCTTAATAGCGGAGACTGTTGCTAGTTATATTTACACATGTTACACAATGGCATATGTAACCACACATACTTCGTGTATAACCGGTAGTGTAGATGAGGATCAGTGTTGTTATCTTCAGATAACTTAGGGTAAAGTTCCGGTAATGCCTTCAGGCCTTACTCTTAGTGCAATGGAGATAATAATATATATGTAAGATATTTCAGGACATGTGGATGAAGGTGCAGTTGGTTTTTAATCACGCGAGTCTATAGCCTGGTTAAAAAAAACCCAGTCTGATCGAGTCTGGTATGAGTCTCTTTGAAAACGTGTTGAAAGGAGCACTCTCACGTTAAACCTAATCATAATTGAATTCCATTAAAATAAGAGATGACTGAATCCAGAATACACATTCAGATTTATTTTCACAGCAAGTGCAGATTGTACAGATTTTCCTGAATCATTCTGTGAACATCCTCACTGGCTACTGCAGGCAGCCACGTCAGCCTCAGGGAAGACGAGGAACCCGAATGACTTCCCGGGGAAGGTAACAGTGTTTCCTTCCGTCCTGTAAGGTTTCAGCTCTGGCAGCGTATTATTGACAAGCTTTATCGGGTTGTTGTTCAGGGCCACGGTTCTGAGATGGTGAAGACTGATTATGAACTTTACATGATAATTGTATATTGTATGTTTCCTGAATGATATTTGCATGTAGAAGTAGTAAGTGTTGTAATGGTCACTCATATTACGTTTCAACTGATTTTCCGTGGTTTTCTAGAAGAAACTACTTCATTAAATGTATCACGTATGTGATCAATCTAAACTCTCGTAGTGGAAACTCACCGATAATTTGTCGACCTGTTGGTGTTAACCAGAGAGCGTCTGTAGGTTGACAGGAGGAACTATTGGCCAGTGTGATGTGAACCAGAAGACGACTTGTCTAGGGGATGACACTTACTTGCTTGTGAGTCCATCAACTGGCGTCAGCCAGAACACATCTACAGGTTGGTCGGGAAATTGTGGAAACGTAATAGAGGTAGTGTTATCCGTGGGCAGCAGGAAGTACATCGTCACACTACCGGGCATGTAGCCATAGGAACTAAAACACAACACTATGTATTAGAGTATACCTCGACTTTGCATGAACATGAATCAACACCCATTATATTTGCTCTTATACTTAGTATTGAGTATCATTCTAACTAATCTTAAAACGTGCATTACAATGAAGGAAAATATGAATACTTGACAGCTTTATATTTACACATATGTCTCAGTAGAATGTTCTAGATCGACAATTGGTTAAACCTGTGATTATTCAATTTACATGGATGGCTTTGTGCAGTGGGCGTAGGCTCTGATGGTGCTGTTGTTCACGCTCGCCTCCACTGAAAACACGGAACCCCCGACCAGTCTCTTATACAGGACAGTTAACCAGTAGTCCTGCAGATGAAGACGTGAATAAAACAAACTCAATATATTCTGTCATTACATACAAGTAAAGATAAACCATGTCTTGCCACGTTAAACGTTCACTTCAGCATGTTGCTCAAAATGTTGAATGTAGTGACATTTTCGTAAATGTGTCTTTGAAATGACCGATCAATGTTACAGCTCAGTCCGTGTGAGCATTTTGTTGTCTGTTGGACTCCATCTCCATCTCATATTGAGAAACGATTATCTTCCACCGTTATCATTATCCCCTGTACCTAATCGTAGTAGACATGTTCTTTGAATTTGTGGCTAGATTATCTAAAATTGCTAATATCTAAAGGGATGGTGTAAATCCAGCTAGGGTCCATGCAGGAAGCAAATGTACCGTAAGTCCCCATGGTCCCTAGTATGGTGATCTACCTTCAGTTGTTGGCAATCCATAACCTGGCTTTATATTGTATTGTTATCTAAAAATATCGTTTTATGATAACCTGCCAGATTTACTTTAATATCTGTGATACACTGGTAGTTTTACTGTTCTTCGTCAATAAGCTTTTAATTTCTACTTTTATTGTCTCTAATACAATAATTAATTGCTCACGTCACGATATGGCTGAACTATTGCCAAATTGACTTTAAATTTTAACTCACTTACTCTACTGTACTCCACTATTAACTGTGGTGAAACCACGTGTGATACGGTTTGAAAGTATGACAGTGTATATGACCAGGAATATATAAGGCGAGGTTAGTGAGTGATTCTTGCTTAACGCAGCATCAGCAATCTTGCACAATCACTACATGGTGGTTCATTGAGATACCTGTATATCAGTCAACATGCTTTCACTAGTGTTACTATCTGTTCTGTGTATCAAGCCAGTCAGGCTAAACCTTTGATCGTGATTCGCGCATAGCTACAAAAACGTTAATACTGGAGAATATCTGGCTTTGATTTTCAAACAGATACCATTTGGCGTGAAAGCCACATGGCGTAGGATTCTTCATCAGAGTTTTTAAAGATGACCGAACTTTTTTTTGTCTTGTCCAAATAATATAAAATCGCAAAACTCGTTACGGATTATATTTTCATGTTTCTGTTCATATTCTACAAAGTAAATAGGAGTTATGAAATCTCCCAGTCGTCCCAGTTAAATTCAATAAAGGTAGGGGAATGACAATTATAAAAAAAATCACGTGTTTCTAGATAATTCTCCTGGTCCCAAACTGACCAAACAAGAGAATCGTGTTCGATGTGGACCGATAATTTAACGCGATTTATGCCACTTTATCAAGTAACAATTGCAAACAGAGTGTTATACATATTCACTTGTAAATTAGAAACTATTATATCCTTCACAAGCCTAAAGGCACATAGCAGGATATGAACACACAGAAATGTATGGAAATGACATGATATGTCACAGAACTTATTTTGTTGGTAGGTTTGATGGTAAGTTTTCATACGCTTGCTTACTCAACTGCATTGCATACAAAATCAGTTACAGAGTTGAGACATCTTGAAAACTTCACCCCCAGATTGAAATTTCTTTCAGTGCTTAATATATTTCATGCGTGATATAGTTTACGCAGTTCCTTTTGCATAGGCAGCATAGTCAGTGAAGTTGCAACGGAACAGTGGTTTGACGTTATGACAATGAGCTACTGACAACACAGCAAATGCCCACAAAGACATCAAATATTTTAGCTGGAGTCAATGTTTAGGGGTAAAAACGACAAGTGGTTGTTAGATATTGATGCAACATATCTGTGGGCTTGGTGCGTCTTGATGCTTCCATATCCATTGCTGTATAACTAAAACATCAGCTCAAAATCAGTAAAGTCAGAGATTTGTATGATGACCGAAAATCCACAAAATGTCGTGTTGCAATAGAGTCCATAAAGAAAATAGGAAACAGGTATTCTCTATACATACAGGCAATGGATCAAAGGTGTCAGTGTCAATCAGTGCATAGCTTCCAGCGTAGAAATCCTGTCTGAGAACTGCTTTCAGCCCCATCGTAGCAGCAATACCAAGCTTGTCCAGCCACCTGGACTGTGCACACTTTCAAAAGGCGGTGTAGACATTCCATTTTCACATTCACAGGTCTATTCTGTTACTAGTACTTTGCAAAAGGGCTTACATTTAAAGTCAAATCTTATCATTGATTCCTAAATATCATTTCGGAAAGAATTATTACGAACGGACGTCGTTCATTATTATGCGAGTATAGGTGATTAAGGTAAGACGTGGACATTGTTTAATATATGCTGATGTCTTACGTACAGAAACCCAGCGACGTATCTGACGGAGATTGCCGGGGCTCCGCCATCATAACAAGAGGACGTCTCTCCCAGCCAGACTGCGGTAAGTGGGTTGGTGCGTCTTGACACATGCAGCCCTGTCTCTATAACACTGACCAGGTAGTCCATCAACTTGGAATCGGTAAAATCAGAGAGCTGTGCAGTATGCCCATTGGTGTAGTATCCGTTCGAAACAAGGCTAGACTTGATAACAATGTTTCATCCACCTTTTCTGGTTGTAAATATCACAAACTCATAAAACATGTAATACATTGAGTGAGTGCTAGCACAACTAATTATAACATTATTTAGCCTCATATTATTCCATCATTTAACACATGTGATGATGAAATTCAAAGATTGATGAAATAGGTTTTATATTTCACGTGTGAAGGAGCAGATGTGAATTCTCATAGATTAAAATGGGGTGATGTTTCGGGTATTACATGCCAAAGTGTATTCAAAAGAAATAGATCAAAATCTTTCAGGGACCACAAATATATTCCAACCATTACTTAAAATGAAATATCAAAACAGGTTTAGTAGGCTGTAAAGAATTGAGCAGTTTAGAACATATCATAGATACCAAAATCAACCTACTGGTGGAAAGTTATCCTGTCTACTGCTTTGTCCCCGCCTCCTGTGAAGAAACTGGAAACAAGGTGGAGTTAAATTGTGAGTTTGAGGTGCGGTAATGGCTCATTTGGTCATAACGACTGCTCATTTAGATAACTGCAAGCCATAAATCGAACACCACATTCTTAAGATCAAACTCCACATTCTTAAGATCAAACACCAACTGACGAATCCGTACGGGACTGTTTACAAATGTATGCTGAGGTTAGCTCTTGTGTCGAACTCCACATTCTTAAGATCAAACACCAACTGACGAATCCGTACGGGACTGTTAACAAATGTATGCTGAGGTTAGCTCTTGTGTCAAACTCCACATTCTTAAGATCAAACACCAACTGACGAATCCGTACTGGACTGTTAACAAATGTATGCTGAGGTTAGCTCTTGTGTCAAACTCCACATTCTTAAGATCAAACACCAATTGACGAATCCGGACGGGACTGTTTACAAATGTATGCTGAGGTTAGCTCTTGTGTCAAACTCCCCATTGTTATGTCCATCATCAAGTGACGAATATGTAGTTACAAATGTAACAAAGGTGACAACTAGCTTACAAATGTAAGTTGAGGTTAACTCTTGCGTCAATGATTTTCAATGGTGATTTGACTGATGCTCCACGCATGTCCAATGTGCGTTGGTACGTTCATGGACTCAACTGCCAGATGAGAGCACTCACTCAGCCAAAAACTGTGTTCTATATCCCGTTACAGACGCCATATCAGGTCCAATTACTGGTGTTGCCGCATATCCTGGTGTCGTTCTGAGCAACTTCTTGAAGTTGTAGAAGTCCATACCCAACTGACTGCCATTCACAGTGATGTTATATTGCCCTTGGAATATGTCAGGTTCTGTGACAATTAACACTTTTTAGAATATATTGTTCTAGACATTACATGAAATGATATTCTTAAATTATTTTGCCCCCAATTTTCATTGGGTTTATCGCTCATAACAGTGGTGGAAATTTCCTGTCAAATTATAGTTCCGTTACTTTCATTTTACTGAACGTTTTAGTCGTTATACTAATTGTCAGGGAAAAATATGCATGTAGTTCTTTTAGAAACACAGTGAATACAGTGTGTGTGTGAGCTGCAAACAGGCATGAGTGGCTATTTAATTCTTGGGTGTTGTATCGACATTGTAATGTCATAGTGTGGACCTTGTAATGTCTTAGTGTGAACCTTTAATGTCATGGTGGGAACCTTTAATGTCATGGTGTGGACCCTGTAATGTCATGGTGTGAACTTTTGATGTCATGGTGTGGACCTTGTAATGTCATGGTGTGGACCTTGTAATGTCATGGTGTGGACCTTGTAATGTCATGGTGGGAACCTTTAATGTCAAGGTGTGGACCTTGTAATGTCATGGTGTGGATCTTGTAATGTCATGGTGTCGACCTTGTAATGTTTTGTTTCCTTGACGCGAATGTCTTCTTAATCGACTCAGAGTTTGAAGATGACTGTTCAAATTTGTTAGATTATCACAGGTGGTGAATATTTTGGGCATCGTCACATTCTAAATGCATCCACAGCATTAATTGTTGGATGTTGTATCGTCATTGTGTCGACCTTGTTATGTCATGGTGTCGACCTTGTAATGTCATAGTGTGAACCTTTAATGTCATGGTGTCGACCTTGTAATGTAATGGAGTGGACCTTGTAATGTCATGGTGTGGACCTTGTAATGTCATGGTGTGGACCTTGTAATGTCATAGTGTGAAACTTTTATGTCATGGTGTCGACATGGTTATGTCTTGTTTTCTTGACATGAATTTCTTCTTTATCGACTCAAGCTTTGAAGATGACCTATCAGATTTGTTAGATTATCACAGGTGGTGAATATTACACATAAGTCATTGTGATTCATGATAAAATTGAGTTCAAGGTATTTAAACTAGTGCCAAAAAGAAAGTATACACTTTGTTCCCCAAACTTGAAAAGAAAAGAAAAGCATATATAAATGAACATCTGTTTAATTTCGATAGAGTATTCAGTTCTACAGCAAATGCACACAAGTTCATTTCACCGTTTGACTGACACTGACAGACACATGGTATCAGTCTGAGCTTTTACACAAGTCATCAAGGGTTTTTTTTCTACCAAATGTCATCAAATAGTCAATCGATAGTGAGTGTGACGACCATTGGCTTCAATAAACGCCAAAACACGTCTACGCATTGATGACGTCAGTCGACGAATGACGTTATACCTGATCCGTTGCCATTCCTGTAGGAGACATTGTTCCAGTTGTTGAGCGGTGGACCCGTGAAGGTCCGAGTTAGAATGAGCCTTTAGTAACCCATGCTTGTCGTAAGAGTCGACTAACGGGATCGGGTGGTCAGGCTCGCTGACTTGGTTGACACATGTAATCGGTTCCTAATTGCGCCGATCAATTATCATGCTGTTGATCACTGGATTGTCTCGATTATTTACAGACCGCAGCCATATAGTTGGACGATTGCTGAGTGCGGCGTAAAACTAAACTCACTCACTCACTGTTGTGCGGTGACAGGTGGCGCTGGTAGTCTTCTGATTTTTCGATCCAGATAGTCCCATAAGTGTTCTATCGGATTCATGTCGGGAGAACATGCTACCTACGGCAAAACAACGATGTTAGCGTTATGCAGAAAGTCAGTCTTGCTGTATGAGGCCTTGCGTTATCGTGTTGGTAGACAATGCCACGTGGTTGTTGCTTGATAAATGGCAACAAAACAGGTCGCAAAACTTCCTACCTGTATTTTCGCGCATTCAGGTTGACATGAATAATCACAAGTCTCGTTTTTAGATCGCCGCAGGTTCCCCCGACACCATCATGCTACCGACTCCAAACGGTCGGACTTGACCGACCGAATTCGGCACTGGACGTTCACCTACTCGTCCGTTATCAAGAGCCCTTTTGTCATTACTGTACAACAAAACCTACTCTCGTCGGTGAACATTACGAGTCGTCAATCACGCATCTGCCAACGTCGAACTCGCCTGGCCCATGCCAATCGACGACGTCGGTTTTGAAGAGTCAGATGCATTCCGCGGTAGGATCGACGTGCTTGAATACCATGTTCTCTAAGTCGCCGGTACACTGCATGTTAACTTATATGGTGTCCTAGTGCCGTCACTGCCGTTACAAAACGATTTCTCAAATGTGGCGATCATCACCGGGGCTTGTCACACATGGTCGACCACTCCTCGGCCTGTCTAACGTATTGCCTGTTTGTCTTAGTCGTTGCATCACTCTGATGACCACTGCTCGGGTGCACTTCACTTCATTTTTATTTTTGTCAATTTATATGTAATATTTAATTTTATAGTTCCTTTTGGGCATTAGTTTATTTTAAAACTGCAGGAATATTCCGCCATCGGACAATTATGAATTATGACGAAATTATAAAAAAATTGCATTTTAGGTTGTATAATCACTAAAAACAAAGTTTCTTTCAACTTTTACTTGATATCTGTAAATGAAAACACTGGGGACCTTCAATGCAATGCACCCTGATGAGGTGCGCTTGAGAATTATGTCTATAATCATACATTTTAATTATTCTTGCACAAATAAAGTATTTGTCAAGTAAATTACACAGAAGAAAATATTTATATGGGAAACTTAGACAATTAAGGTAGATAATTATGAAAATGTAACACTGATTTTGCTCAATGTTCCGAACCAGCCGCCATTTTGTTTTTTCCACAAATATCTAAATCTCCTCACACCGACTCAGGTGGAATATCTCCCAAACAACTACTCCATCCTTGCATAATGCTATCTCCCCAGCAACTCAGCAATAAATGTCAAAAAGTACTTGTGTTACGGTTAGTAAATTGCCGTGACAAAAGGTTTAAGAGTCCCCTTTGAACCAGCAAAACAGAACACAGAGAAGTCTAAAATATTCTATAAGATATTGAGCAAACAATGAATGACGATACATATATCTAGTACAATGCAATTGAGTCACAAATCTAAAATATTGGGTCACAAATATAAAATATTAACTCACCAGAGTCTTGACATTTACAGTGAGAGCAGATATACTGATTGAAGGTTGTTTATAATGACAGCAGGCAAGCAGGGTCAGTTTTGAATAAATTCGACGATTGCAGACAGATGTGTATAAATCCAGTCATGTGACACGTCAGTGCGCAACACAACAACCAGCCTTTATATAGCTCTTACACTGTTCTCGAGCATTCTAGCAAAGGTAGGCAGCATCATTATCCACTGAAAACTTTATAGAAATCCGTCGAAATCGGTGGAAAACTCCACTGCATGCTGAAAGCCGTAAATACACAGGATTGCCAAGGGAGGCAGCTCTGAAGCGCTATCAAAAAGGCGTACCGCTAAACATTCTATTCCCATTGAACATATATGATGCGAGATGCGATCCGAAACCCACACTCAAAACTTTGAATATTGTGACCCATAAAAACTATAATCTAATCAATGATATTACAAATTACAAAAAACTCATATCACTTGTAAGTATTTTTTTCAGGATAATTCTGAAAATGTGTGAGGAGGTTAATGGGTTAAAGGTTGCGAAACGTAAGCACCAAGGGTTGGAGCTGTTGGAGTATTGCTCGGCATGAGGAAAAAATGACTGTTGGAAAAGAGGTTTAGTCTTGTGGAGAGTATGTTTGTAACTCAGACACTAAATATGAAACACATGAGGTGGTTTTCCGTATCTCATGTTCAGGTAAATTAGTTAAGGGAATAAGCTTAAGTTATTCTTGATCATAAACCATTGTATTGCAACAAATTGACCAGCAAAGTATTAGTGAAGGACTACACAATAATTAACCACTGAATGACCCTTTGCTCGTCGCATTAATTTGACATGTTTCCAAATACTCCAAGCATTCAAATACACGTCCTCTCACTGATACAGTTTACCAGTTTTTCTGCTGGATCTGTTTTGTATAATTTTGTTGTTGTTGTTGCATTTACAGTAACGCAAACAAATACAATTCATAACTAACAAAAATGGGTACACTTACAGAGTACCGGATACCTACCAGCCATATTGTTTAGTGTCACGTCACCCTAACCCTAAACCTTACCCTAACCCTTACCCTAACCCTAAACCTTACCCTAAACCTTACCCAAACCCTAACCCTAACCCTAACCAAAAGTAAACTCGCATGCTTTCAAAGATGGCGGAAGGTATCCGGTATTCTGTAATCTTACCCAAAAATGTAAATGGCAACTTGACCAGGACTTATAGAACATGTCGACATGTGAATTTAGGGAGGCTGCATATATAGTTCATCTGTAATAGTCAGTTAGCTTCCTTTGAATTTCTAGCATTTTCTTTTGTCAAGATAAACTGTTTTGTTATAAGTGTGATGATATTTTGGGTTATGATTTCTTTCAGAATAGCCAAGGAAAACAATGTCTTTGAAAAATCTATCCGAGCTTCTGATAACAGCCACGTTTTCAAATTATTCCAAACGTAGCGTATATAATGGCATTCTCAGAACAAAGGGAACATATATTTCTCTTCAGTAGAACAATAGCTACATAAATCGCATATAACGTATCACATTTTTAATGGCGAGAATTTATAAGATATAATGTAAAATCTGATACTGGGACCACTGACACTTGGTGGAATCTGTGCATTGAGACACTAATACAATATAGCTTGTGCGTTCTCTATCGTTAATATCATGGAATAATACATGTTCCCATTTCGTGAAATTTTGAGTTTTACACTGACGCTTTTGTATCAATATTTTGTAGAAATACTGTGCACCTTTATGGGTTTTCAATAAATGAGAAATGCGAAAAGGTAGTATGGAGATTTGGATACAGGGGGATTGCTCATTTTGACTATATATTTTTTACTACAATATTGTTTAATAGATTGTATTTTGTCTAAATAATCTAAGTAGTTTATGACAATGGAGTTTCCCTACAAAAGTTTCTATAGGAATAAGATTTCCCTTTTCGTCAATAAAATCGTTTATGTATATCATGCCTATTTTGTACATTTTTTGTATAAAGATTGTTTTATATCCAACTTGTATATTATCATTAAACTGATCGATGCATAATATCAGCATCAGGTAAAGTAGTTTTGTTCAAACCTTCTATAAACAACCTCCACCAACCTTGTATTAGATCTTTATAAATCGGAGACATGCGTATTGTCGTTTACTCATGATTTCATACACACTATGCTTTTTGACACAAGGGGGATTAAGGTACGCCTTGGCACAGTTATTTTCTGAGAGTACATAATCTCTTTTATTTTGGAGCATCATTTTATTCCCCCCATCTGCTTTATCACAAATGATTTGAGATCGTTTCATTTAGACAGGTTTAGTACTTCATATAAAGTTAAACATTTCCTTTGAAATTTGTCATTAACAACGTCCGGTCGGTTTGGACGTACAGAAAACAGATGATTGAGTTTTGGAAGAATCAGTGATTTAAGAGTGGTGCTTTACCGATTGGAGTTAGGTTACGAGTTGAGCACATTGCCATTAATGTTTCATATTGTCTAAGTTTGCTTTCATAATTCATGTCGATCATTTCATTTAAATCCAAAGAAAATTTAATACCAAGCAGTTTTAAGGTTTCTTGTTTTAATAATCCATTTTTGACATAGTTTCATTTGTGATCGTTTCTTTGAATCTATCCATATAAGTTTTGTCTTTTCAGTGTTTAATTTTTAACGAGCCAAAAACAATTGAAATACTGCGTTGAGGCTTGTTTTAATGTATACGAGCATGAAGTTTACCCGTGTATCTTGTTATCATTGTAATGGTAGTATGATTTGAATTGTTCTTTCTACTAATTTATTCAGTAGGTGTTTTTTTTAGGCAAACCATGAATTAAAGTGATTGCCTGTAACCCCAAAATAATTCACGGCCAAGCAAACAAACATATGTCGAGGTGTATAACATCATGAAATCTTAAAGATGACAATATCATTTTCCCTTGTTTGCTCCCAGAAGCATGTCAATCAGTCGTCTTGGAACCAACGATCTCGACCTATATATAGATAGTTAAGATAAGAAATGAGTTTTTCTACGTTTATGTCAAGTTTATTGTCTATGCACGCCACACACAGCCAGTCGTAGAGAGTCCAAGAGGCACGACAGCCTCCTGTTTTGGTACATGCCTTTAGTCCGATTTGGTTCCTGATGTTGCTATGGATACCAACGTTCACCACATCACAGCAGCATCAGGTTCATGTAATGATATCTACTGAAAACGTTGTGCATCAGGTTGACGAGATGTTTGTTGGGGTAACCATCGACAGCTATATTCTATGGTTAGGGTTTGAACAAAACCATCTCAGATGAGGTATACCGCTAGTTTAGATTTTCACAAGCGTAGGATTTGTTTCCAGAATCAGTCTGTTAGATTGTTGTAAAGGTATCGTACAATCATGAAGTCGTAGTGGCCTGGGTCATAGATTTGAATCTACTGTGAATACACATATCATATGTGAGTGAGCGAGCTGGTTTAATGCCGCTTTCAACAATATTCCAGTGAATTCACAGCTTAATGTTGGAGGTTAACCCGAAATGATGCAGACCTTAACCACTGATGCTGACAACATATAGCAATAATGACGATGAATTGTGATCAGATCCCAATATCACACAGTCTAAGTAAACTTAGGCTCAGTATTGCACTACATTACTGAGTCCAACAAAGCCTAGTAGAAGGTCGCGTCAGCTAACCTTTTCTACTGACCAATCAAAACGCATCTTACCAAATCTCGAAAGTTAACATTCGAACATACCGTTTGAACTTTTACCTGGAAAACGTTTGTACTCGAACGATTCCGAATGCTATTTTCCGCTCGATCACTTCTGAGTGATAGACATGAAGGGCGCCATCTTTCACAACAGTGAGTAAACAGTCGCTGAAAATAGCTTTTTTGCCAATATTCCAGGATAGGCCTATTATCTTGCGGAAATATACGTTAATAATAAAATATCATCAGAAATCCCCCAGGCGTGTATACTGCAGGTCAGATATCTTTGTTTTATGTGGAGTTTTGTTTGTTGAGAGATCAGTGACAGCGACCGGGGAAGAGAAAATCCCCCAAACATTTTGTAAGTCCCACCGAACCCTAAAATGGTAGCCGTTGTCTGACTGGTTAAATCCGTTCGGCCGTCTTGCAGTTGGTTGGGCGGTCATAGGTCGCTCAAAGGTTGTCTGACGCGACCTTCTACTAGGGTTTTTTAGACTTAGTATAGCAGTGGAACGAATAATACTGGGCCCAAATTTACTTAGACCGTGGAAGTAGGCGACAGGCATGTTTTCACTCTTTACTCATCTCTTTTGTCTCAGGATCATACAAATAGACCCACGGCGTCTGAAGAAATCCTTTTCACCCTTCTCCAGAAGCTCCAATGCCTGTCGTGACATGTCCCGTCGAGTCTGTCTTTGAAGAGGCGTCAGTAAGCAAGGAACCCAGTGTACTGACACTTTGAACATGTGCAGTTGGTTATGAATGATGTTCCATGCACTGCCATAACTCCAGTCAGCCTCATGCATAGCCATTTGTATTGTTACATGGCGATCTTCCTGACTCAGCGCCTCGACTTTGTTCACGGTGTCCATGTCATCAGTCATTGAGGGGCGTCCACTTCTTGGCTCAGTGAGGGACATGTGACTGGTTTGGAAATTCCTTTTCCACCTCACAACAGTGTCATAGGATGGGATATTATCACCATAAACATATTTCATCTCATCGTGAATTTGTTGTGCAGTGCAGCCCTTCAAGTACAAGAAGTTAATTACACTGTGCACCTCAATCTTCTCCATACTTGGGGGTACTGGTGTACAAACATGCTAAAGATGAGTTCCGCTCAACCATGAGAGATGGTGCTGAGAAGTTCGAGAGAGAATACTTCCAAAATGTGGATAATCCCCTACGATACTGATCAAAGATTGTTTTGGCATCTCGTCAATATAGGAATAACAAATCCAAACAGATACTCTCTAAAAAAGATGATAACAAAATATACATCAGTCCTGAGGACATCTGCAAGTCACTGGCTGACCATCTGAAGAAAGTATTTTGTGACCTTCAAGAGCCCCATTTTGACAACGACTTCCAAACAGAGATAGAAAATGAGGTACAACAGATACGAAATGAACTAAATATTACAGACCTCCAGATTTCCTTGACACTCTGTTCAGAATCAGAAATATCTAGACTTTGTTCATCTCTGAAAAATGGTAAAGCTGAAGGAATCGACTGCATTCAGTATGAACATCTAAAACAGGGTGGTACCTGCCTTCACAGAGTCCTTGCACATTTGTTTTAAATTGTACTTGTGATTCCTTCCTTCCTCATGGAAAAGAGGTCTTGTAACACTAATACACAAAGGAGGTGGAAAGCCAAAGAACTCAGCTGATTCTTACCAAAACATTACTCTACTTCCTGTCATAATGAAACTCTTTGAGAAGATCATCGAAAGACGGATCCCCCAGTTTGGAAATCATAACGAGTTCCCAAAATCACAACAGTGTGGATTCCAGAAAGGACTGTCTTCCCCACACACCTAATTTATGATACAAGAAACTGCACACCCTTACAGGGAACAATCGGATTCTCTCAGAGCTGTGTTTCTGGACAGTGCCAAAGCCTTTGACACTGTCTGGCATGCTGGTCTCCTGAATATTCCTAGTGCGATATGGAACGTTTTGGACAACATGTAATCCAACATGGAGAGTTGTGTGATTGTCAACAACATCATCTCACACTGGTTTGGTCTTTCGAGAGTTGTGAGACAAGGCAGTGTTTTATCAGGCAAACTATATCTTGTCTTCATCAATGAACTGCTATGTAAACTGTCAGCTTCTGGCAAGGGTGCATTAGTCTTGGACCTCCACGTCACTTCTCCAACGCAAACTGACGACATCACTCTCTTGAGTTCGCTCACATCCAACCTACAAGATCTGGAGCAAATGTGTGAAGACTACAGCGCAAGATCGAGGTTTAGCTTCTCCCCGTCCACGGGTGGCGCTCTTACCTTCACAGACAAAGAAAGCAGTGCATCATCTTTAGCTTACTCTCTATGGGAAGCCTATGACGAACCTTGAATCCATCAAACAATCCTTGAACCCCACAAGAACTTCAACTCATGGGATCGCTCAATCAAAGCCTGCTCCACACTGAAAGCCGCAATGATGTCTGTGCTAAAGTCGGGTTGCCAAGGTGACGCCATGAATCCTATCACTAGCTCTAAAATACTGCAAACAATCTGTCTTCCAAACGCGTGTTACAGATGCGAACTCTGGTACTGCCTCACCGTTTCTGCATTAAAGTGATTCAAGATCTCCCCAAAACAACCAGGACTGACGTGTGTAATGCTCTGCTAGGATGGTTACTCATAGAAGCCCACATCCACAAAAGCAAACTCTTGTTCTTTGGGAGGCTGAGCCACACCTCTTCCAGGAATACAAGCTACAAGCTACTTATGACACGAATCTTTGCCTTGAGAAACAACTGTGTGGTTGACCCAGGAGGATTCATCTCAGACATGCTTGGTATCCTAACGAAGTATAACTTGTGTGACTATCTGAAAGAAGTCTACTGATCTGGACGTCTCTGTCAATACACACGATGGAAGCAGATTGTCAAGAAGGCAATCTCTGATGTTGAAACTGTAGCATGGCACCAACGTGTCGACGCCGACCCTGAAATGAGACATTTCTTGAAAACCCATCCTGGGCTGGCCCCACAAAGAGCCTGGTCCATTGCCTGACAATTCCCACATCTTAAACAGCAATGCAAATATGTGGTCAAGCTATGTGCATCATGGGGCCCAGGAGGAGCACTAGGCACATGTGAGCTGTGGCATTCACGCTTCAAAGACCTACCCATCCATACCATCTGTCATTGTACAGATAAGATGAGTGAACAAGATCAACTGTGGCTTGAAATTTCAAGCATTGGTCCAATAAAGCTGGGAGTGAACCTGCTCAACCAACCTGACGAGGATGTGGTATTCTGTCTTCTATCATACACTCCATGTGTCCCTTTGGATGATACAGACAACACCATCTACTCTTCTCTGCTCGTTCAAGGATTGTATAGACTGTGTAAATACACCCGATTTACCTCACTGAAAAGTGACTTAAAACCAAACTCATCTAATCCAGTGCTGCTCCAATAACTCTAATTTATTCTTCTTTTTAAATACCTCTCTTACTTAGTGTAAGTTTTCTGCCTGTCCGTGTTATTGTACTCTCCTATGGAGGAATAAAGAATATTATTATCTCACAACAGTGTCATAGGATGGGCTATCATCACCATGAATAGATTTCATCTCATCGTGGATTTGTTGTGCAGCGCAGCCTTCGTGTGCAAGAAGTTAATTACAGTGTGTACCTCAATCTTCTCCATACTTGGGGGTAGTGGTGTGTAGGATCAACTAGCACAAGACTGAATACTTGGTGATAATTGGCACTTTTTGATACCTCCTCGTATAGCAAGTTAAAATACGTATTTGTCTTTGAATATCAAATAGAAGTAATACATATAAACGGTGAAAGTGTATAGATGTCAACTTCTTTAATGTGACACGACTCACAGTACTTCACCTGATGAAGGAGTAAGAATATATTCCGATTGGTGTCCCTCACATAACAGAAGTTGACATCCATAAGTGTTCACTCTTTCAGGCATTGGTCGGTATTTGCCATATTTAACTCAAACGTACTCGTGTAATATTACCAGTGTACGCTTTTCTCTTTTGCGTTTTGTTACGGAATACAATCAAAAAAGAAAGAAAACCTTGTCAAAGAACTTTGTTTTAGTTTGCTACACATTACAACAAATACAAGTCAGCATCACTTGCAGATGCCCACACCAGCATCAGGGAACGAATCCGAAGCTTGTGTCTGGTAGCTGGAGGCTCCCACCATACGCTCGCTCAGGGGGCATTTCGGGGATGGTGTCGTTCACATAATCCAGTCGTTTACCATTAAGAGTCACATTCCTGAAATTACAAAGTTAGTGTCTTATCCTTCTAGAATTCTGGGATCAAATCACGTCCTACCTATCAGGTATGCAGTTGTTCAGTCCAGGCTCGCTGTCTTGGTTGACAGGTGTCATCATTTCACAGTTGCGTAGATCGATGCTTATTTTGCTAAAGACTGGATTGTCTGGTTCAGACTCGATTATTTACAGTCCGCCACGGTGTTAATAAACACACACACACACACACACACACACACACACACACACACACACACACACACACACACACACACACACACACACACACACACACACACACACACACACACACAGAGTTGTTCAATAAGTGCTAATCACACTGTGTGTGCAACAGCACGAATCACTGTTTATAATGTTGAACTTTGTACATTGGACTTTATATAGTGTGCTATATACATGTGTTGTGATTAGATTATTTATGACAAAAACATTAAATGGCAACTCCTGTGAATAATGATACATACTGTACTGAGTGAATTTGTATGAATGGATCACTGAATGTTATACAGATGCTCGCGAAAATATAAAGCATCTTCTGTTCTAAACACACGTGACCCGTGAAGATCCGGGTTAGAATATTGGCCTTCAGTAACCCATGCTTGTCGTAAGAGGCGACTAACGGGATCGGGTGATCAGGCTCGCTGACTTGGTTGACACATATCATCGGTTCCCAATTGCGTAGATCGATGCTCATGCTGTTGATCTCTGGATTGTCTTGTCCAGACTCGATTATTTACAGACGCCCCCATATAGCTGGAATATTGCTGAGTGCGGCGTAAGACTAAACTCACTCACTCACTCTAAACACATGTATAAGCAATTATCACGGGTCCATATACTCACCTAGAAGTAAGATCTGGAAACTCTGGTTGAAGCCAGAAGACATCCATATTAGTTTTGAACTGAGGGAAGGTGACGGCGGTGGTGAAGTTGTTGACGTTGACGATATAAGCTACAACGCTGCCTGGTTTGTATCTGTAGAGACTGAAACAATACATCGTGGACATATCAATTTTAATGCAGATATTCATTCTGCAGACGTCGGCGGTTAAAATATGACCCATCAACATGCCTACTTCTCATTTATATGTAAAAACAGACTACTCATAAACGAAGCAAGGACTAGCGGCAACATCATTACGCCTATGTGAAGGAGATCATGACATGGTCTATACAGCTCATTTAAATGCTGCTGCTCGTTAAAAACATGAAAACATTACAGAATGTTTAAACCAGAGCGGCTATGAGAATGCGTCATCGATTAAAAAATACTGAGGAATGTTTCGACTTTAACGTTAGGCTTAACAAAGTAAGACAAACCATTCCATCTTCTAATGGAATGTGAGATTCGGCGATAATCTTGCTGATTGGGCAGGAAGAGGTTGACGCTAATATATTAATTGTTCCTTAGAAAATCCAAAATGGCTGCCAATGACAGAGTGAAATCAGATCTATTAATGTATCACTCTTAGAAACTGTCGCAGTTATCTGTTATCTGTTTCTAAATTCAGAACCCAGAATGGTTAAAAACAGAATTGACAGAGGAGCTTGTCATCACACAGTGGTTGTGTCATTTTTGTGCAGTACAGCGTTTTGTTTAATTTCGGATTCAAACATTGTTCAACGAGTATTCTGCGCTTTCTTAAGACGAGACTAATAGTCTGATTTTTACCTCCACTTTAGATAGTTCGCCAAGATTTGATAACCACGAAACGTTACACATCCGAATTATACATGGGATCCGAACATAGAGATATTTCGTAACGCTAAATGTTTTAGATCCGAAATTACACCTGAATCCTTAGTCGCGTAACACTGCGTAACACTGCGTACCGCGTGCAGTCAGATTGTGTGTCTTACTTTGCCTGTTCAATCCACGGCTCTCAGTAAAATATATTTTATTCTGAGTGATGAAATCATCGTCACTAAGTATCTCCTGTGCCCATTGTGACACATTTCAACATACTTTTCCTGTTTTGCACAGTGGGCGTAGACTCTGAAACTGTTGGTTGAGTTGGTCTGCACAGATAAGACCTTGAACCCGACCAGTCGCTTGTAGAGCAACGTCAGCCAGTAGTCCTTGAAATTGACGCGTGTTATAAAATGTTTTATTCTTCAAATACGTGTCACAGTATACATATAACAATCCAATATGTTCAAGTGTACTATAAATGCTGTCATTGTTTTCGGCATGGACTGGTGGTAAGTCAAGAAATATGTTAATTACATTAATATATATTCAAGGACCGACAAAAAAGTGACGTCAAACAGTATTTCATCTACAGTAATGTTAGTTATGAACACGCATATGTATGGTTTAAAGATCCATCGGCCAATATGACAATTTTACGACAGCTGCCTTGACTATGGTTATGCTTTTACCTTACCTGGAACCTTAATTAGCATAAGATTCGTTACATGCCTGTGAGATACACATGGGCACATCGCCAAGATGCATTTTAGCTAATCCTTAGTCTTTCATCTTCAGACAGGTTAAAGCACTATTCACATGCACATTTACTCATGTAAGTACATTTGCACATGTGTAAATATACTTACGTGTGTAAAAGTAAATTAACTTTGCGTTCACATTGAATTTATGTAGAGTGAGTAAACTTGAATGTGCGAATAATACATGTATTAAATTGTCTCATTTGTTCTCTGAACTTCAACATAGAATGATGTTCTCTTATGGCTGCTCTAGCAATAGGTGTCACAAGATAAACCTCTCCCTGGAAGAAAGAACGACAGTCTAGTTGGTGGAACCACATGAATAGATCAAATGACGACAAAGTCTGGTACGATAATTTTCGAATGTACAAAGGGGTTTTCGATCTTATCTGCAAACAAATGCAGGATCACTTAAATGCTAGTGAATAAGCTTTTCGCCATCCTTTGGATGCATGAATGAAAGTGTTGCAATCGCAATATACTGGATGGCTTCAACTTCAGAAAACAGAACTGTGGGAATTTGTTTGGTGTTGGGAAGTCCACTATTTGAAAATGCATTCATGACGTTTGTCAGACCATATGTGATGTTTTGCTTCCAGAATATGTAATCTTTCCCATAAATGAAGATCTGAAAGAGGTGATACTATCATTTGAGCGCAAACGGTCTTTTCCAAACTGTACAGGATCCATAGATGGATGTCACATTCCTATTATTGCACAACAGGAAGCTCATGGGGATTATCTCAACGGTAAGGGCTGGTACTCCATCATTCTTCAGGACGTCCGTGATCACAAATATGTCTTCAGAGATATTAACATTGGATGGCCTGGGCGATTTCATGATGGCTAAGTTTTTTTTCTAATTTTGAAATCTTCCAGAAAGGTGAGGACATATCAGGCAGGATGAAGGATCGGGAGCAGACATCTGAGCAAAGGTGACATCCTGTCTAGACAGCATCCGGTACAACAAACAATTGTTAACAACGGTTTCATCATACTTCTATCTCATCAAAGCAATTTGCATATGTGTATATGTTGCTATGCGTACACACGGTAGAATTTACTCACAGTGCAATTTGGACATGTGTAAACATCCTTTTGTAAATTTTCTCCTAGTGTACATTTAAATAGGTGAGTGAATTCGTTCACATGATACATCTACACACGTATGTATAAGTTGCTCATGTGTGCATTTATACACACGTGTGCAAACAGGTGCATGTGGATGTGGTTTTTTTATTATTTAGTTATGAAAAGATATCACTTGTACCTACCGGATAGGGTTCAAACGTCTTCATCTCAACGAGTGAATAATTTCCTCCATAGTACGATTGTCTTAACACTCCTTTAAGTCCCATCCGTGCAGCAATCCCGAGCTTGTCTAACCATCTGAAATAGTAAGGTAAATTCGATGTACATGCTTATGTTAACATGATACAGTCACGTTTTGTTCTAATATGTAGATAGACTATACTACTGTAAGCCCCACGTTGTCAGCAGCATTCCAGGTGTATGGGTGACAACCATAATCATACCATGAGCAACAAGTTACAAGCTTATACTTAAGTGTATTTGGTCTTGTGACATATGGATGCTGATTGAAACTTTAACATACTTTGCGAGTAACTTCAAAGACGACAATTGGACTTAGTGATGAACCAAACATTAGCATGAATCACTACCTCTTTTTAAAGCATTTTAAGATATGAGTATATGGCAACTTAGGGACAATGGCATTCTGGTGACATACTCACAGGAAACCGGCCGCATATCTGTCAGACAGTCCAGGGGCTCCACCTCCATAGAAAGACGATGCCTCACCGAGCCACAAGGGATTGTTGGGGGCGGTGGGGTTAGTGACGTTGAGTACTGCGTCGATGGAAGGTATCAGATGGTCCATCACGTTGGGGTCGATACAGGTGCTCACTTTAGCATCGCCTTGGAAGGCGTAGTAACTAAACTCGCAAAATGATTAGGTGAGCTGTGGTATATGGGGTCTGCGTTGCATGTCAAGGTAGCAACATGAAGCGTGGTTTGCCCTGATCCATTATATTCACTGAACTTGGTCGGTGTTTCATCATAAGCTCAGTTATTTACCTGAGTCAGCAACAATAGGAATATTCGGGCTGAGACATTAAAACTGACATCCACAGTATCTATATCTACGTTATTCTATACTGGTAAACATCAGAATCTCTACACTTCTACACAGAAGAAAAAATAAAGAACTGGATTTTCTCGGTCCATCAGTCATTTGATTGTGTGGTTTGTTTTCAGACCGCCGTCGCATGGCACCTGTACTGCGTCGTCCGGCTGTACGTATTTACTTTTTCAAGCAATTTGTGTGAATGGCGGATGCTACTGACAGAGTAGATAATGCTAATTCTTTTTGCAAACTTTAAGTCGTAAGGTTTGTGGTGTAATCACTGATTTACACGTATTTTCACAGTTGTCGTGCCTTTTGCACCAATCTTTTTCTGTGGATAGCACTGATGTCTTATCTGTTACTAAACAATCGGGCAAAAGAAAATTATCAGTTGTATAAAAAAACAAAAGCGATGGTACAGGTTTGAACCCAAGCAGAAAACGCAACATGGTCCGAAAACTTTGTATGAATTGTGCATTTTTCAAAACGTGAAAAGCGTACTGTGAGACACAGTCAGTATTGATGACGTATCCCCTGACTCCAGTGTCATTGTGTGACTCTTTATGCACTTCTCGAATAAACTCTGATTTCTGTAAGTTTTTAAATGGTTGGAAAATTATTTCTGGTTGTCAAATAATCATCATAAATCTCACATACGTCTTTGTTTCTATTTTTGGGGTCAAGTGAAGTCGGTGATAACTTTTTTTTGCCCGGTAGTTTAGAATAAAAGGGCAGGGGTATGACTACTGTTTTTCTAGTCTCCGGTCAGGTGCTCCTTCTCCAGACCACTGAGGCAACATGACACGAATTATGCAATACAGGAAACTACGTTTATAACATGATAGCGATTTGCTTTTTGAGCCCAAGCCCTGTAAAATGTTCTTGCTGAAATGCGTATCATGAACCCCGCCAATATTCGTGTCCCTTTGAGTTCATTACAATAACCACAGTTTACTCTATCTCTTGTACAAACCATGTCTCCATATTTACTGATTAATATGATACATGTCATAATATAAAACCAAACTATCGAAAAATAGTTAATAGAGGTAAGGAAAATATTATAGCTTACTCACTGGTGGAAGGTTATCCTGTCAACTGCCTTTCTGCCATCGCCTTCAAAGAAACTGTAAAAGAATATAAGTGAATTCCACCTCAGTGTTCTTCTGAACAACTACAGACCTGCATCAAATCCCCCGTTCGTCTCTATGGTGTTAGAAAAGGCTGTGTGTACCCGCCTCTCTGAAAATCTGAAGAAACACAAGCAGCTTGACAAACATCAATCTGCATATCGACCAAACCATTCCACTGAAACAACACTAATATAAGTCACCAATGACATTCTAACAGAGTGAGTGAGTGAGTTTTTGGTTTTACGCCGCCTTTAACAATATTCCAGCAATATCACAGCGGGGGACACTAGAAATGGGCTTCACACATTGTACCCATGTGGGGAATCGAACCCGGGTCTTCGGCGTGACGAGCGAACGCTTTAAACTCTAGGCTACTCCACCGCCCCCATTCTAACAGAAGCTGACAAAGGAAACGTATCAGCACTGGTTCTTCTAGATCCTTCGACACTATTGACCATCACAAGCTGATGTCAAGAATGGAAAGTGACCTGAAAATCAAGGGTACATCTCTTTCATGGTTGCAATCCTACCTATCGGATCGATCTCAAGTAGTTAAGATTAAGAGCAAAACATCAAGTCCCACAGATCTCAGGAGTGGTGTCCCCCAAGGTTCCGTGCTAGGACCAGTGCTGTTCTCTGTGTACACTACACCACTCGGAAGCATAGCAAACAAGCACAGTAAGTCAACCAACATCAATATGCAAATGACAACCAAATCTATTCTTCATTCCCTACCACGGAAGCCCTGCCATTTTGAACTGTCTTTCTGATTCCTGCAATGACATTCAGACATGGATGACAAAATACCTATTGAAAATTAATGAAAGTAAAAACCGAATTCATGCTTATTAGATCAAAAACAAAACTTTCCACCTCCATAGAAGGACGATGTCTCACCGAGCCACAGGGTCGTGTCGGGGTTGGAGAGGTTGGTGACGTTACGCGCTATGTTGATGTCAGTTATCAGAGTGTCCATCACCTTGGGGTCGGTACAGGCGTCCGAGGTACCAAAGGATTTATGAGGCGTAGTACCTACACAATCAATTAATTTCTGACGCAAATAAAAATCGTTTACACAATGTCGCCTTTACACCGATTAACAGACATAGTTAAATAATATGTGGAGCTAAAAGTGAAGAGTTCAGTAACTGAATAGAAAATTATTTCAGCTCAAGACTCACTGGTGAAAGGTTATCCTGTCAACAGCTTTTAACATACATGTATGTCCTTTACTTGATGGTTTTAAAGAAATAGCTGATGCCTGTAAAGATCCGGGTTAGAATTTGACCTTCAGTAACCCATGTTTGGTTGACACATGTCATCGTACCCCAGTTGCATTGATCACTGGAATGTCTGGTGCAGACTTGATTATTTACACACCGGCGCCATACAGTTGGAATATTGATAGGCGTGACTTCAATAAGAAACAAACAAACATGGAGCAGTTGGAGACGCCTGAGATGCACATTCAGGTGTGATTTACAAATATATTCTCATGATATACTGAGAATAGGGATGACAAGACTTTATTGACGATCAACTCCTTTATTTTGACAATGGCGACGTTTCCGTATAGATTCTTATACCGTTTTCAAGCATATGGTATAAGAATATATATAACGGTATAAGAATCTATACCGAAACGTCGCCATTGTCAATATAAAGGAGTTGATCATCCATAAAATCTTTTCATGCCTATACCACCAACTTCTAGAATGCCACTAAAATAAATCATACTGAGAATAGTTTGTACCATAGTGAAATAACTGTCACTGGAACCTCCACTTACTCTCGGAATATCACGGATTTCTTCCCAGAGATACCTGTTACGTCGGGTCCAATAACTAAGGTGGATTCAAACCCAGGCGTAGACTTGAGGATTGCCCTAAGATGGAGAAAATCTCGCTCAAGCTGTGCTCCAGATATTGTGTCAGTGAAGGGTTCAGGGAAATATGATGGTTCTGAAGAAAAAAATGAGGAGATTAATGCTTCCAAGATTGAAGTACAAACTCGTAAGTCACAGAGAACCACCCAGGGGATTACTCCAGGTATATCTTTCTTGGAATGTTACGTTGTTTGAGCTTTGGAACTATTTCAGTGCATCCCGCTCACTATCGGATGTGTTTTGATGTGAAGTACTTGCAGACCTAAACGTGTTTCTTCAGGATGTTTGTCGTTAATAATTGTCTTCGTTCTTTGGTATCGGCAGGTATGATCCTGCCCCATCCTGATCCCACTGTGCACTTCCAAGAGAACAATTATATCGTCAGATGTGCTGTAGAAAAGTGTATCTTAACATGCTCATGGACAGGCAATAACTTTTACTTATACACATAGACGATACCTCCAGGAAGATGGATAATATGGTAAAGAAAGACAACTAGTCTACGCTGTTTAACCGTTGATATATACACTACCATTTCCGAGTTCAAATGCGGGTATCTTGTAGTTTCTGTCATGGCTATACTTCATCAGTTCTTGGGCGTTTGTAGGGTCCCATTGTCCGTCCTTCCGCTTCAGGACATTGAGGGCAACACCAGGTCCCATCCCACAGTCTCCAGAAAGGCGTTAAGCTTGTCCCACATAGCACCTCAGATATGAAATACACATGTTTATCATACAAGTGATACGTTCTCAGCACGATAAAGCCAACGGAAAGACATTTTACCCTGATAAATATACTAATGTACCAAGTTCACGTAAGAACTAGCTTCAATGTTTACAAACATGGTGTCGTCGTAATATAATTACAGTCCTTTTAAAACATTTTAGTGAGGATCGAGACCTAATCTGGTTATTATGCAAACGTTCTTTAAAGCATGTCATTTTATGGCTGAAAAGGCAAAGATACACTTCACACTTGAAGGTTGTACGATGGCTAATGAATGCGATGAACTTATTTAAGGTCATGCAGTTATGACTGTCGTTACATTGAATACAAATCGAAAATATATGCCATGTGCTCACACCGAGCTTCTCATGGCCAATACAGTCAGTCAATACACAGTCATCGTAAATGAATGCCAACTCAAAGAGTTGATTTTTAAAAAATAAAGAGCGGTATGAACGAATTCAATACGATTCATTTTGTTTGTTTTGACATACACCTCAACTATAGACACATACCAGTGTAAGTAGCGTTAGGACTTGTACCCCCATGACCTGTTGAGTCAAAGGTCATGAAGTCTCCAGGTGTTCCGCCTATCCTCAGGTAGCACGGAGACAATGCTTTTGCCAACGTCTGCACCTTGGGCGAGCTAGAAACAAATCTTATAATGAACTATGCACTCACAAGACAGAGTATATGTATTTGAAATTTAGAATTGATTACACATATTTATGTCAAATAGCGTAAACATAACTATAATATATAGCACATAAATGAACTAGTATGCTCTCCTAAAATCTAAGCTTATCCAATTAATTGATTTGGGCCCAGTTGGGAATCAAATCTCACGCCAGCAAAATGGTCATCTAAATGCTATATATCGACACTGTTTAAATTCACTCACCCGAAATCAAGTCCATACCAATTAGCTGATATTGGCAGCATTGTTGAATCAAAGGTCACTCCAACAAAATGGTCATCTATTGTTGCTATTGCCTTGTCCGTAGCAACAGTGACCGAAACAGATTGACTCACTGTACATCGCACATGCAGGGAACATAGTATAAAGAGCATACGTTTGACAGCCATGGTGTCAGAAGGACTGATTGTAAGTTAACCTGTATCAATAGAAAGGAATTCAGATTTATTGCGAACGACTGAACTCATTCCAGTGAAAACCAGAACGTACTGATAAGCCAGAACTGAGAAAAGAACTAGTTTACTCTAACGTGATGATGGAAAATTGAACCTTAATATACCTAACACAAACAAATAAACCCGTGTACTAGGCTAATTGTAGAAGTTTAACAGGCTTGACACTGTACAACGAAATTACCTGGACAAGTGTAGCGAAGACAAAGCAGTGTCCTCAAAATTGAAATGATTAAAGTTTCCATGTATGGCAATACGACCACTGATGCATCATTGTAGATACATCATTCGCAAACACACACACACACACACACGCACACACACACACACACACACACATATGTACAGCAAACCTAATGGTCAGTATTGAAATGTAACAGTCAGTATAAACAGCACTTAGTCAATGCTACGACTTGGCATAATGTTTCTTGTGAAATCTTTAATGAGGCTCTTAACTACGCTTCCCGGTCCGGGTTCCTGTGATTCCCAAGCAAGCTGTGACAGTCAGAGATGAACGTATGGATCGTGCGGTATATAGGTATATATTGTTCATTGGATCACATTGAGCCCAACTGCTTTCATCGTTGTTTGTCGTATCAATCACTGGATTATGTGCTCAAAGCTGCTCTATTTGCAGATAGTCGGTATATTGGCGGAATGTTTTGGATGCTGTGTTACACAAACGAAACACTACATTAACACACACATTCTCCAATATTCGACTCCTTTGCATCGTCGTAGATGCAACTGTATATACTGTCTCTTACGGAATACAGCTAGTAACAATCATCATCATTACTTACGAGAAGATGCATCATTACAGTATCGCCTTCTGATAATTGTAGTATACTTTCATAATGGGAAGTGTAAAAAAACAATAAGTACACGTCGAATGGTTAAGTGGCACTTGCCTCATCACAATGTATCAATGATTTATCCATGACTATTTTTTTAATTTGCTCCATTTAAAAAACCAACAGTTTAATTTTAATGTAGGATCACAGTTCTAAATACTATCACATTCTCTGGAAACAATGAGTGTGACTCAAATGATAACGTTAAAGAGAAGGGTTATATGTCAATAAAATTCTTTTCACAGCCACAAGCAAAAGAATTTTTTTCCACATTGTATCTATCTGGGGAACTGAATCCAGTCCTTCAGACTGACGAACGGATGTTTAATCCAGTAGGCTGCACCTTATCCCCCGACAGTAGTTTCAAGTACTAGTTGTTATTAGTTTATACCCCCAAGGAACTACATATTGGTTCACATCTAAGTCATCCACCATTCCGAACCTTTCTTATCCACGGCATACTTTATTCCTGTGAATGTAACACAAAATTATCATGTTAATAGTGACATCGTTTTAGAAGAAAGAACCTTTCATTTTGCCATTTTGATTCGGATTGGAAAATGTGTGCATGCAAGGATTCAGCTTGACTACTGTCAGAGAAACATATGACTGAATTAAGAATTAATATTCGGATTTATTTTCATAGCAAGTGCAGATTGTACAGATTCTCCTGAATCATACTGTGAACAGCATCACTGGCTACTGCAGGCAGCCACGTCAGCCTCAGGGAAGACGAGGAACCCGAATGACTTCCCGGGGAAGGTAATAGTGTTTCTTTCCGTCCTGTAAGGTTTCAGCTCCGGCAGCGTATTATTGACAAGCTTTAGCGGGTTGTTGTTCAAGGCCACGGTTCTGATATGGTGAAGATGGAACAAGTGCTTTACATGTTACTTATACTATTTTGTATACTCCTACATGATATCTGCATGTATAAATAATGGCATTGTTTTGGCCGGCCACTCACATAACGTGGTTTTCTAGAAGAAACTTAGTTTAATTTACCACCTGAAACATCAATCTAAACTCCCGATTTGTAAATCCCCTGTTGCTGAGTCGACCTATTGATGTGAACCAGAAAGCATCTATAGGTTGACAAGTGGAATTATTTGCCAGTGTGTCTATTGAATGGTGTAAACTAGAAAACGTTTAGGTTGAAGGAGGACTTACTTGCTTGTGAGTCCATTGATTGGCGTCAGCCAGAACACATCTACAGGTTGGTCGGGAAATTGTGGAAACGTAATGGAGGTAGTGTTAATCGTGGGCAGCAGGAAGTACATCGTCACACTGCCGGGCATGTAGCCATAGGAACTAAAACACAACACAAAATATTAGAGGACCGTTCCCTTGACATTGGAAATGAATCTGAACCCATTATATTTTACTCTATATTTCGTATTGATTATGTTTGATTTTCAATGGCGCACGGAAGAGGACCTATGTCGACACGTGCTTTATTAATGGATCAAAATGTGAACAAACGGTTGGCAAAAGTGTCTGGGCATCCAATGCTGTTCCCGGGCAGGTCATATCAGAAAATATCAATATATAGTACATGCTATGTACATCAACCTCATCTATTGTACAAACATTCATTTGCGTCCAATCTGGTTAGGTGTGCGGAAGGTCCGGGTTCGATCCCCGACCGCCTCATACCAAAATACGTTAAAATATGGTACTTGTTGGTCCCTGCCTGGCGCTCGGCATTAATGGGTACAACACGGACTGGCCAGCTCGGAGTCAGTATGATGTGTCTGAGTGGGGTATTCATGCTTCACTGCGGCATGGTATCACAGTGGGCTAGCACTATAAAACCAGCTTCAGTCTGGGCTAGTACAAGCAGCCGCACATACACATACAACCGCATGCACGTCGTCATATGAGCGAACTATTCTCAAGCACGACGTTAAACCCAATTCCACCACCACCACCACCACCAATCTGGTTAGTCACTAATTCATTCTTTGTACGTATCTAACTGGCTTCAAATCAACTTACTTACTCCCAAATCAACTAACTTACTCTCTTACACAAGATCCGTACATCAGCCTTTCAACCTATATATATATATTTACTGTATCTACTGTATATACAACTCATCCCCAATCTATTGTAATAACAGCTGACTTATATATTCCCTCACATTGTTTCTCATGTATCACTTGCTTGACAATGACATTATAATCTATGTCGACACGTCGCCTTTCACAGAATAAAGAAGTCGTATATCCATGAAATTATCATCATTGAGCTGGAAGGGTACCATAGGTCCATAACATCCAAAGACTGAATCAATCACTCTGTGAACTTATACAACATACTAACTGCCAGGACAAGTCCATTCATGCTTTCGTGATACCTAACCTCACCGCATCCGTTCCATTAAACAGATTTTTTAACTTTGAATTTACGTCTAAGCAGGCGAATGCATTAAAATATCTAGCTGCATTATGTGTTTTGAAATTACATGGATGGCTTTGTGCAGTGGGCGTAGGCTCTGATGGTGCTGTTGTCAACGCTCGCCTCCACTGAAAACACGGAACCTCCGACCAGTCTCTTATACAGGACAGTTAACCAGTAGTCCTGCAGAGGAACGCATGAACAAAACAAACTCACTAGCTTACATCAATATAAATAGAATATAGGAATGATTGACTTCTCTACAACCTTATTTTGTTGAGTTTAATGTTCAGTGATATTTATTGCTTTAAGAATTTTATCATGTGAAATAATGAATTAGACTAACTATTTGTCATTGTAACGTCTATTCAATATTTCAATGAACTCAGTGCGTCAAGTTCCCATTCTGTTACGCAACATCATTTGTAGTCGTCTTTGGCAACGAAAACATAAATATCTTTCATCGTAATTGCAGAAACTGCTTTTCTAAATGAAGTGTAACTGAATATGAAGTTCTACTAGGACAGGCGTCAATATGATCAAGAATATGTAACATCAGTGAAAAAGAGTGATTATTCCTCATTAGAAATCTTGCTCCACTTCATTTAGATTTAATCAAATTCATTGCATGATGGGTAATTTTGCTCATTCCTTGATAGAAATGCACAGCATTCATCCAACTTTGGCTTTTTTCACCGCCTGTTTTAATAACCTCAGTCGTGATTAATACCACATCATCCCAACAGACTCGTACATAAAATATCAAACATAATTAGGTTGAGATTAACCATGCTTGAATTTTCAATGAAATACTCACACCACTGGGCTTAAAGGCAACATTGCGTACAGTCTATATAATAATAGAGGGTCACTGAAACTCGGTGATTTATTGTTGTAGGTGCTACATGTGTCTACCATTCCCAGTTATTCGTTATCCTAGCAGGAAGATGCCACCATGCCCATCCCTACACGCACCAGCCACATCGCCTGAGAAAGGTTTGATTTACTGGGCTGGACCTTTTTGTAAAAACACTATCCTTGAAAACATTTGATCCAGCAGCTAGGAATGTTTAAAACCAGACAAGTGTGGGCCGTGTACATGCACACTATATACATATATATGAACAAACTGCCAGTTTAATTCATACGGGCTGTGGGTCAATGGTCGTCTCTATACTTACAGGCAATGGATCAAAGGTATCAGTGTCAATCAGTGGATAGTTGTCAAGGTAGAAATCCTGTCTGAGAACTGCTTTCAAGCCCATCCTGGCAGCAATACCAAGCTTGTCCAGCCACCTGGTCAGTGTACACTTTCAAAAGGTGGTGTAGAAGTTGCAATAGAATGTACGTGTCTGTTGTTTTACTTAACGATTTACGAATGAAGGCAAATGCTATCTTGGGCTACTTTTTTTGTAAATATCACTTGAAAAGGAATTATTATGAACTACCATCAGTCATCATTATGCGAGTATAGTTTACTACAGTACAATGTGTATGTGTGAAGTTTTGTACTGATTTTTTACGCACAGAAACCCAGCGACATATCTATCGGAGATTCCCGGAGCTCCGCCGTAATAACAGGAGGACGTCTCTCCCAGCCAGACTGGAGTAAGTGGGTTGGTGCGTCTTGACACATCCAGCGCTGTCTGTATGGTACTGACTAGCGTGTCCATCAACTTGGAATCGGTGAAATTGGGGAGTTGTGCGGTATGGCCGTTGGTGTAGTAACTGTCAACAGATTGTTAGATTGCAATTGTTGAGTCTCCGATAGCAATTAATCGATGGTAGAAACAAAAAAACTATCGATGCATCGATAGTATGTGTGACTATTGATAGTTTAGTAATTGACTTCCGTTGATATATGCGCAGCACAAAATACAGGGTGTTTTGGGTGCAGACTTAAGCAGCTTCAATGAAATTTTGTTTTAACTGTTTACTTGATCTGGGTTTCAAGTTTCTTGTCAGTTATTAAAAAATACTGAAACTACTTCAACTTGTGTTTATTTCATATAAAATATACATTCATTTGGAAAATGACTTCAAATAGTTGTGCAATAGCTGGTCTATAGATTATCGCTATCGCAATAGTATGATGCAATAGACTATCGCTATCGCAATACATGTAGTTGTTTCCTCCTCAATAGTCACCCCTGGTATTTGTCGTCTTTCTTGTCAAGTTGGAAGTATAGCTAACCAGTAAAACGTGATAATTTATTCAGTAGCATGCCTTTTTTATACCAGCAGCCACGCCTATCATGATGAACTTCAACGACAGATGATAAAAGACTACACATCAGAAAGTCATTTCAAGTCATTTCATGCAATAAATGTGGACCCTAGTATTATATATGAACTGATTGATCTTTCAGTAAGCCAGGATGTCTTGATGGAACTGTGTCAAGGAATGTAAGAAATAAGATTAGAATATTAAACCGTAAACGAAGAGGTATATGAGCATTGTACAACATAAATATCAAAATCATTTGCACCTACTGGTGAAAAGTTATTCTGTCAATAGCCCTGCCTCCTCCTGCTGCGAAGAAACTGCAAAAACCAAAATGAATGATCATGGAAGTCTGCGTGGTTTACTGAAAAATAATATGTGTTCCTGGGTCGATAGCCGAGCATCATCTTCATAAATGACAGTAACGCATATCAATGCCACACTTGAGGCCACAGTGGTCAAGATTCCAACAGAGGCAGGATACCCTACGTGAAATAAAACCGCTGATTGCGATGTAATAGAACGCGACAAATCATGCTAGATTAGACCCTAGATGGTTGAGAAGATGTCAGATTACACTTGACCAAAGCTCTATTGTAGTGTAACTTCCAAACCATTGATTAGATTACATGGTAGTACATTCCTTACATCTGATTACTGTTACAACATGTGAACGTCTACTAAGTCTTAACAGAATCGAATAAAAATTCCCACAACATTGTTTAACAATACATTGCTCTGCAGTGTAACAACGAAAGGGTCCAGTTATTGAGAAGAAGATACCTTTCATGCCTGGGTATTAGCTTTGCAACCATGTGCACGACATGCGTATTTCTGAATTGTGTCATCGACTGAGCAGGATACCGAGCGTCATCACTGGTTATGGTGATTCATAAACTGCATATATTCAAACGACCTGATTGTTTCAATATATGTCCAAAGTGGATCGAAATGCTATCTCGTTTATCTGTTTAATGTATTCAGCAAACATTCGGTGTGTCCCCTCGTATCATAAACCCACCACCGGGCAAGACCCTTGATTCTCAGTGTTATCAGTAACTGTCAATTAACACCTCCCTACGTCGGTCGATGTTACTTATGTGTGTACATGTGCATAGGTCAGTGACCTTGCACAACGTGGCATAATGCCCTGTGTATAAAACCTGACTGACATGATCAGGTCATCAACAGACGGATTGTGCGTCTGACTTGTCCATGTGTGTGACAGAACAAGTCTCTGCAGCGGGAACATTGGCTACTCTGTCCTGCTGTGCGTTATGTCACGTGGTTACTATCAACTTATACCATTAAGACCATAATTCCCCACCTATTATAAACATGGCTGCCGATGTCTTCAATTCTACTCTTCCGTCTGTTGACAACCATCCTAAACTACCTTCCGACAGCATTACAAACGAACGCTCTTGGCCAGACGGTGGAGAATCCGGGTAGCGTGAGTTTGCTGTGCCTCACTCACGATTCCCCTACCCTAACTCGTAGCAAAGCAACCGGTAGTTAAGAGATGGTGGTAGACAAGAGCAGCGTCAACGCCAGCCGCATAATACTTTTATGGTCTCGGGCACACAATACACTGTTCGCTGAAATATCTTTGAGCCAATTTCACTTGAATGAAGTTTTCATAAAATTTCGGTAAGACTTTGGAAGTTGGCTAGGTTTACTTTTTTTCTCATGCCAATTCCACTTTTAGTGCAGATCACATCCCATCTGCTTGCCTTGCCGAGTCTAGGCTCATCAGTATAAGACTAGTCTCCAATTTCAAATATCTTACTGTTGGCATTAAAATATTACCTTCATTAAAAAACCACGACGCATTGCGCACACTATATATTTGTCCCGATACGTCATGTGTGTACTTATCAGTCAGGTACCCCGACTGCATGGTCGACCGCGAGCAGGATTTAGCCGCTCGTTGGAAACGTCCAATAATTTGTTTGTACGAGCTGGACAGCCGCTCACCTGTATTTTTGGTTAACATCTAGAATCTCCACTCACCTGTGTTTTGTGTGTACACGTCGCCTGCCCAATGTTGACAATTCGATTTATGTGTTACCTTGACGTTCCAGTATATCTGCCATTACGATCAGTTGACTTATGATCAATGCCTGTACCAAATATTTGCCAACACGAACGCTCTTGGTCACTTATATCAAAGATGAAGCAAAGAAAGTACTCAGTATGATTTGGTAGGGCTCATATAAACTGTATGGCCACGGCTCTGGCGATGTACTCACTCAGCAAAGAACTGTGATTTTGATACAGTTACATAGGCCACGTCAGGTCCAATTACTGGTGTTGCCTCATACCCGGGTGTCGATCGGAGCAGCTTCTTGAAGTTGTAGAAGTCCATACCCAACTGACTGGGACTCACAGTGATGTTATATGTGCCAGGGAATAAGTCAGCTTCTGTAGTGAGTGAGTGAGTGAGTTTAGTTTTATGCCGCACTCAGCAATATTCCACCTATATGGCGGCGGTCTGTAAATAATCGGATCTGGACCAGACAATTCTGGGATCAACAGCATGAACATCAATCTACGCAACTGGGAACCGATGACATGTGTCAACCCAGTCAGCGAGTCTGACTGCCACTCACAGTCATGTTATATTGATCAGGGGAATATGTCAGGTTCTGTAAAAAATAACATAACAGAACATAAGAGGAATGTTATTTTCAAGTCATTCATAATAGTGGGACCTGTACCCTGATTTTGAAGAGAAGTGGAACAATTCTCGAATTCAGCCCCCCAAAAAGATATCAGATTTTCACAATTGTGCACATCGTAATTTGGTATGTTAAATTCGAATCATTTAACATGGTAGCTTTTAGTCATATCTTTCCATGCATATGGTTATGTCAATACCATTTCCGAGTTCCAGGCCTGCCAGTTGGTACCCCTTCGCACTGTTGTATTGCAGCAGTTCTTTTGCGTTGGTAGGATCCCAGTGACCATCCTTCCTCTTCAGGGCGTTCAGACCAAATATTAACTTCCAGTTGACATCCTGGACAAATGTATTAACAGCATTCCAGGAAGCTCCTGCACACACAACAGGCTTAACGATAGTGAGATCACAAATACCTAAAATGTTAGAATATTCGGAGCATCTGTTATTGTGAGCCCCCAAGAGGACTGCACTGGCCTCCTGGATATACATATATGTGCAATACCATAGCTCGACAAACTATTAATATAATAAGGAGATATACGCACCTGTAAATGTATGATTGACATCTGCTGTGCCATGACCTGTAGGGTCAAAGGTCAGGTTGTCACCCCCAGTTCCTCCAATCCTCAGATAGCATGGAGACAAACCTTTAGCCAGGGTCTGAACTTTCTGAGAGCTGGAGGCAAACAACATCTTGGCACTAGGAAAATCGTGGTACTAAGTTGCCACCTTTTTACATAATGGCGTCGAGGCAGAGGAAGAGTTCAAATAAATATCACACATCTACAATGTATTAACGGATAAAACACCAAAACAGAAATGGCATAATGCTTTTAAATACATTCCGTTTCTGCGCTCAACGGTTTGGATACAATGTTCTTACAGACATCTACTAAAACATTGGCGGATCCAGAGAGGGGTGGGGTGTGCGTGTGTGTGTGTGGGGGGGGTCACGAGGTTCGACCCCTCCCCCTTTTGAAAATGACTTAAGACCACATTGAAGATTTTTGCGTTGGTGGAACCCCTGACAACACACACACACACACACACACACACACACACACACACACACACACACACTTTCAAAATTCCTGTATCTGCCCATGTAATATGACCTAGTTTAGTTTCTTAGTGGTTAGCCTTATCAGGACCTTTGGTCTGTATTTTTCGCTGATTTGCCTGAATGTAGATTTGAAATATGACGTGCCCCAAAGTTCAGATACAATAAACTATGTTTTTTATCAGAGGGACCACAAATTTGAGTTTGATATATCTGTCGTTCCTTATATGTCGTTCTAAAATATCCAGCACCTAGTTGGGACATATACACAACAACAAACAAGCAGTTCGTTGTGTTCGTTATCGTTGTTTATGAACGTAGCGTACTGCATGAGTGTGCCCCGAATACAATTTAATAACTTCAAATGAAAGGAATCTTCAATAACATGATATCTATTGACTTATATGCCGATCACCTTGACCTACTCACTTGAAGTCTAATCCTCCCCAGTTCGCTGAGGCAGGCAGGAGATGGGAGTCCAGAGTGACACCAATAAATAATTCATCAATAAATGAAACCACTTGTGTTGTTAAAACTGTGACGGTGACATTGACTCCTGCCGTTGACGTGTGGGATATGAAGGTGGTGACCAAAAGAAGTGCTGACAGTGTTCCCTTCATTGTGTCAGGCCTTTCTTATCGGAATGTTTGTCCCATGTAATCTGCATTTATATGTATAGCGGAAGCCGTTTAAACCAGTACTCGTCGCGACTGAAGAAATAATCTGGTTTAGACAGCCGAATTGTAGAGCTGACACGGTTACCTACGACTAGAACTGAACCAGTTTTGTCACTCTCATATTCACTTTTATTCACTTGTGACAAATGAACGCATTTGAAAAAATCCGACATTTTCGTTTGTTCCTTTACAGGTGATGATTCTCGATGTGGGACAGCAAGCGCGTCACGCAAGACAAAGTGAAGTGATTCATTTCTGTGTATATTTTGAGGAAGGCTCTCATTGTCATGGAGGGCTGCTTCTCCGGAACCTCTGTCTCTTCGTCGGAGGAAGAAAGCACGGTGTCTTCCTCCTTTGGAGTGCTCCTCCCACTCCTGCGTGTGTGGGATTTCTGTTGGGATGCCCAAGTCACTGGCGACGAAATCTGCTGTCGTCATATCAGGGGGGAGAGAATAGAGATGAGCCTAGCCCAGAATGTTGTCATCTTCGTCATCACTTTCGTCTCTGATACGACAGGCATGAAAACCACAGAACACAGTATCTAGACAGTGTTAGGTGCTCATGTTTCCTTCACTGACATGTATAATGTTGAGTCGTCAAGAGCATTTCTTGCAAATATATCATCTTAAATATATAATTTGTTGTGTCGTCATCAATACATGTAGGTAGCCAAGTGGTTAAAACGCGTCACGCCGAAAGCTCACTCACCATTAATACATGTTGTTTTGTATCGTCGTAGGTACATATTGTGTTGTTTCATTACTGATAAGATATTATGGTGTGTCGGCATTGCTACACATGTTGTCCCGTTATCAATGAACACAACGTTTTTTTTCTGATAGTTATTGTGCCTGTGCCGTTTAAGAGACGTAATGTGTCCGTCTCGGCAAGTCTGTTGTTGGCTGCGAGTTTCGGGCTTGAACGAGTCAATGTTCTTGTCTTAATAAGGACTAACAGGATTTATCATAATGAGATCACCAAATACTTGATCTTCAATCTATCTCCCAACTGTATTGGCCTCCCGGATATGCGCATGTGCAATAGCTCGACAAACATATATTATGAGTAGATTTAAGCGCCTGTAAATGTACTGTACCTGTAGGGTCAAAGGTCAGACTATCACCCTCAGTTCCTCCAATCCAAATAGTACGTGACCCAGAGCGTAAATACAGTAAACTATGGGGGAGAGATATTTTAGTTTGGTATAGCTGTAGGTTTGTTAACTGCATGTCGTCCAGTTCTTTCCAGTGATGTGAGGTTGGGAGTTGACTGGAGTTCATTGTTACGCCAATAAATAAGTCATCAATAAATGAAACAGCATGAGTTGTTGAAACAGTGACGTTAGCATTGACTACTCCCGTTTATGACTGGGATATGGAGTAAGAGACCAAGAGGAGAGCTGACAGCATTACCTCCATTGTCTCAGGCATTTCTTATAGGAATGTATGTCACGCTTGATCTGCATTTCCCTGAGGTCGTCTTGCGTGTATGTAGACTGTGCTGTGTCGTCTATGTTTCCTTCATATATCACCAGGTTAAAGATTTTGTAAGTGAATTTTTCACAGAATTTGAGATGGTAAGATATTCATGTGACAAGACTGTGAACAGGTTTGGACAAAAATTACTGAATTTGTGCGCAATACTGTATATACATATCGTAAACGGGAGATGTGGAAGTGATTCCGGCATTGGTGATTTTACCTTCTTAGGTCATTTATGATGTAGTGTGATTGATTATATTCTTGCGTCCACGGATATGTTCTCTTTAATCGCCAACTTTCACATCGTGTAACGGTCTGAATCCCAGCATCTTCCCATCTACCCGACCTCTACCCATATAGATCAGTGCAGGTACATATGGAAGGAGTCGTGTAGACTCAACTTTCTTCATCATATGGAATCCTCGGAGACTTTAGCATTACTCGAACAAGCAGCCATGTGTTCATTGACTAATGTAGCAGAAGCAGTGTCAGTTTCTAAATGCTTTTAGAAAATCAAAAAGACAAATCTTTCTTGATGAAATTTAAGAAAACATGCAGTGAATACAAGTCCTTATGTCGAACAAAGAAAGAAGAATATATTCAACGTCAGAGAGATGATTTGGAGACCTCGACAACTGACTCGAAACGTTTTTGGGGTACAATAAAACGTTTATCAGGTCGTAAACTGCGCCCAAACCCCATAGATGTTGGAGACTGGGTGGATTATTTCTCTACCCCCTACGCAGTCAAGATAATTTAGAATGTATTAATGACGATATACATGATATAGGAGATCCCCCAGATTCTATAAGAGAAATCACTGAAGATATTCTGGATTCCCCCCTTAACAAGATTGGAGATCATTCGCAGTCTCGAGGCGCTAAAGAACAACAAATCTCCAGGACTTGATGACATATTGAGTGAATATCTTAAACATTCCTCCCATGTAATCGTTCCATACCTCGAGATAATATTCAATTGTATGTACCAAAAGGGTAAATTCCCAGAGACCTGGTCTACAGGAATATTAATTCCTTTTCATAAGAAAGGTGACACTTCTATCCCCGACAACTACAGAGCAATAAGCCTCCTGAGCAAAGTCTTCACGTACATCCTGAATCAGCGATTAGTGTGCTGGGCTGATGTGTTGAGTAAATTTCTGAGTGTCAATCAGGTTTTCGAAAAGGTTATTCAGTGGTTGACAGTTGTTTTGTTCTGAATTCTATTATCGAGCCTAATCTTTCCCGCAAAGGTGGTAAATTCTATGTAGCTTTTGTTGATTTCTCGAAAGCTTTCGATTCTGTTCAAAGACATTTTCTTTGGAAATTATTATATAAACACGGTCTGAGTCGTAAAATGGGTAAAATGCTAGAGTCTATTTATAATAGTGTAAAATCTTGTGTTCGCTCAAATAGTAGTTTATCTCGTGTATTTGATTGCCCAATGGGAGTCAGACAAGGGTGTATGCTCAGCCCCTTTTTGTTTCAGTTTTTTTTCACGTAAATGAATTAGTTAATATAACTGAAAGTGAATGTCGGTTTGGTGTCCAGCTACATCCAGATGTTACTCATATTTTCCTTCTTTTATTTGCGGATGACCTTATTTTGTTTGGGAACAGCGTGAGAAGTCTGCAGTTTAAACTAAATGTTCTTAATAGGTACTGTTTAGAATGGAAATTGTCAGTCAACATGCATAAAACTAAAATTGTTGTTTTTAAGAAAGGAGGTGGTCTATTCGGTTTGAAAAATGGTTTTATAATGGTAGTGTTGTTGAAGTTGTTTCAGGATATTGTTATCTCGGATTGTATTTTAGTAATAGGTTACAGTGGTCGAAAGCGTTTGACAATATTTCTATTCAAGCCAGAAAAATGCTGTCATTACTTCTTAGTAGTGTACATTGTTTGAAACCACACTCGCCTCATCTGTACTTCAAATTATTCGATTCTCCTCTATGGGGCTGAAATTTGGGGGTTTAATAAAATGGAAGAACTGGAAAAAGTACATTTATATGCCTGCAAACGTTTTCTAAACGTTAAGTTATCAACGTCCAATAACGGAGTACTAGCCGAGTCTGGTAGATATCCTGTCCAACTATCTGCTGTTTTAAAATGTATTAAATATTGGTTAAATCTTATTAACATGCCTGGATGCCGTTTGCCTCGAAAATGTTACGATATGATGCGTATGTATGATGAGCAACGCTATGAGAACTGGGTTACCAAGGTTAGAAATATCATATTTAAATTAGGTTTTGGTGATGTTTGGGTATCACACACTTACGGAGATAAAAACGTTTTTGTTAAAATGTTTTTTCAACGACTGAAAGATAATTTTCGGTAAGTTTGCTATAGTGATTTATCTAAGAGCCCCAAAACTGTTAACGTATTGTAATTTTAAATTAACGATTTCTTGTGAAACATTTAACTCATATTACTGTATCCAAATATAGATCTTGTTTATCACGATTTAGGTTACGTTCCCATAGTTTAGAAATTGAAAGAGGCCGTTACTATAACATTCCCCGGGAACAAAGAACATGCAAAATGTGTAACTTATACGTAATTGAAAATGAAAATCACTTCTTACTTATCTGTCCAGCCTACATTGAATTAAGACGTAAATATCTTTTGTCGCAATTCTATGTTTTCCCCAATATACTAAAATTCAATTTGTTGTTATCATCCAGAAATAAAGACATTTCCTTGAATGCTGCTAAATATCTGTTTTATGCATTCGTAAAAAGGAAATCAATTTTGTCATATTAAGATTGTATATATTATACATGCTTTCATTGTTATCATTTTATTTCATGTCTGCACCGATGAGTTGTTTTTGTACTCATAGGCCCGTGGCCTCATAGTATCAGAAATAAAGATTTGATATCACCATCACTGGTATGTTCAGTGTTGTGGCTCCAAAAGCAAGTTTTCCTTGTGTATCATCTTTATTGTATATTTCATTGTGTCGTCATTAATACAAGTTGTGCGGTGGGTTAGCCTAAAGTGTTCGCTCGCCAGGCCGAAGGCTCACTCACCATCAATGCTATTTTGTATTGTCATAGGTACGTGTTGTGTTGTTTCAATACTGGCTCGTTGTTCATCTTTCATACATATTGTGTTGTTTCATCATATTATCATGACTGATAACATGTTATCATATACTAATATATTATTACGTGTCGTCCTTGGTACATATTGCTTCGTTTCATCATGGACACATATTGTGTTGTCGTCATTGATAAATATCGTGCATACACTTTTTGGAAACATAATGTTTCCGTCTCGACAAGTACATTGTAGAAATTGATGTCGGGACGAATTGGCAGTATTACATAATCGTTGTTGATACAGTTGCTTAGAAACGCCTGTATAGGTGCATTAGTAGGCACTTGTATCCCATTCATTTCATGTGATAGGACTAAGAGCTTCCTGCATGAACGAGTCAAAGTTAGTGTCTTAATAGCGGAGACTGTTGCTAGTTATATTTACACATGTTACACAATGGCATATGTAACCACACATACTTCGTGTATGACCGGTAGTGTAGATGAGGATCAGTGTTGTTACCTTCAGGTAACTTAGGGTAAAGTTCCGGTAATGCCTTCAGGCCTTACTCTTAGTGCAATGCAGATAATAATATATATGTAAGATATTTCAGGACATGTGGATGAAGGTGCAGTTGGTTTTAAATCACGCGAATCTATAGCCTGGTTAAAAAAAACCAGTCTGATCGAGTCTGGTATGAGTTTCTTTGAAAACGTGTTAAACCTAATCATAATTGAATTCCATTAAAAATAAGAGATGACTGAATCCAGAATACACTTTCAGATTTATTTTCACAGCAAGTGCAGATTGTACAGATTTTCCTGAATCATTCTGTGAACATCCTCACTGGCTACTGCAGGCAGCCACGTCAGCCTCAGGGAAGACGAGGAACCCGAATGACTTCCTGGGGAAGGTTACAGTGTTTCCTTCCGTCCTGTAAGGTTTCAGCTCTGGCAGCGTATTATTGACAAGCTTTATCGGGTTGTTGTTCAGGGCCACGGTTCTGAGATGGTGAAGACTGATTATGAACTTTACATGATAATTTGTATATTGTATGTTTCCTGAATAATATTTGCATGTAGAAGTAGTAAGTGTTGTAATGGTCACTCATATTACGTTTCAACTGATTTTCCGTGGTTTTCTAGAAGAAACTACTTCATTAAATGTATCACGTATATGATCAATCTAAACTCTCGTAGTGGAAACTCACCGATAATTTGTCGACCTATTGGTGTTAACCAGAGAGCGTCTGTAGGTTGACAGGAGGAACTATTGGCCAGTGTGATGTGAACCAGAAGACGACTTGTCTAGGGGATGACACTTACTTGCTTGTCAGTCCATCGACTGGCGTCAGCCAGAACACATCTACAGGTTGGTCGGGAAATTGTGGAAACGTAATAGAGGTAGTGTTATCCGTGGGTAGCAGGAAGTACATCGTCACACTACCGGGCATGTAGCCATAGGAACTAAAACACAACACTATGTATTAGAGTATACCTCGACTTTGCATGAACATGAATCAACACCCATTATTTTTTGCTCTTATACTTAGCATTGAGTATCATTCTAACTAATCTTAAAACGTGCATTACAATGAAGGAAAATATGAATACTTGACAGCTTTATATTTACACATATGTCTCAGTAGAATGTTCTAGATCAACAATTGGTTAAACCTGTGATTATTCAATTTACATGGATGGCTTTGTGCAGTGGGCGTAGGCTCTGATGGTGCTGTTGTTCACGCTCGCCTCCACTGAAAACACAGAACCCCCCGACCAGTCTCTTATACAGGACAGTTAACCAGTAGTCCTGCAGATGAAGACGTAAATAAAACAAACTCAATATATTCTGTCATTAACATACAAGTAAAGATAAACCATGTCTTGCCACGTTAAACGTTCACTTCAGCATGTTGCTCAAAATGTTTAATGTAGTGACATTTTCGTAACATGTGTCTTTGAAATGACCGATCAATGTTACAGCTCAGTCCGTGTGAGCATTTTGTTTTCTGCTGGACTCCATCTGCATCTCAGAGGAAACGATTATCTTCTACCGTTATCATTATCCCCTGTACCTAATCGTAGTATATATGTTCTTTTAATTTGTGGCTAGATTATCTAAAATTGCTCATATCTTAAGGGATGGTGTAAATCCAGCTAGGGTCCATGCAGGAAGCAAATGTACCGTAAGTCCCCATGGTCCCTTGTATGGTGATCTACCTTCAGTTGTTGGCAATCCATAACCTGGCTTTATATTGTATTGTTATCTAAAAATATCGTTTTATGATAACATGCTAGTTTTACTTTAATATCTGTGATAAACTAGTAGTTTTACTGTTCTTCGTCAACAAGCTTTTAAGTTTTACTTTTATTGTTCTCTAATACAATAATTAATTGCTCACGTCACGATATGGCTGAACTATTGCCAAATTGACTTTAAATTTTAACTCACTTACTTTACTGTACTTCACTATTAACTGTGGTGAAACCACGTGTGATACGGTTTGACTGACTGACTGAGTTTTGGTTTTACGCCGCTTTTAGCAATATTCCAGCAACATCACGGCGGGAGACACCAGAAATGGGCTTCACACATTGTACCCATGTGGGGATTCGAACCCGGGGTCTTCGGCGTGATGAGCCAACGCTTTAACCATTAGGCTACCCCACCGCCCCGTGATACGGTTTGAAAGTATGACAGTGTATATGACCAGGAATATTTATAAGGCCAGATTAGTGAGTGATTATTGCTTAACGCAGCATCGGCAATCTTGCACAATCACTACATGGTGGTTCATCGAGATACATGTATATCAGTCAACATACTTTCACTAGTGTTACTATCTGTTCTGTGTGTCAAGCCAGTCAGGAATTAAACTTTGATCCTGATTCGCGCATAGCTACAAAAACGTTAATACTGGAGAATATCTGGGTTTGATTTTCAAACAGATGCCATATGGCGTGAAGGCCGCATGGCGGTGAATTCTTTTTTTTTATCAGAGGTTTTAAAGATGACCGAACTTTTATTTGTCTTGTCCTAATAATATAAAATCGCAAAACTCGTTATGAATTATATTTTCATGTTTCTGGTCACATTCTACAAAGTAAATAGGAGTTAAGAAATCTCCCAGTCGTCCCAGTTAAATTCAATAAAGGTAGGGGATTGACAATTATAAAAACATCACGTGTTTCTAGATAATTCTCCTGGTCCCACACTGACCAAACAAGAGAATAGTGCTCGATGTGGACCGATATTTTAACGCGATTTAGGCCACTTTATCAAGTAACAATTACAAAATGATTAAGTGTTATACATATTCACTTGTAAATAAGAATCTATTATAACCTTCACAAGCCTAAAAGCACATAGCAGGATATGAACACACAGAAATGTAGTAGTATGGTGACCGCACATTTCCGAGGTGACGTAACGTGACACAACCTCGAAAATATACGGCCACACTGACGTCATACGCGTATGACGTGTCACGACGATAGATCTCGTGACGTCACGACCTGCAAACGAAGGTAGTGACGTCACTTGGTGGTGACGCAACCTCGAAAATATACTACCACACTGACATCATACACGTATGACGTGTCACGACGATAGATCTCGTGACGTCTCGATCTACAAACGAAGGTAGTGACGTCACTTGATGGTGACGCAACCTCGAAAATATACTACCACACTGCCGTCACGCCCTACAACGACGGTATTGACGTCACGTGGTCATTGAACTGTCACAAATAAGGATAATGGTCGTCTAGTACGTGTTCGTGCATGTACGTGTGTGTGTGTGTGTGTGCGCGCGCGCATGTGACATCTACTAATGACGTCACACAAACCAAAATGACCACCATAAGAATCCATCCGTCAAGCTAAATTCTCAATTGCTCTCAGACGCGTTTTTACCTCAGAAATGCACCATTAGCGTGCCAATAATATTTGAGTTTTTGAAGGAGGTTAGGGAATCTTGTGCTGTCTATGTAAAGCTCTCTACAATACTAGACCGCAAGAAACACCTAGACACTCTTAATCACACGACCACCCCGTCTGTGTAAAGCTCTCTACAATACAAGACGGTAAGACGGTGATATTCTACATGAAACAAAATGTGAGGTAGAAAACGGCAAAGCAGCAAGAGTGGTACCGAGTGTTACGTTCTTTACCTCGTATCGTAAACCCAAAGCGGGAATGAATAATAATTTTGAAGGAGGTCTGTAAATGTCGTACTGCCAATGTAAAGCTCTCTACAATACTAGGCAGCAAAACAAATGTAACAAGACACTCAAAAAATAACACACCCTCCAGTTTATGTAAAGCTCTCTACAATACAACATGGGAAGGCGGTTATATTCTACCAAATACAACAAAGAAGATGTTGGGTCGCACAGTCTATGTAAAGCTCTCTACAATACTAGACGGCGCGAACACCCGTGATCCCTCGTTGTTTAAACCACCCCCAAAATATACCCACGAGGTAGACAACGTCAACACTTTTATATAAAACACAACAGAGACTAGTAAAAACAACATTTCACAAATTTTATTCGTAAATATGCACATCTACAGTTCTACCCACAAAGCAACTCAGTTTACAAAACAGTTCTCATGTCAGTATCAAACCTGACGGGGCACGTGATTTTGAGAAATGCGCACGACGGGCTGAACCTGTTGTGTTCAAAGTCTATGTCGTCTTCTGCACACCATTTCCATAGTCTTAATCCACACCATGCACATACGACCTTGTCCGCCACACCCGTATAAAAGAATCCTCTCCGGACTAGCTGTCTTCCCTTTTGAACCATTTGTTCTGGCCAGTCCTGGAAAGAAACCATCCTGGCGTAGCCGCTGAGCATTGCTTCGTAACAGTAATTCTGGCTTAAATCCGTCAGTAGCCTCCTAGGTTCCCCCATGTGTCTCCGCGTGTACCCGCAACTGTCTACCACCGTTTCTCCTCCATTCTCCCTTTTGCAAAACGGTAATTTTGAATCCACATTATCATCGCTGAAACGTTGGATACCATATTTCCCGTCCACAGACAACGTGTCTTCGTTTCCAGAGTGCGATAATGGCGATACTTCTCCCTTCTTATTGAAGAAAAGTTTACATCTTTCTCCATCGTTCTGGTCATTATACAAATCGGGAACGTAGCAGCAGGACATCGTTGCACGTAGCACTCAAAATATACAACCTCGCTCTCGGGCAGACGGCTCCCAACTAGCTACTGCTTGCTGGGGTGCGTGATACTCTCGACACCATCTGCGGTTACGTGCGAAAAGAATAGGGGGGTGTGACCTAAGGGCGCCTCGTCCTGTCATTGGACGGTAAGGGGTCAAATCCGGGCCCTGGACATAATTATACCTATTACATCAAACACGGTCGTTATCGCTGCGAGTACCTGACAGCGTAAGCGTTAAAAGCCGGGCTTGACACCTCCTTGTATGGTTGCCTATTAAGACTGGTTTTGCGACGAGATGACGGCGTGGGAAAAAAATTGACAACATTCCTACAGCTCTATCAATAACCTATTTTTTCCCTCGTCAAAATCCATAGCTCTTAAAGTTCTCGAGTATATTCTTCTTGGCATTATCATACCATCTGAAAACCATGGAATCGTTTGCAAGCGTATTACTTTTACTGAAATGACTAACTATATCGTCGTCAGAAATACCTCGAGATCGCCAGCTACCGAAATATAGACAATGGTGACCGCAAGCTACTGACGATAGACTTTTGCACGAACTCTGTTGTAGGAATAATGCAAACGACCGTATTTTGTCACAAAATCGTGAAATTCGGGCCATATTCGCGTGTAATCTATACCGTACGAGTCGTGCATGTGTAATCTACCGGGTGCTCTACGCTTTAAAGCGAGCCAGTGACTTCGGTTCGCTTTTCTGTCCGTGTTGCAAATAAACAATATAGGATATTTCAGTCTCTTCATCCCGACTATTTTATTTCCACACACCTCTTCCAAAGTATCTCTGCTACTTATACGCCATAGTTGTTTTAAGGAAAGGCTCATTACGACCAAACCATTCCAAATCTCGACCGCACAACATTTTAGAAGGATATGTAACTCGTCCCTCGCCTACGTCAGTGTATAGCGGCATTTCTAAAGTGGTCAAATTCTATTACGCTGTCCAGCTCTCTATAACACACTAACGTCAGAGCTCGGGCGCTGGCTGCAAAAATTTCAATTCTATGCCGACCTTACCAGAGCTCTTCGGATACGCGTGTGACATGTCAGCACCTAAATCGTCGTTAAATCGAACACAAACAATGTAGTGCCGCTCTAAAACTCTTTGAGAGTTACTGTGTGCGTGGAATTTCTCCCCAAACCCCTGTATTTCTAAACAGCTCTAGGTATGTCTGATACATCCGTGTAGAGTCGGGTTCGAAATTGACGGTATGGCATCTTTTGCCTACCTCCTGACCGTTTACTTTAACGGCTATTTCCATCAATCCAAAAGGTTGGAAATTAAAAGGATTTTTGTTCGAAACCCCCGCAAAGGATTCGTTGTCAACGAGACCGAGTACTATTCTTTTAGGAATGTGACCCATTATTAAATGTTCGGAATTATATTCTCTCAGGCCTTGGGAATGTCGTGGTGCCGTAGTTTTCACCTGGGCTATGGGATATTTCATGGTACTTCCACGCCAAACCTCTAATATGGCTATCTCTAATAGCTGGTGCTACGTTTACTTGTCTGACATGAAATTCGGCTGAGAGTATATGGCAAGCATAACCGGGTATGCGAGTACTGGCCTCGTCCGTAGTGGAGTGTAACATATAGAAGTTATTCGGGCTACGTATCAATTTGATTATTAAAGGTACCCCGTCTATGAGGTATCTATGCTGCATGAACAAATCAGAGTGTAATTTTCCAACGAGTTCTAAGGGCCTACTGGGCACACATTTTTGCCGTCGTTTCGCGAATACGGGGTTGGAATCTTCATTGCCCGGAGAAAAGTTATTAAAACACCCTGCCTTATCTTTACTGAAATTCTGTGCTACCAAATTGTTGTCTATTTGCGATTTATCGCAGCTCAGTAGTGTTTCTATGTACGCTCTGTACGGGTATGTACCCAAACTGCCTGTTAATTCTAGTTGATTATAGCCCGCTATTACTCTCACCTCCCAAATAGAGAATGTAGAGTATTTGTCACGGGGCTAACGCCTCTACAGCCTAGTCACCCTCTCCCCATCAGCCATCACATTGTCAGCGACTGTAGCACGACCATCCGTCGTCTTAAATTCGCATACAATTCTCAGGTAACATTCGGCCAAGTCTACGTAGCTGTTTATAGGGTTATTGATATCAAACCTTATGGTGCCGTCCAACTGCCCGAGGCCTGTAACGGGCTATATTTAGTCCAGTGTGAATCCATCATCGTGGAAACCATACCCGTAATGAAAATAAATCCAGTTCGCTTTTACTGCATTGCGCTGTGTTCCATATCCCTCGACATCGTGATGGATGCTATGATATCTCTACTAAAATACCAAACGCCTCTTAGACTTTCTCCTACGTTTCTTTCTGCTCGGGAGGGATCCAACAGTCGGAATTCTCTTTAGAGGGCGTATTATTTTTTACTGAGGTGTCTGAGTACCGAGCACTAACGAGTCTACGCTTATGGCTCGACGCCCCCCGATGGAAATGATCCCAAAGCACCTTTCATCGTGCTTTTAAGCGCCTTGCTACTACGTCGTTTTATACTTTCTGACGCTTTTGCACTACCCGTCACCACGTCGCCCACAACACCCGCAGCAGCCTTGGCTCCTCCCTCAATAGTATTTTACCCGTTGACTTTAGCAGGGGTATCGCTATTCTACCTATAGCCTAAAATATTCCCGAGTCCAGCACCACCTTGACCATAATGCCTGCCCACGCACACCGGTATGTGATTCCCGTACATCCCTTTACAGACGTCTTACGCGCTTATCCCTCGCTTTTAAAATGGAGTATCACCACCGACCGACCGCTAGCAAATGATACGGGTCGTCCATGATCGTCTCTTATAAGAATAGTCACAGAACGTTATCTCGTCAAATTTTAAAGACAGATATTGAATAGGGTTCTTTTCGCCACGATACTACATCTTTTAACATTTTCCTTTTGACGGGTATCAATGTCAACAGAGGCCTATTCACGTACGACCAACTATCTGGTCGTCTATAATGTCGGCATAGACGTACATATTGTGGAAAAGTTGTTCTTTGGAGAAATTGGAACACGATCGCTACGGGTCGCGTTCTGGGTCGAGCACGATTACACGGGTGTCGCCCCTTGCCTCGGGCACTACGGTTGTGAAACCCAGCATGGAAGCCAAGTAAGGAGACACGTCGAATCTAGGACCACAATTGCCTAGAACATGTCTCACCTCTTCAGCATCAGACCCCTCGAAATCACTTTCCACAAAGCCCGAGGCCATGTAGACTAAATCGTCCTGGGAGTACACATATTTACTAGTCTCTTTAGGTGTTATCAATTCTATATCGATTTCCACACCACCCCCTGCATTGCTATGTTTATGATATTCTTCACGCCACGCTTGCAACCGCGCGTTGATGGAACTATTCATAGGATCTAAGAAGCTCTACTCCGAGGGTGTACAATAAAATGATGACAAAACCTCACGATCTTCGTATTTATGGTTATTTATTTCCTTTTCAGAACAATCTTGGGTATTGGTATAAGAGGTATTATCTGACCTCTGCCGTTGTTACGGCGTCGCTCACCACCCTCATCGCCCGTGGCGAATGTGACACGTTCTCCGCTGTATACGTCGTCCTCGGTATCATCGCTGCTATCGCTGTCGTCGTTATACAAAGCTACATCGTCCCGACAATGTAGCAATGCGTCGCTGTCCCCAAACGAAGAAGAAGAAGAACTCGTGGTGGTAGACGTCGTCGTATCGTCTATGCTAGTACTAGAGTCATCGCTGTAGTCGTCGTATGACGTCGAAGAATAGTCGTCGTCATAGGTGCTGGTGCTACTATTGCTATCCTGGTCTTCGTCCGTTGTAGCTTCCCCCCACGACCGTCGTCTGCTCAGCATTTCATTCCCCGAAACGCAACTCTGAGCGTTATGGCAATCCATTCTATTCACTTTTGTTTAGGTCGGTATACGTCTATTTCTCCGTTTTCTCTGTTAAACTGGTTTCCACGCACTCTAAACTCGTCGGGCGTGTTCGGTGTTAAATCTAGCAGTATGTAAGTGTGTGGTTGTGATGTAGCTTGGGCGTAAGCCTCTCTTATAAAGCCCGACTGACCCGGAAATATTTGTCTAGCTAAATGCTTTATCTGACTTCTGTCCCGCGGATTCTTGTACACAACAATGTGTGTACAATTTGGAACTGTCGCTATGGAACATTGTTCGCGCAAAAATATTCTGTTGTAAGTATAGTATGCTGGTCTGTCTGTGATGCGATCTCTTAACAAACCATCTAAGTAACTCTTGCTTTCTCCTTTGTCAAATCGCCTGCCGCGTCGTCGACAACTAGCCAGTTATACTTGGAAGCGTCAACGTAGCCTTCTACGTCGTCACTAATCTTTTGCACGAAATGAATGTCGATACCTCCCTTGATGCAGATGGCTTTTATAGGATCGTATACGGGTTGCGTTTCACTGTAGACCCATACTATAACGTCTGGTAATTTTTGTAGTAAAGGCCACGGACCATCTATATCGTTTTCTAGCATGTGCTTCACGAAAGTGGTTTTACCCGCACCGCTAGGACCTCCTATTAAGAGTCTGAATATCTTTGGGAACTGGAAATGAATTCTGTCGACTAGACGTTTCTGCCCGTCAGCGCGATAGTCATCCATGTTTACTCGGGAGTTGGTGACAACGCTATGGGCTTCTCTCTCTCTCAACGCGACAGTATATAAATGGGGAGTCTCTCTCTCAACACGACAGTATATAAAAGGGGGGTAAGAGTGTACGAGTAGAGAAGGGAATACGCTTATGCCGTATTTGTGTTGCGTGCGCGTGTATGCGTTGAAAATGTCGAATACCCCCGAAGAGGATTGTCTTTATTTGAAATTGGAAACCACGGCAAGAGAGGGGGAAAGAGACTCGTGTGTATCAAAGCATGCGTGTCTGACGGTGTTGGGATTATTGGTAGCTATCGCATGTTGCAAGCTGATCGTCATAGCTTTACCGCTCCACTCATATGGAACAACACCCCCCTGGTCATTTGTCGCGGGAAGAGGTGTGAATCTAACGGATAACGAGTGTATGCGCAATCAGCTACGCCTTTCAACAACAAAACGTGTTTCCATTTGTTTGAAAGAAAATTTACCCATCGTAGATATCAGGCAATTTATAGCTGGTAAAGAGACAATTTTAGGTATTTCTATCTCCATGGAGGAATGGCGTAAATTAACCGCTAACATTGCGCATATAAATAATCTTATCAAAGCATTACCGTGACGTCTTTGTTAAAACGCGTATTACTGTCTCGGGTTTTCTAGTGTCCGTAGATTTTACTACTGAAATAAATGTAGGGAGAATGTATAACCACACCCGAAGGCATGACACACCGTTCCCAAAAATTACGACACGCTTTATTCTAAAAGTGTCACACGCCCTTCCAAATGTAACGACTTACTGCTCCAAATGTATGACGCTGGGTCGTTTCAAAAGTATGACGCGTTGTTCTAATAATTACACACACGCTGTTCCAAAAGTATGACAGACCCCTTCCAAATTCGTGTCATTAGCCGTGGACCCGTTCCATAGATTTTACTGCTAAAAAAGCATGGGTAGAACGAATAATCATACCAAAAGGTATGACATGCAGTTCCAAAAGTATGACACGCTATTCCTAAGAGTATCCATCGTCGTACACATTGTACGACTAACTGATCTAAACGTATGACGGGGGAAAGTTCTAAAAAACTGTGACAACCATACACCCCTTTTTTTTCCAATCCAGACCTCGACATACCCTGTTTGGGGGGTGCGAGAATATCGACAGAAATAGCGGAATATACATTTCCAACGGAACACGCGATCCGTTCGTTTATTTCTTTAAAAAAAATAAATATTATTATCATCATCGTTGTTATAATCGACACGCCGAGAAGGGAGGGCGTGCGCTTGTTCAGGCACTAGTATCGGAGCCTGCTGTACTGCCTATCAGCTCGGGCCACGAGCTTCTGCAACTCGATGTCTATCTCGACGTTGGTTTCTCCCTCCCTCGGGTGCTGTTCGCCGTCCTCGGTGTCACGCACAGGCGACGGTAATGCTGTAGGGTTCTTCTTCTTCTTCTTCTGCTTCTTCTTGTTCTGCGTCGCTGCTTCGTCGCCGAGTTTTCTCTTTTGTTCGTGGTTGTCGTGGTCGGCTTCTTCGGCGGGTGGTTCGTGGTTGTCGTCGCCGCGAGTGTGTTTTTTTCGTGGTGGTGTTCGGTGGTGCTCCTGCTGTTGTTGGTCGTGCTCGGGTGGTCTGCGTCGTCGTTGTTGTTGGTGGTGGTGTGGTCTCTTTTGGTCCCCTGAAGTGACAGGCTGGAGGATGATTGTATACTGAGACGCAGAGCCACCATGACGTGTGACATGCCGTTCGTCAGGGCGTAGCTGATTTGGAACACGTTGTCGTTCTTACACATATGATCGTTTGACTGTAGAGACATGACCGTAGGTGATGGTGAACGGAGCAAGGTGAGGAAAAGGCTATTATACAGCTGGAGACGAACAAAGGGAGCTGTTCGTGGCTTTTATAGTAGAGAGCGACTGTCTAACGAGCTATTACCGGTCGGACGCGGATCGACGAATCACGAGGCATTGGTTTCGTAACTGTAAGGCACGGTATAGGTCAACCTAGAGGTTACGGGGTCGCGAATAATGCGACGTTTTGTGTAACAAAACCTGTATTCTTTAGTTTGAACGGTGGTGTGCACGCCCAGCCCACGCTTAAGCCCAGCCCTCTTGAGAAAATAAGGGTACGTGACGCATATCTTCCCCCGGTTTTTTCTAGGCTTAAGAGCTGTCCTGACCATGGCCTTGAAATTCAGACGAGCCGAGGCGCGATAGTTCAATGTGAAACCTCGAATTTTGCAACTTTCCTGAGGACCTTCACTTGGAGGATGGTGTAGCCTGTAGGTGTAATTTTTCGGTCCGCAGGTGACAAATTCGTCAATCCAATTACCATCCTCTATTTCGTCAGTCCACTCGCCCAAAGAATCACCGAGCTTCAAACAGAGGGGGGCGTCATCGTTTTGTACGTAGATGACCGAATCCGTGTCAAAGTACAACACGTTTTCGCCTAAGGCGTCCAAGGCCTCATACAGCTTCAAACGCGCTTGTGCTGTTACCCATGCGGCTAAGACGGGATTGCTGGCAGTATGAGGTATTAGGTGTGTTTCCTTGGGAGAGTAGGTGACGAGTAGAGTGTCGGGGCTAATCAAAACGACGTCTTTCAGTTCTATGGTCTTGTCGTGAAAGAGGTCGTAGAAATTTCTCTCGTCTGTGATGTACTGGCACTGGGTCTTGTCACTAGACTGACCAAATTTGCCCCAGTGACTGTTCATCATAAACTTGGCTATGGCGCGCATACCCTTGTTTTTTTTAATATTGGCAGGGTCCAGATGAACACCTTCCTTATTGAAAACCCTGTTGACGAAACGTGCCTTACTATCATCCGTCTTACACTCCTCAGGATAGCCGCTAGCTTCCTGTTTCATTTTGTAGAAGTTGTCGACGATTCGCTTAACAGCCCCGAGGTGTCGGCTGCTCTGTCGTAAACCTCGAACCAGGAAAAGTGCCATGCGGAGAAAATACGTCTAACCACATAACCCAGTTCTCGAACCGCTTTCTGTACTTCCACGGTGGTGTACGTACCCACCCACGATCTCTGATCGCCGGTATGCTGACACGCGCTGCTGGCATGCGTTTCGCACACGTTCGGCAGAGAGGGAAGTCAAGCTTCCCGTTAGTGCGGTATGGTAGGAGAGGATGATAGAGACGCCGAGGGGGAAGAATGTCACATTTGACGAGACCATCCAATTCGAACAGCTCGTCCGGAGAGGGGTTGTGTAAAACGCGGGGGTGAGATACGGGAAAGCGACCCGTTTTACACACGTATGGGTACAGCGAACATACATCGGCATACCGTATTTTTTCTCCCTCGCCACACTTTTTGTGCAAGTGAATCCCATTAGTACGACCCCCGTAAAACGCGTCCCGAGGTTGGAGAGGCGCGACAGCCTCGTTAGGTAATTCGTCTTCCCTGGGCCTAACGGCTCTGTAATGACACTCCCATATGACGTGTATGTCAGACACTTCCACATGGTCTCGTAAAAGACCTAAACGATACATGGTACGGTCGTGTCTGTCTGCCAGGGTAGTGCCTGAGCTGTAGTGTACTTTGACATTCCGCTTACAAGGAAAGCACGACATGCAACCATGCCAAAAGCATCCCAGGAATTGGTACACTACTTTGTTGTGCGGATCGTATCCGTCTACCTTGAAGGTATGGCGTCTCTCCTCGGTCGTCGTTACTGAGCAGTGGTCGTCGACGACGCCGCAGGTGAAGGATACTTCACGGTCCAACTGTAAACCCCGGTTTCGTTCAAGAGACGCCAACCATTCGGTACATATTTTAGACTGTCGCGGTTGATTGTCCTCGTACCCCCCAAGGGGTATTATAGCTATAGTGTTGGGTTTCAGGTTCTTGCGTCTAAAGGTCAACATGCAGGCATGAGGCAAAGTGATGCATTCGTACAAAGGGTTAACGTCGTTAAGGGACATGAAGGCATCTATGAATTTAGCGCAACCCCGTCTTAAGATGGACACATCTTGCCGACAATACTTCAAGAGCTCGACCTGCATGTTGAAAGGTGTCCTGCGGTTTTCCCTATACCACGTTAAGAATTTCACGCGATCGTCCCGCAACATGCTATCCGGATCGTAGTAATGTTTGGGTGGTAGTTTACTCTGGATAGCTGTCTGGTACGCGCCAGTCTTATTAAAAAGGTGTGGAAAATATCCCTTTTCACAGTCTTCCAAAGCAAAAGTATCACAGAACTTTTTCAGAGGTGTAGGGATATAGTTGTGTGAGTCACGGAAAAGTAGCCTACTGATGGTCATATTCAAAATTTTACCCCCTGTCAAAATAACTTGCGGTTTCTGAGTGAGATGTTCTAACAACGATTTCAAAATGAAATGATTGTCGTAACCTTTAGCATAGTGTGCCACGACCACTATGCTAGCGTCACAATCGACGTCATTTGCGGTAGAATTGTGATTGACCGTGTCGGTAGACTCACTCTCGGGCAGGGTGGCGATGTTCTCGGGCAGTATCTCGTGGTTTCTGCGCGGGTGGTACAAGAAGAGAAAAAAACAGCCCTACGAGTGTCTCGGTATGGGGACCGTCTATGACTATTTCCCGTTTAAAATCAGTAGGCACGCAGCCGCTTTTACTTTCACTACGCCAAGGGCATGTCTGACACAGGTATTCAGATTCTGATCCCATACACTTGTCGCAACCGAGCTGGAGAATGCATAGATTAGGTATGTGTTTACCATTTTCGTCGCACATGGACTCGAAATCGTAAAAAACGTACTTGGTCAAATCATAGTCTACGCGGTCCTCATCCTTGACGATGTCGACGGGGTATGTGGCAGCGGTGCGAAGGTCCGAAAAAACTTTTACACCGATAACACACCCTATCTTTATCGTCTTTGAGACACTCGTGGTCTGCATTTCTATCGGTCTTACATTTAGGACACCAGAATTTCTCTCGTCCACAAACGCGGTTGGCGATATGAGCCGCGTGACAGTCCCTCGTAGGAAACCACACCCGACACTCTCGACAAGGTTGACCGAACAGCAACAGCTCGCCGACGTCACCACCACCACTACCGGTACCACGCTATGGCGCTGTTGCTGCCTCTGTCAAATTAAAAATCGTTCAGACAGCTTTTACCCCTTACCAAGATTTCCCACACACGTACTCTTTAGTGCATGCATGAGTATTGTCCGCCTTGTACCCTCTATGGCACACCCTACAATATTTACTATTCCCGTACAGCCCTACTACTGTATTGATGCAGTCATAGTGACCATGCGGTCCACCTCTGGGAGTGTTAGCAGGCCACCAGAAAATATTGATACAGGGGATGTGTTCGGCCGTGTCAAGAAGAGTGTGTGGAGCGTACAAGATAGAAGCACCATTACCGGGTGTAATGGTGTGTACATGCAAGCGCGCCTCATTCCTTAGACATGTTTGGAAGGCTTCCCACGCGGGACGACCTTCCATACACGCTCTCGGGCGGAGACCCGCTCGCCTGTACAATTCATGCGTGGCTATCGTTTGTACACCCCGTGCATCTCTCAGGAACGCTTCACGCTCTGTATATCGCTGTCTGCGTTCCTTCTTGGACACATCCCGTGGTTGCGAAGCATGCTTTAGAAAATAGAGGGCTAAAGCAATAGCCCGACCTAGACATAAATTGTTGCTGTTCTCTATTATAGTAAGACAACCACCCCTAGTGGTTTCACGGTTGGTAAAAGCCTCCAGATGATTAGCTCTTTCTTAGTCAATCGACCATTACCTCTACCTACAGCGGCGGGATTCCTCACTATGTGTAACCTTACGGTCATGGTACTGTCAAACGTAAAAGATGTGTTAGACTGGGCAACGTGTTCCATACCTCGCAATATGATGTCACCCGTGAGTTCTTCAAACCTGAAGAACGGTATGGCGACGGGGGCGTTGAGGGCGTGATGATGAATATACAGGGTGACGATATCCTGAGGGCGTATATCTAGGGAAAAAAAAGTCAAAGAAAAATATAATGGCAGCAAGAATGCGTTTATGTCAGCTTTGAAAAGACACTCAATGTTAAAACATTATTAGTTACCACACTGTAAATGTATAGAGCTTATGTTTTTTTTTTATACACTTACTTTCCGAGTTACCCAAATGAGCCACGAGGGAGTCGAACCCGCGTGACAGGTTGTCTTCCACATCCACGCTGCCCTGTACTCTCTCCAGAAATTGTGGTAAAATCCCGAAGAGGTACATGATGTTAGACACCCTATATCTCTGACTATCCATCCGACGAATCTCCCCGCGGAAAAAAACTTGTTGCGGCGAGTAGTCATACTTGCCATTTTCTTCCTCGATAACCTCGTTGTGACCGTCGTTCGGGGAGAATGACACGGCAACCCTTCCTCTACGACCTCGATGATGTCGTCGTCATGTTGTCGCAAAGGTTGCCCTGTCCCGGACTGTCGGCATGTGTCGCTGCTGAGGCGTTGGTATTCCTCATCATCCGGCGAAAAATATATAAGTATGTCATCCTCGGAATGTTCTATAAGAGACGTGTTCGTATTTCTTGCTAGTTCGTTGATGGCGTCTTCCTCGTCAACCATGATGAGAATGTTGTCGTTGTGCGCCATTTTGTGATAAGCGAGAGAGAGACAGAGAGAGAAGGTTGTTTGGTTTACGTCCGTGATTTAAAGGTTTTTATCGTCAACGCACTCGATGAAAGACACTGTGAGATAGAAGTGGTGTGTAAGATGGGGGGATGTAGTTTTCGCGAAATTACGCAAGTTTATTCGGGAAAACTGGTCAGACGACGGCGACGACACGCACGACTGTGTATTAGAGACACTTAGGGCAATTAAACCTATTGGCGTGTATGTAGAGGCTATTTTCGAGGCGGTAGGTAAGTCTATGTGAAGGTAAAAATGTGTAGAGACGACGGGGTGGACACTCGCGACTGTATATAATAAGGGATGGTTAGAGCAGTTAGGTCGATTAACGATGTACGTAAGGGGTTATTTTCGAAGGAAAGTGTGTAGAGACGACGGGGGTGGACACTAGCGGTCATGTATAATAGGGGACGAATAGAGCAGCTAGACCAATTAACGATATACGTAAGGGGTTATTTTCGAAGGAGAGGGTGTAGAGACGAGGGGTGGATACTAGCAGTTGCGTATGACAGGGTCGATTAGAGCAGCTAGACCGATTAACGATGTACGTAAGGGGATTATTTTCGAAGGAGAGGGTGTAGAGGCGACGGGGGTGGGCACTCGCGGTTGTGTATGACAGGACGATTATTATTGAAGGAGGGGGTGAAGAGACGAAGGGGTGGACACTAGCGACTGTGTATAATAGGGGTCGATTAGAGCAACTAGACCGATTAACGACGCACGTGGGGGGAATATTTTCGAGGGAGAAGGGTGTAGAGACGACGGGGTGGACACTCACGATTGCGTATAATAGGGGACGATTAGAGCTGTTAGGCCGATTAACAATGCACGTAAGGGCTATTTTCGAAGGCTTCGGCACACGCGGTGGTCGAAACGATTGCGTAATAAGGAGTGGTTAGACCCATGAGCAGCAATATACGATAAACCTTGGACATATGGTGCGTAAGATAATAGAGGCGATTTTCGTCTTCCTGCTGCGCTTGTCGGACATGTATGGTCATGTCTACATCGCGGACACGGTCAATTGCCCTCTGGGGTGTATATGACCATGCGTTTGACCACTCTCAAACCATACTGACTACAGCTCGCCATACAGTAAGACGTACTCCTGACCAGTTCTCCGCTACTACTACTGCTACTACCACGGCTATTACAACTACTACTACTACTACTACCATGGATTCAAGCAAGATGTGTGATGCTGCTCCAACAGCCATGCTATACTGCTGGAAGTGTCCCCAGAAGAATGACCACGTGTTTAAGAACTGTCCACTGGCGGTGTGTGGAAACAGGTGTGGGGGACAGGGGCATTGGGGAAAAGATTGCCCCATGCCGTGCACCATCTGCCAACAGAGTGGGCATTACAGGAGGAACTGCCCGTCCTTCAACATGACCTCTTCCTCTGTGATCACCACCCCACCTTCCGCGACGTCCACGACTGCCACGACTCCTACACCGACTGCCACGACTACTCCTTCTTATGGTCATTGCTATAGGTGTGGGGACTCTGGTCACTGGTCTCCCCAATGTCCGACGGACACATGTTACAAGTGTGGAGGGAGTGGCCACTACGCCCGGTCATGTGCGGGTGATGTCACCCCCGCCGCTAAGAAGGTTAAAACGGAACAACCTAAACCTACGACAGATGACTGGGCCAACGAGGATGTGCTGGTGATCCCCGTAGAGAGGTGTGCTAAGTGTGTCGTGAAGACATCTGATGTTGGCACACAGACTACGGGGATAGTGATGTTGAGCATGCAATATAGAAACATTGCTCGTAGTTTGGACGGGGGTGAAAGGGGAGGGACCTTGGGGGTGGCTACCCCTATTGTGAGGAGCATACCAACAGAGGAGGTGGAAGAAGACGATGAAGATGGAGCCCTCAGCCCTCAGGGACCTCTTGTATCTGATGACAACACCTCCCCTTTCCCCTCCCGCCCGACATCGGTACACTCACCCCTCTTCATTGACGACGACGATGAAGAGGAAGGGGAACACACCCAGCAGCTGTCGTGGGACGACGACGACGACGGCGATGGAGGGGTTTTCACTAATTTTGAGGAGGTCTCTCATAACCGTCACCCCTCAGAAAATACGGTGACAGTGGTTGCAGACGTGCACAGGAACGGCGAGACACCTACTCGCCGTATCCGTGTGCGCAATCGGAGAGGTCGCCTCATTTTGTGAAATGTATGAAATTGTATGTATATATTGTATTATATTATGTTATATGTTGTATATACCTGTATTAAAAAATTTTTTGATATCGTACACATTTAGTTGGTGCTGATTCGCGAATTGAGGGAGTGTGGAAAGGTAGAAGAGAGCATTATGTCACACGTCGTGCGCGCGCGCGCACACACACACATACACACAAACACACACACACACACACACGTACATGCACGTACTAGACGACCATTACCCTTATTTGTGACGGTTCAATGACCACGTGACGTCAATACCGTCGTTGTAGGGCGTGACGTCAGTGTCGTAGTATATTTTCGAGGTTGCGTCACCATCAAGTGACGTCACTACCTTCGTTTGTAGATCGTGACGTCACGGGACCTATCGTCGTGACGTCATACGTGTATGACGTCAGTGTGGTAGTATATTTTCGAGGTTGCGTCACCATCAAGTGACGTCACTACCTTCGTTTGTAGGTCGTGACGTCACGGGACCTATCGTCGTGACGTCATACGTGTATGACGTCAGTGTGGCCGTATATTTTCGAGGTTGCGTCACGTTACGTCACCTCGGAAATGTGCGGTCACCATACTACTAATGTATGGAAATGAAATAATATGTTACAGAACTTATTTTGTTGTTAGGTTTGATGGTAAGTTTTCATACGCTTGCTTATTCAACTGCATTGCATACAAAATCAGTTACAGAGTTGAGACATCTTGAAAACTTCACCCCCAGATTGAAATTTCTTTCAGTGCTTAATATATTTCATGCGTGAACAACATAGTCAGTGAAGTTGCAATGGAACAGTGGTTTGACGTTATGATAATGTGCTTCTGTCATCACAGCAAATGCCCGCAAAGACATCAATGTTTTCAAGGGGTAAAAAGGACAAGTGGTTGTTACATATTGATGCAACATATCTGTGGGCTTGGTGCGTTTTGATGCTTCCATATCCTTTGCTGTATAGCTAACATATCAGCTCAAAATCAGTAAAATCAGAGATTTGTATGATGACTGAAAATCCACAAAAAGGCATATTGCAATAGAATCCATAAAGAAAAAGGAAACAGGTATTCTCTATACATACAGGCAATGGATCAAAGGTGTAAGTGTCAATCAGTGCATAGCTTCCAGCGTAGAAATCCTGTCTGAGAACTGCTTTCAGCCCCATTCTAGCAGCAATACCAAGCTTGTCCAGCCACCTGGACAGTGTACACTTTCAAAAGGCGGTGTAGATATTCCATTTTCACACTCACACGTCTATTCCGTTACTAGTACTTTGCAAAAGTGCTTACATTTAAAGTCAAATCTTATCATTGATTCCTAAATATCATAAAGGAAAGAATTATTACGAACGGACGCCGTTCATTATTATGCGAGTATAGGTGATTAAAGTACGATGTGGACAATGTTTACTATATGCTGCTGTCTTACGTACAGAAACCCAGCGACGTATCTGTCGGAGATTCCCGGGGCACCGCCACCATAACAAGAGGATGTCTCTCCCAGCCAGACTGGGGTAAGTGGGTTGGTGCGTCTTGACACATTCAGCCCTGTCTCTATAATACTGACCAGGTAGTCCATCAACTTGGAATCGGTAAAATTAGAGAGCTGTGCAGTATGCCCATTGGTGTAGTATCTGTTCGAAACAAGGGTAGGCTTGATAGCAATGTTTCATCCACCTTTTATGGTTGTAAATATCACAAACACATAATAACATTATTTAGCCGCATATTATTCCATCATGTGACACATGTGAAGATGAAATTCAAAGATTGATGAAATAGGTTTTATATTTCACGCGTGAAGGAGCAGATGTGAATTCTCATAGATTAAAGTGTGGTGATGTTTCAGGTATTACATTCCAAAGTGTATTCAAAAGATACAGATCAAAACCTTTCAGGGACTACAAATCGTCGCCTGAAAACCAGAGTGTACTAAGTCACAAAAACCTGTTTTCGAAAAATTCTATCTTGAAGTTTAGGACAACAGTATCTTCTAAACTTTTCAATGGAATTCTTTCAAATTTTGCACATGCATGTGACATATTAATCAGTATAGGAAAATATCAAATAATATGCTCAAACTATTGAAATAAATAAGAAACTCGTGGAAAATGATTGGAGATAGAACACTTGACCAAAGAAAATCGTGATTTTTCTCAAAACCAAAGTGTTCTAAGTGTCAAAAACACAGCTAAAACTCAGCTTTAATATTTTTATATCGATATTTGATTGTTATTGATTTATTACCAGGTTGTATGTTTGTCGTTTAAACCTGTTTTACTTTCATAAGGACTATATTTAATTAAATAAAGAAGAAATAAGAACAGAGTTAAAATGTTCCATTTCCATGATGACAATTACTTCAAAATTGGTAAATCTAAATGTCACGTGATCAAATTGCGCTTCTTCATTGGTCAATTGACAACTAAGAACACTCGAAAATTAACAACAGGTGATTTTCATGGAGATAGAACAATGTTTGTGTTTGAAAAATCGCTTTTAAAGCTAGATAGCACTGTAAAAAGTTGCTAGTTTAATAGATTATGCTCTAAAACCTACCCTGAGCATACTAACTCTAATTTTGTCAGGCGACGAAATGTTTTCCAACCATTACTTAAAATGAAATATCAAAACAGGTTTCGTAGGCTTTTCTTAAAAGTCCACAGTAAAGAATTGAGCAGTTTAGAACATATCATAGATACCAAAATCAACCTACTGGTGAAAAGTTATCCTGTCTACGGCTTTGTCCCCGCCTGCTGTGAAGAAACTAGAAACAAGGTGGAGTTAAATTGTGAGTGTGAAGCGCGGTAATGGGTCATTTGTTCATAACGACTGTTCATTTAGATAACTGCAAACCATTAATCAAACTCCACATTCTTAAGATCAAACACCAACTGACGAATCCGTACGGGACTGTTTACTAATGTATGCTGAGGTTAGCTCTTGTGTCAAACTCCACATTGTTAAGTCCGTCATCAAGCGACGAATCCGCAGTTACAAACGTAACAAAGGTGACAACTAGCTTACAAATGTAAGTTGAGGTTAACTCTTGCGTCAATGATTTTCAATGGTGATTTGACTGATGCTCCACGTATGTCCAATGTTTGTTGGTACGTTCATGGACTCAACTGCCAGATGAAAGCACTCACTCAGCAAAAAACTGTGTTCTATGTCCCATTACAGACGCCACATCAGGTCCAATTACTGGTGTTACCGCATATCCTGGTGTCGTTCTGAGCAACTTCTTGAAGTTGTAGAAGTCCATACCCAACTGACTGGCATTCACAGTGATGTTATATTGCCCTTGGAATATGTCAGGTTCTGTGACAATTAACACTTTTTAGAATATATTGTTCTAGACATTACATGAAATGATATTCTTAAGTTATGCATTATTGTTGAAATTGAAATTTGGAACAAATTCTTTTTAGTGAAGGAACATGAGTACGATATTAGTAACATAAGTGAGTATATCATTTTCGTAAAAATGTTCAAATTCATCATTTTAGCACATTGTCTTTAATCCAGTTATCACTTTTGAATTCTATTCTTTTTGAAAAAATGCTGAATGGCTTGTATCCCTGAATTTGTTTGTTTACATAAATATGTTAATTTCTAAAATTAATGAAAAGGAACATAAACAGATTTGCAAAGTTTGGAGACATACTATGTAAATTAATTCGCTATGTTGAATTCGAGTGATTCCAAAGAAATATGATGGTAATGTTATGTGTTCATCTATATGGTTACTTTAATACCATTTCCAAGTTCAAGGCCTGCCAGTTGGTACCCCTTTTCACTGTTGTATTGCAGCAGTTCTTTTGCGTTGGTAGGATCCCAGTGACCCTCCTTCCTCTTCAGTACGTTCAGACCAAATATAAACTTCCAGTTGACATCCCGGACAAATGTATTAACAGCATCCCAGGTAGCTCCTGCAGACACAACATACTTAACGATAGTGAGATCACCAAATACTTATGATGTTCGAATATTAGGAGCATCTTTAATCCTATTCCCAAATACTGTTTTGGCCTCCTGGATATGCACATGTTCAACAGCTCGACAAACTATATATATTATGAGTAGATTTACGCGCCTGTAAATGCAAACGGTTGATGTCTACTTTGCTATGACCTGTAGGGTCAAAGGTCAGACTATCACCCTCAGATAGCATGGGGGACAAACCTCTAGCCAGGGTCTGAACTTTCTGAGAGGTGGAGTAAAACAACATTATGGCATAGTTGATGCACCTGATAGTTTCCAACGTCCTTGTTGATATAGGCATTCATAGATGCAGATTTATATTTATTTATTTATGTATACTTACAAATTTCTGTATCATGACCAACTATACCGTATACAAATAGATACACGCACCTGTAAATGTATGATTGACATCTGCTGTGCCATGACCTGTAGGGTCAAAGGTCAGGCCATCACCAGCAGTTCCTCCAATCCTCAGATAGCATGGAGCCAAACCTTTAGCCAGGGCCTGAACTTTCGGAGAGCTGGAGCACATGGGATATAACAATATAATACGTTCATAAATAAGTGAATAAGCACGTTCACCCCTATCCACGTCGAGGCAGAAACAAAGAGTTGATATACACCATATCTTTAAAAGTTTAACAAAGTGTCAATTAGTGGAATTAATCTGAAGGTTGGTGGCTTGGTTGATGTCATTTTGTATAATACTTTTTGAATGTGTGAACGAATACGACTATGAATTATTAGTTCTGAAACTGATACTAGAATGCAAAAATATGAATTTGTTGATTTAAATCATCACGAAGCGTGATTAATATCCCATGTCTGTTTTTCAATTGTTCGCATAAACAAGATTGTAAATGGGACGTGCCCATATACACGAGTATACGCGTGTCCAGAATTTTAATAATTAACTTACGAAAAGAATCGTCAACATCTGTTGACTTCTTTGCAGGTCACCTTGACCTACTTACTTAAAGTCTAATCCTCCCCAGTGCTGCGGGGTGGGCAGGAGATGGGCGTCCAGAGTGACGCCAATGAATAATTCATCAATAAATGAAACTACTTGTGCTGTTATAACTGTGACGGTGACATTGACTCCTCTGGTTGACGTGTGGGATATGAAGATAGTGACCAATGTTAGAGCTGACAGTGTTACCTTCATTGTCTCAGGGTTCTAAAGTGAAGGTATGTCACACTTAATCTGTATTTATGTGTGATCTCTATGTGTTATCTGAGATGGTTTCATATAGACTGTGTTGTGTCGTTATTTCTACATATTGTGTCTGTAATGTGTAATATCTTCTGGTTGTGACACTTCACAGTCCAAGTAACCATACAGAGAGTGTTTTGGTTGTTGCAAGATAGATCTTACTCCGTCAACACTCCGTCAAATGATCAGCCAAGTTTGAAACACCGGTCGTACCATTACATTTCCTTCCAAACAAACGAAAATAATAAGATTCCAGGGACACGTTTTGCCCCCAATTTTAATTTGGTTTCTCGTTCGTAACAGTGGTGGAAATTTCCTATCAAATTATAGTTCCGTTTGCCCCAAGAACTTTTATTTTACTGAACGTTTAAGTCGTTATACTAATTGTCAGGGACAAATATGCATGTCTCTTCCTAGAAGCACAGTGAATACAGTGTATGTGTGAGCTGCAAACAGGCATGAGTGGCTATTTAATTGTTGGATGTTGTATCGACATTGTAATGTCATAGTGTCGACCTTGTAATGTCTTAGTGTGAACCTTTAATGTCATGGTGTGGACCTTGTAATGTCATGGTGTGAACCTTTAATGTCATGGTGTGGACCGTGTAATGTCATGGTGTCGTCCTTGTAATGTCATGGTGTCGACCTTGTTATGTCTTGTTTTCTTGACATAGTTTTCTTCTTTATCGACTCAAGCTTTGAAGATGATTATTCAAATTTGTTAGAATATCACTGGTGGTGAATGTTTCGAGCATCGTCAGATTCTAAATGCACCCACAGCATTTAATTGTTGGATGTTGTATTGCCATTGTGTCGACATCGTAATGTCATGGTGTCGACCTTGTAATTTCATGGTGTCGACCTTGTTATGACCTGCTTTCTTGACATGAATTTCTTTATCGACTCAAGCTTTGAAGATTACTATTCAGATTCTTTGGATTATCACAGGTGGTGAACATTAGTCATTGTGATTAATGATAAAATTGTGTTCAAGTTATATAAACTAGTGCCAAAAAGAAAGTATGCAGTTTGTTTCCCCGAACTTGATAAGAACAAAAAGCATATATAAATGAACATCTGTTTAATTTCGATAGAGTATTCAATCCTACAGCAAATGCACACAAGTTCATTTCACTGACGGACACATGGTATCAGTCAAGTCAAAGACGTTTATTGTACAAAAGGCCTCCGGCCCATATACATTGGAGTTATACATATACATTAAACATATGGTGCAATAAGTAGTAATTAGTGGTCCAAACAGCAAATCATGATACAGGCAGTAAATTATGTACAAGTAGTGAAATACGATGGACATACAACATTTTTTATCAGATTGTTACGTTTAATAAGAGCATAATTGATATAGTACGACAGCTTTATTATTACATGCTGGTCAATTGATGAAAGAAGTAGTCTGATGTCTTGTTCAAAGCTGGGAGTAGAATACCTAGACAAGTAGGCAGTATCCCCATGGGTACTATTTGTGTCCTGTTTCGCATAGGAATATGATTATATTGTTAACTCCGTTTTGTTAATCAAAGAAAAGACACGTTGCCAAAAGGTTAAAGACTGAAAAGTCCATACGACCTCATTTATTTTGATGAACAATGCCAATATTTAGAGAAATCTTCGACTAATCCGTCAGGTTGGTTATCTGAGAACCAACAGGAAAAACATATCAAGTGTCAAATCCTCATTTAATTTATGCATAGACATAGTTATTCCAATCATGGCGTTCCCCTCATATCGAACAAGACGCCGTCCATATTTCTCAGTTGCTTGGAAAATTAAAGAACATTACATGTTGTTCAAATTGCATGAAAGGCAAACAATGGCATTGTCATCGGACTGTCATATCCCGTATATCGTCAAGGTGCGGAACACATGTGATATTATTCTGCAGATCCATGTGTAATAGTTTGTCATGTTACACAGAGGAAAACAGTCACTTCAGGGACATGGACAGGAAGCATATCTACGTGAACACTGTCTCTTTCTGAAACATACCATCTTTCCATGTGTCTTTATGGCCAACCCTTAAGACAGATCTGACCATGTTCAGGACAGTTATTTTTGCAGGTGCCCTTTTCACTAACCGATCATTATATTACCTCCCAACTTATTACCTGTATAGAAATTGATAGGGTTGTGTAGCTTTCATTTCTATTATTTACAAATTTGTCTTGATCTTATCTGTTTAAAGTGCTTGTTTATTCCAATATACAACATGCTATCAGGCTGTATTTTGAAATAAAATCCAAAGGTGCATGGCATGTGTTTAGAAAATAGGTTTCTATTTTAAAGCTGACATGGTAATACAAACAGGAAGTCAAACTTGGCATTAATAAAGCCGATCCTTGAAACTAAGAAACATGATATCTAGGTGGTAGTTAGATAGCAAATAAAACACTAGAAGGCATTGAAATACATATATGCATTAGAATTCATGCAAGTTGTGAAACACACGCATCTTGACTGCCTTATCTATTGCCAAGGCTTGGTAGCACCTGCTATCTTTCGGCACCACAGAGCAAGGGCACTTTACCCTCCTACAACAGGGAAACAGTTAACATGACCATGGATATGATCTTCTTGTGTTTATTTGGACTGGCTTGGATACAGCCGTTTACTGTGTCCCTGCACACCGAACATATCAGAGTAAAAAGTAACCACGTGTTGCATGTGATAGATGACATGTTTGTCGGGGTTAACATTGACAGCGGTCGGCTGAGGTACAATCTGAAGTTTCACAATGTAAGGTAGGCATAACATCTGTGCAAACATGTCTGTTCATTTTGTTACATAGATTACGTTACTTGATAGATGGGGTTGTAGGCAAGTTCCTGTTGATAGGTGGAAATGATGGAACATATATTTAGGGTCAATAGAATCCATATTAACAAAATGCGACAAAATGCGATGACTAACATAATTTTTGTCAGTTATATGTGAAATTTTATGACCTTCTCTACACGCCTACCCTAAAACGTTTGGCGGTCTTGGAACTCTGTTTTGAAAGAGACTGGTCTACTGAACACTAAAGTTGTGAAATTTAGACACCAAAGGTTAGAACTGTTAAAATGTTGCTAGACAAAATGGGAAAAACCGAAGTCATCATTCTGGTTATAGATTCACATCAATAGGTTATGGATCCACATCGATAGGTTATGGATCCACATTTATAGGTTATGGATCCAAATAGATTGGTTATAGATCCACATAGATAGGTTATGGATCCATATAGATAGGTTATAGATCCACATAGATAGGTTATAGATCTATATAGACAGGCTATGGATCCATATAGATACGTTATGGATCACATAGATAGGTTCTGGATCCATATAGATAGCTTATATACTCACATAGAGAGGTTACGGATCCATATAGATAGGTTATGGATCCATATAGATAGGTTATGGATAACATATACAGGTAATATATCCATATAGATAGCTTATATACTCACATAGAGAGGTTATGGATCCATATAGATAGGTTATGGATCCATATAGATAGGTTATGGATCCACATACATAGGTTATAGATCCATATAGATGGGTTATGGATCTCATAGATACGTAATAGATCCGTATAGATAGGTTATAGATCCACATAGATAGGTTATTGATCCACATAGATAGGCTATGGATCCATACAGATAGGTTATCGATCTATATAGATAGGTTATGGGACCACATAGATAGGTTATGGATAACATATACAGGTAATAGATCCATATAGATAGCTTATATGCTCACATAGAGAGGTTATGGATCCATATAGATAGGTTATAGATCCACATAGATAGGTTATGGATCCACATAGATAGGTTATGGATCCATACAGATAGGTTATCGATCTATATAGATAGGTTATGGATCCACATATTAGGTTATGGGTCCACATAGATAGGTTATGGGTCCACATAGATAGGTTATGGGTCCACATAGATAGGTTTTGGGCCCCCATAAATAGGTTATGGATCCACATAGATAGGTTATGGATCCATATAGATAGGTTATGGATCCATATAGATACGTTATAGATCCACATAGATAGCATATAGATCCACAAAGATAAGTTATGGATCCACATAGATAGGTTATGGTTCCACATAGATAGGTTATGGTTCCATATAGATAGGTTATTGATCCACATAGATAGGTTATGGGTCCACATAGATAGGTTATGGATCCACATAGATAGGTTATGGTTCCACATAGAAAGGTTATGGATCCATGTTGATAGGATATGGTTCCATATAGATAGGTAATAGATCTATATAGATGGGCTATGGATCCATATAGATACGTTATGGATCACATATATACGTTATAGATCCACATAGATAGGTTATGGATCCATATATATAGGTTATGGATCCACATAGATAGGTTATGGATCCACATAGATAAGTTATGGATCCATATAGATAGGTTATAGACCCACAGAGATAGATTGTGGATCCACATAGATAGGTTATGGATTCACATATATAGGTTATAGAACCACATGGAAGGTTATGGATCCACATAGATAGGTTATGGATAACATATACAGGTAATAGATCCATATAGATAGGTTATATATTAACATTGAGAGGTTATGGATCCATATAGATAGGTTTTGGATCCATATAGATAGGTTATGGATCCATATAGATAGGTTATGGATCCACATAGATAGGTTATGGATCCACATAGATAGGATATGCATCCATACAGATAGGTTATCGATCTATATAGATAGTTTATGGATCCACATGTTAGGTTATGGGTCCACATAGATAGGTTATGGGCCCCATAAATAGGTTATGGATCCACATAGATAGGTTATAGATCCACATAGATAGCTTATAGATCCACAAAGATAGGTTATGGATCCACATAGATAGGTTCTGGATCCACATAGATAGGTTATCGATCCATGTTGATAGGTTATGGATCCATGTTGATAGGTTATGGATCCACATAGATAGGTTATGGATCCATATTGATAGGTTATGGATCCACATAGATAAGTTATGCATCCATATTGATAGGTTATGGTTCCATATAGATAGGATATGGATCCACATAGATAGGTTATGGATCCACTTAGATAGGTTATGGATCCACATAGATAGGTTATGGATCCATATTGATAGGTTATGGATCCACATAGATAAGTTATGCATCCATATTGATAGGTTATGGTTCCATATAGATAGGTTATGGATCCACATAGATAGGTTATGGATCCACATAGATAGGTTATGGATCCACATAGATAGGTTATGGATCCACATAGATAGGTTATGGATCCATATTGATAGGTTATGGATCCACATAGATAGGTTATGGATCCAGATAAATAGGTTATAGATCCAAATAGATCGGTTACATATCCACAGCAAAACAAATACACAAGAATCACTTTCTTTACACACCTTGAGTCTTCTTTAGAGTGTTTTGTCACAAAGAATCTTATGCAAAGATCTAAATGTGATAGAGATGAGGATGTCCAACTGGTCTCCTCGATTCCTAGTTCACTTTGGTAAATCAGTGGTACATCCGTGGGAGCCGTGCCAATTAACGCTTAACAGAGGGGTACACAAAGCCCGCAGCCTAGACTACCAGTTGTCCAACTTCCATTTTTGTGGAAGTCGCGGTAGCTGAGCGGGTTAGGCGGTTGACTTTGTGTGCTGACGATTAGGTGCCTGACTCTGAGGGTGTGGGTTAGAATCCCGGATGGGGCTCAACTAAAAAAAGTACTAGAATTTGTACTTTACTAAGAAAGTGTAATCCCAAATAAAACATATGTTACATTTGACCACTTTCTTAATGGCATTGTGTAATCACAGTGGAAGAGAGTTTGTTGCTATTTGATGACTGTTACATGGTAAATCCGAGGAGAATTTCGATTCATGTGTACAGCTAAACCAAATGAAATGTACACAATATTTAAGTCAAGCCATGTTTTTTCTCATTGATTGCGTTTCTGTCCAGCTTTATCATTGACCGCTCAATGATCATATACACCCACTCGTTGCTCCAAAACGCTGCAACTTATTGCTATGTGGGTGTAAACTCCAAATCACTTGAGGACTGTAATTTGACTACCAGTGCATTTTGTTGAGCCTAAAAATATGTTTTTATCAACAGCTCTCCCAAACTGCTGGCCCTTGGAAAGGCTTTAGCACCCGGGTATCTGAGAGTCGGGGGCACATCAGGGGACTACATGGTGTTCGACCCGACTCACGACATTGCTACTGGACAGCAGTTCCAGCTCCGAGGTGATAGCTGGATAGGATAGTCATATCTTCCAAAATGAACAACAATAAACAAATATAAACAACTTTACTTCAGTCCACTACCGACTACTGTGCTGATACAAACAAGTCCAGATCGGACAATAGTTTGGAATACATGTAGTATCATTCCATAAAACTGTCAATGCTGTTGCATTAACTGGGCCAACGTCTGGAAACCCCGTCTTCCGACCATTACTAGTGAGGACTGTCATATGTCTAGATAGGAACATGACTACGTTCCCAAAATTCAATAATCCTGACATTTGTCGACGGATTTCTTTATTCAAATCCGCCACGCTTCAAAATGCATTGTTTGGTTGGCCTCATTGTTTTAACACATATTAAACCATATAGTTTTACACACATGCAAATCTGAAACATATATTTTCAGCAACGACCTGGGATGATCTCAACATGTTTGTTCAAAAGATTGGACTCAAACTGGTGATTGGTCTTAACCTAATGCTCCGTGACGGAACAAAGTGGAACCCATCAAATGCTAAGCTGTTGCTCAAATATTCCTCTGACAAAGGGTATCCTTTTGCCGGGATTAAACTGGGAAATGGTAGGTTTGAAGCCACATATATGTCACATCTATCACAGATCATTTAAAAAAATTGAAATATAGTTGTTTGGAATCCGCACAGAACAGGTCCACAACAACAAGATACGTAATCAGGCTGGATAATTTCGTTCATAAGTGCCACGTATCATATTTGGGCGTTAAACAATAGACGGGCACATCGTATTACTACTGAATTATCTGCGTCCTTTCACACTAACATTGAATGCAACACCCTTAAAACATTAAGAATGATATGAATATAATTTGTATATTAATTCCCTTCTCCTTGATGTACCATACCGTGTGTGTAGACAGGATCCCTTGTTATTCGTAATGCATAATTACCGTCGTATGTTTTGTCCATGAAGCACCAAACTTTTATTACCGACAATGGAATACAACTGTCAGTGAAGCGCAACTGGCAAGTGACTTCAAAGAGTTGAAACAAGTCCTCCAAGGAACGGCCTATAAGTCTAGTCTAATCCTCGGACCTGACGTGGCCAGTTATGAAGACAAGTTTTTAAACAAGTATGCATTAAATACACATTTCATACGCTACACTTGGGAGTATGGTGCTGATTGCCCCATTGCTAGAATGTTGTTTAACAAACTGAACCACCTCTGTGCTTACTATGGTATGTTAGTCTCACCCTTTGTGTCAAATCTAAAGCATTCATTCAATAACTGACATGGGAGCACGAGTGTGTCAATCCCTTTGTGCATCCTTGAGGTTTGGATTTACCTTGCCCCAGCTTAAACGCCTGAAACCTGAGTCCCATCTGTCGTTCCTCATTATCCAAAGCGGCGTTAAACCATTCGGTAGCTTTTATCTTTTCACACATCAGGTTTCCACAAACACGAATATGGTAAATGCAAGTGATACCTTCCTCGATACTCTCTTGTCAAATGTGATCATGCAATTCCAGGTCCCTGACCGATGGCGGAGCCAGTGCCATAGACGTCCTGACCGTCCATCAGTGAATATCGTCCTTGGGTGGCAGGGTATCAGGGACGTGGACGTCAATGAATCATTCATGTCATTATGGATGATCCAGTAGCATCGGGTCTTGGGGTAGCCAAATTAAAGCATCCGTTCGTACCGCTGAAGACCCGGGTTTGTCCCTCGCCGTGATATTGCTGGAATATTGCTAAAAGCGGCGCAAAACCATACTCACTCCAGCAGCAACCGTGGATTACAGCGAAGACATATTAGCCGAATAATGGATATATATACTGAGTCAAAACAGAAACTTCACATTCTTTCTTCAGGGCACTATAAAAGAACAAGAGATGGTAAGATGGTTAAATTGTTATTATTTCATTGCTGAGATCTGTGTGATGTACTCGATACACTGACAGTGCCATAATCAGTTCCATTAGGCTACACCGCCGTTCCAAAACATGGGTAAAAAGAATGTCAAGTCACAAGAATAAAAATGCGAAATTTCTCAGTTCAATATCATTTATGGCCTCCCCTCGCATTCACCACTGCCAAACACCGTCTACTCATAGACTGCCTGATGCTTGTGAACACGTGGTTGGGGATTCTGCGCCATTGCTCTTGCAAGGAAGCGCCAAGTTCCTGCAAATTCTGAGGTTGGTTCCTAAGACCACGAAGCCTACTCACAAGTGCATCCCAAACGTGCTCTATTGGAATAAGGTCAGGGGACCTCGATGGCCAGTCCATGACGTTGATTCCAGCGTTTTGAAGGAAATTTCGTGTCAACATCGTGGTATGCGGCCGAGCATTATCATGCTGGAACTGTACACCTGGGCCATGAGCCGCCATGAAAGGAACGAGTTCAGGGTGAGAACCTGGTCGCGGTGAGCAGCAGCTGTGAGGTTTCGACGGATGACCAGAAGTCGGGAACGGTTGTTCCCTCAGAAAGCACCCCACACCATGCAACTTCCGCCCCCGAATCTGTCGACTTCCTGTACACAACATTCACGACGTCGTCTCCAGACTCTATGCCTGCCGTCCGCGAATCTGAGGGTAAACCTGGTTTCATCGCTAAAGACGACTCGATTCCAGTCTCTCTGGGTCCATCGGAGGTGACGTTGGGCCCACAGCAGACGTTGACGTTGATGAAACGGCGTCAATATATGCCCACGATATGGACGTCGAGAATGGAGATTGGCAGCCCGCAAACAATTTCGAATGTCTGTGAGGACAGTCGACCTCTAAACATCTCAGCCCTGGTTCGTGTAGCCGGCAGAAATCTGTCACGTAGGTGACGCAGGACGATTAGACCTTCTGCTCGAGACGTCACACGTGGACGACCCGACCTTGGGCGATCAGAGGTGGTGCCAGTTGGTTGTAGACGACCTCGCAAGTCATACACAGTACGACGTATGCATCCCATTGCTCTTGCGACGTCAATAACTGATCTTCCGGCTTGCAACATGCCAACGGCACGTTCACGTTGCGCATTTGACAATCGTGACATTTCAAGTACCGTTAGAACTGTGGTTTAAAAGTGTTTTTTCAATTCTTGAGGCCAATGCAAACACGTGCATATGAAGAAAACTTCGATGCGAAGATCACGTGATCGACTGCACGTGCAAAACCTGATTTGGCATTAACATCATTTGCACGACGCATGGATGTGTTTGAGTGGGTTTTGCTAACGTTTTCCTAGAGTCGAAAGATAGGGATCCCATTTCGGATACAAAGACGTATCATCAGAGTAAAATTATTCATTATTTTTCAAATTACATTTTGTGAAGTTTCTTTTTTGACTCAGTATAGTAGCAGCAGGATGGTAACTGATGCTTATAGTGGACGCCGAGTGGGAGAATGGCGTTAACGAAATGAGTAGATCACCAATCACTTTGTGTAACACACTTCAATATATACAATAAGAGAAACAAAAATAGAAAGGAACGTTTGTTTGGCTGATTGTTGCGTGTACCTTAATACGGTTAGGACTGTTTGTGTTAGATTTTATTCTTTTCAGTTACTACTTTAATGGAAAAACAGCGAAACTCGAAGACTTTTTTTGACCACTCTATAATGGACCGTCTTATATCCGAAGTTCAAACAGTGATGGGTATGGTGCGAAGTTATCATGGCCTGGTGGCGTGGCTAGGGGAAACTTCTTCTGGCTATGGGGGCGGCACTCCTGGCATAGGCAATAGATATGTGGCAGGCAATCTGTGAATATCTTAGCTATTCAAAGGGTGTTTGCTTAACGTTTTCTTTTCAAACAGTTTCATGCTCAGAGTAGATTTCTTTATACGAAGAGCCTGTAATCAGAAGTAGAAAGCAACGTGGGAACGTCAAGCAGATTTAGAATTCGATTGCTAATAGATATTTCTTAGATGGTGATTACTGATGCGTTCAGTTCTGTAGAAACACCAGGACCGTGTTGAAAATATTGGGATTCAACTGTAAGACATTGTTCTGTAAAAGTTTACGCGGGTAGGATATACCATTGATGATGACGTCTTCGGTGTCTGTGGCACAATTATCGTCTAACTGTTTTCTTCTTTTTCTATACATGGTTTGTTAAGAAAGGATTATTAATCTTATAAAGTGATTTTGTTCAAAATCTTAGGTGGCTTGATAAACTGGGAGTGTCAGCAAAATATGGTTTAAAAAGGGTCATGCGCCAGTCATTCTTCGGAGGGCATCACTCACTTCTTGATGACAACAGCGACCCTACTCCTGTGCGTGAACGCATGTTACGTTAAGATATTATCATGTCATATTAACAGCTACAAAATGTCATTATGTCGGAGGGGCGGTTAGGTAGCCTAGTGGTTAAAGTGTTCGCTCGTCACGCCGAAGACCCGGGTTCGATTCCCCACATACGTACAATGTGTGAATACCATTTCTGGTGTTCCCCACCGTGATATTGCTGGAATATTGGTAAAAGCGGCGTAAAACAATACTTACTCACTCACTTACTTATCATGTCGGAATTCCATATCATGATAGGTGAACAGGGGTGCCAGTCAAATCGCCCCAGCTACAAAACGCCTCAGCCAATTTGGTCAAAATGCCCCAGGTTTGGTCAAATTGGCCCAGGGGGGTAGTCAAAATGCCCCAATGTATTTAAATTGGTTAAATATATGCCACAAATGCACAGTTTTTGTCAACTTCCATATTATATTCAATATATAATATTATATAGTAATATTTCTGATAAATTTTCTATTAGTAAACTGATAAGAGCAAAAGAAATATTCATGTATAGACAACACTGTAGTACCAATTATTTGGTAAAGAATTACAAGAGTAAAATGAAAGGTTTGTAGAATATGTTTATTGGCTGTAAATAGTTTTGGGTCAACAAATGGCATTGTGTAATCATAACAAGTATGGTATAATATTTATTATTTAAACATATTTATTTCCAAAGAAAGGAACCGGATTGGTAAACAAGCATAAGCTTATATGAATACCGCTCTGGGATACAATGGAAGGAAGAATAAACTCGTCATGATGAATGGACAATGTGAATGATATATAAATGTTGCAAAAACGAGAAATAACGCCAATCATTGTTAAACGGTATATGTCATATAAACAAAATATTTTGGATCAAATCTACCTGTTAAATTTATAAAAGAGTGCACTGAAATTAAAAGTTCTTTGTTTACTATTGAGGAGCAGCGTTGGTTTCCAATCCTTTAGTATAAAAATGCATAATTTGACGTATATCGTTGTAAAGAGTACATGAAAAGAAATAGTGATCAGAGTCTTCATAGTTATCGCCACAAGAGCAAGATGATGTTGGAGATATAAATCTTTCATATTTGTGCGCATTAAGGTCACTACATTCAAGTTGAGAGACAAGAATGTATGATTAGACAAAATCTGTTACCGAAATTTAAGTCAAAATGACTGTAGATATTAGAATCGTTCAAAATTACATTTTTGAATCTCGATAGGTGGTGGTCGATTAGTGAATATGTTTTTATAGCCTGAAATGCTCATACATTCGAGCCTCAACATTAAACACAGCATTGAATGTCAATTAGTGAACATGTTTTAATAGCCTGTTTTATCCACACATTTTGACAAGATTAATTAACAAAAGCTCTAGATTGTTTTGATAAGCATTAAACCATACGTGTTGAGAAAACCTCTGCATTCACGGCCTCACCTTTTGACAAGTTTAATTAACACAAGCTCTAGATTGTTTTGACAAGTATTATACGATACTTGTTGAGAAAACCTGTGCATTTACGGCCTCACCTTTTGACAAGATTAATTAACAAAAGCTCTAGATTGTTTTGATAAGTATTATACAATACTTGCTCACAAAAACTATGCATTTATGGCCAATAAACATTTTATACAAAAATTTCACTTTATGCTTGTAATTCTTTACAAAAGCATTAATAACATGCGAATAATTGGTATTATAGTGTTTATATTAGTTTTGCTCATATCAGTTTACTAATAGAAAATCTATCAGAACTATTATTATATAATATTATACGAAGTACATAATATGGAAGTTGACAAAAACTATGCATTTATGGCATATAATTAATCATTTTAAATACACTGGGGCATTTTGACTACCCCCCTGGGGCAATTTGACCAAACCTGGGGCGATTTGACCAAAAATCTGGGGCATTTTGACCAAATTGGCTGAGGCGTTTTGTAGCTGGGGCGATTTGAATGGCACCCGGTGAACAGTACCTTGTGCTTAAAGGTCGTATGTAGTGACCAAGGCCTTTGAGGTAGTCTCTCATGGATCATCCTGTTTCGACTATCTCGACATCAACCATATTCGTTTTGTTCGTTTGTGCTGTATGTTGTTGCTACACCCAGCGATATACCAGCTGTATGAAATGTAGTAAATTACCGAATCTGGACCAGACTATCCAGTGACAGACATGATGAACATCGATCAGCACTATTGGAATACGATTACATGTGTCAGCCAAGTCAGCGAGGCTGACCACCCGATCTAATCATTTGCCTCTTACGATAAGCATGGGTTGCACTAAACAATAGCGTGTACTGACACCATGATTTCATTTGCCAGGACTATTGGTTGACGCTTCTTTACAAGAGACTTGTTGGCAACAAAGTATTTGATGTTCCATCCTCATCTACCAGCATCCGACTGTATGCACACTGTACGAAGCTTAACAAGTGGGTTGTTTGGTAACAACTCTATTCATAACCTGGTCAACACTTCCCACACAACAGTTTGGCCATAAGCTACCACTAATCACAAATAAAGCATTTTATCAAAGTCCAAATATACACACAGTCACTGCAATTTGAATCAGTTTAGAGCTATGCCAGGTACTGGCAGAACAACAGCTGAGTGTCCGTGATTTTCAGGAAGGAATGTTTTCGTCTTATTGGTACGTGTCATGAATATCGAATTTGACTTAAGACGTTACAGAGATGTAATGCCTATGTGTGAGATTCCCGTGGGTGACATCTGCATCTCTGCATAGCTAGCAACTGTGTGACGTCATCAAAACAAATGCCGTCACTCAAATCATTATGACGTCATGCCCATACAAGTCATTCATATGATATTTTCACAAATGAATGAAATGACTAGGTTTCAAGGAAAGTAATACTAATAATCCTACATATTGACATCACTTTTCATGTTTCAGCGTATACAACTACAAGCCTGGAAGCATCACAGTGTATGCCCTCAACTTGAATAAAGACCCCGTACTCCTGACTATATCGGATCTGAACATCAATAGCATGGACAGATTCTGTCTGACTCCGGAGGGAGGAGACCTTACGTCAACGTTTGTTTAACATGATATGTTTTCTGTCAACTCTTGAGTGAGTGAGTGAGTATGGTTTTACGACGCATTTAGCAATACCACAGCGGGAAACCTTACGTCAACGTTTGTATATCATATACAGCTTATGGACTGTGTTCGTGTTGCAATTACCACAGTGGCGAAGCCATGAACAATCGGTTTAAATAATGAGGATAAAGTTGAGAGACATTTGCCTCAAAAGCAGCTCTTGACGCAGGAATCTGTAAAATAACCTACGACAAACTTTCATCTTTGATGGGCATTTTAGAAGTTGAGTTGATGAAGAATGATGACAATTTTTATGGATATACAACTTCTTGTATTCTGTGAAAGGCGACGTTTCGACATAAATGCCGTTGTCAAGCAAGTGATGACAACGACAGCGCCTTTTACAGAATAAAAGAAGTTGTATATCCATAACAAGTTTCATCATTCTACGACAAACTTGTTCACATATGTTATAGTTGCAGGACATCTGTTGGATCCACAGATGATCAAGGAGAATAAGCAGACCAACCAGGTTTTATATTCTTTCCAGAAAAGTCCAACTCAATGGCAACACTCTGGAACTAGGCAATAATCAAATACCACAAATGATGCCAAGATCTGTAGGAAGTGGGACCATGAAAGTACCCGGAAACTCATTCGGCTTCATCGTCATCCCTGACGCCAACATCGCGGCATGTCAATCACAAGGCCACGGTACCATTATCGGATAGCCATCTGGCAATTTTAATAAAATGTTTGCAAACCGCCATGATTATTGTCTTTTGGAATGTAGACGTGTTAGGTGGCTTTGGAATATCTTAACTGTGATAACATCCTCTATTACTAACTATTATTTACAAGTTTCAGTTAATCTTCATGTTTCTCAGAGTGAAATTGACAGGAAACACAAGACAGGGTTATTTAATTATACAGTTATATTCATCCCTGAAACGACTTCACACTGTGCAAAAACAACAGTATGTGTTTGAATAAATGGTTGGAAGGTTTAGAAGGTTAAGTTCACATAATATGGAATAAACTGCTCCAAAAGGAGGGTTGTCCATGCTCTCACACTGTAGTAATATTGTACGAACCCATCTTAGGGTTACACATTTTAATTTTAAAATCACCTCTTTACAAGATATATGGAATATGGTTACTTTTGCATCCTTAGACCAGGAAGATCATGGCTTTGCGACAGTTAAGCTGTTGCCTAAATGATTCTTCAACTCAACTCCCTGCACCAACGCGTCTTATCACCAGTAAAGCTCCACATCGTCAACACATATTAATAATTTGTTCATACATTGAACGTCTTCACTCCCTACGAAGGCAAGGGCTGACGTTTGAATGTAAGTACCACGTGCTTTTACTTCGCTACTGTGTGTTCGGTGCCCATGGAATACATGGCTAAAGTGTGGTGATTAAATGATCTTCAGGTAACATTTGTAGATCATTAAGTTGGACAAAAAAACAACAACAAAAAAACCAAAAAAAACCTGACTGATGGACAGCGTTGCAACACGAACATATTTAGATCTCCAGATTTGTTACAGACTGCCATCTCATGACGGTACTGCTGGGATAGGCAAGAAAGACTTTCATTCGACGCAGATGGTCTGAGTGAGGGACAGAAACTACATGCTTCCTTTTTGGGGCGAACACCTGGTGTCATTACGGATTTTCAGTAATCCGTTCATATATGTTCACCTTGATTTTGCATTATAGGCAAACTTGTTTCAGAGAATAATCGAGACTTTGCATGTTGTAATCATCAATTTAGGTCAGCTAGACAGGAGACGGTTATGCATATCATTAGTGAATTGTCACTTCTCCAAACATCTTTGGAAATGTGTGTTATTTATTGATGTACAATGAACAAATCTTAATACATCAATCCCGTCCTGAGAAACAGCACACGCAATAACAAATCAGTTTGAAATGCTTGGATACATTGCATGCTTACTGCACTCACAGAATGAGAATGTGGTAGTACAGTGTGTACAATATTGACATCCCATACATCCGATACATCACCTTTGGTGTCATGTAGGGTTACTTTGACTAAAAGTAGAAGTACGATTTACTGCATGTTGGAAGCCCGCAGGTTTATGAATAATACTTGTCTGGCGTTTGCATGTGTCGTCAGTATGTAGTCAAATACATTACAAACTAGCCTGCAAACAGCATGTAGCTATGGAAGAGGGAGCAATATGGTTCTTACAGCATTTACAGTCTACTGTTGTAGCAAGGACTGGCATCTAGAACACACAAGCTTATTAATGTTACTTTTACAAAATTAAGTGAGACAACAGAACACAAACACGCAAAAGCAATGTGCAAACTAACTGGTTAAAAGCTGTGACGAAATATTTGGTAGGCGTTTAAATAGTGCTAAAGGAGAATCCACTTGTGGTCGATTGTGACCCAGTGCAAGCTGAGTTCATGTGTTCTGTATATTCGACAATGGGCTTTGTCGACTCGACACAAGCTTGCATGGGAGAATATTCTCGGTCGTCCAGGAAAGTTTTATTTGCAGATTTTGCACTGTTAGACTCAGCGTCATCACTTTTCAAAGTGTTTAAACTCACCTACAACAGAAATGTAAAGTGTATCTTCGTCATATTAAGGATAGGTCGTGTGTCTACATATTTCCAAATGTTATCGGGACTTGATTTTTCTCAGTTTCACATTTACGTAATAAAACTAAGATAAGATACCAAAACCGATACACACAAGCCCAGTTCTTGACCAAAAGTCTAGGCATAATCTTAATCATCTAAATCATACATGTGGTTACATTTTCTTATCAATTGCCAGGTCTTTGTGGCACCTGCTGTTTGCCCAAACCGAAGTGAACATAGGAGGTATATATCTCAAAATGAAGTAACGGTGAAAATGTTCCCGGATATCATGATCTTGTGTTTATTTGGACTGGCTTGGATCCTGCCGTTTACTGTGTCCCTACACACCGAACATATCAGGGTGAAAACTAACCACGTGTTGCAGGTGATAGATGACATGTTTGTTGGCGTCACCATCGCCGGCAGTCAACTGAGGTCCAATCTGAAGTATCACAATGTCAGGTAATAAAACATCGGGGCAAATATGTCTGATTGGTTTGTTACTTGGTTGACGGATTTGTGTGCAAATCGAGGTTTCGGATGATAATATACATTTATATCCACAAATAAATGCCATGAACACTTTCCACAGTAGAAGTCTGGATTGTATCATGAACATTATGAAATAGAAATGATACCAGGTCGGTTGCATTCTGGTCCATCAGCGGCACTTGTCAAAAAACCGGTGCGAAGTAAAGTCAGTTATTCGTCTGTGAACATATGGTGCAAGTATAAATAGGGAATACCATAAGACGTTTTGACAGTTTTACCGGGGCCTTATAACCTGGACAAAACACATTGTGAATAAAGAGTCTTTTGACTTTCTTTGTAATCTTGGTAAGAATAGCCTGTAGGGACTACATTGATCCAGGAAATATAGCTTGATTATTACCATGGTTCAAGAAGCACACAAAACGTGTTTGTTTTAACAGTTCTCCCAAACTGCTGACTCTGGGAAAAGCTTTAGCTCCAGGGTATCTGAGAATCGGTGGCTCGTCACTGGACTACATGGTGTTTGACCCGACCCACAACATTGCTACTGGAGACCAGTTCCAGCTCCCAGGTGAAAGCTATAAAACATTGTTCCATCCTTCTAGCAAACACCTTCACCGAAAGGTCTCCCTATGAGTCTCCCTTTTGACTGACAGATTTCTTGTTTCTGTGTTCACATAATCTTGTTTAAACTGTTATATATTCAAGATATACAACTGAAAGAATGTATTATTTGATGTCAGATCGTGACAGCAAAATAACATTGTTGCATCTTTCTAGAACAAACCTTCCCCAGAAAGACCTTGAATCTACATGTACGTTTTGATTGAAGAATTTCCATATTTCTGAGCTCACGAAATCTTATGCAAACTGTCATGATTGAAGATGCTTCCAAGTGTGATTTGACTCTATATTCAAGATATACAACTGAAAGAATGTATTATTTGATGCCTGATCTAGAAACACTTATTTTCAGCAAACACCTGGGATGATCTTAACATGTTTGTTCACAAGATTGGCTTCAAACTGGTGATTGGTCTCAACCTGGTGCTCCGCAACGGAACGAGGTGGAATCCATCAAATGCAAAGCTGCTGCTCAAATATTCCTCTGACAAAGGATATCCTTTGCAGGACTTGAACTAGGAAATGGTAGGTTTCAGGGCATTTACCACACATAATAGTTATTCTTGCTGGGGATGTCTTGAGGAGGAGGTCCCGAACAACCTGTACTTGTATGAGGTGACTGAATGGATCGGTAGTCAGGTTGGTTAATTTGTGTTTTTACCGGACCACTGATTCCAAACCGCCTGGAGATTGTGAATACTCTCATCCCGCATGCACACAGGGTGATCTTTCACATTATCGTGAAGAACGAGAGCAGATTTTCATCACTAATATTACATTTTGAACTTCGCATTGTTATTTATTCCATGATAAATTGACACCGATTGCCAGATTTTTATATCGTGCTTGCTGAATTTATTTTAATTGTACCTATTTTTTCATGTAGAACCAAACTTGTATTTCCGACATCGGAACATTACAATCAGTGATGCTCATAGGTGGCAAGTGACTTCAAGGACCTAAAACAAGTCCTCCAAAGAACGGCCTATAAGTCTAGTCTCATCCTTGGACCTGACATAGCCGGTTATAAAGACAAAGTTCATTAAAAAGTATGTACAAAATAGAAATTACATCAATTCACATCAAAAGTGTGAAAAGTACAAAACCGTATTAAAACCACTTAAAGCGTAAAAGTTTCACACAATAAGAGAATCCACTTCCACAAACGTTTCGTCCCTACTACCTGTGAAAGTGACCGTTCCTTCCAGCTTCCTGTCCTTGGGTGGAGCCAGTGTCATAGACGTCTTGACCATCCATCAGTGAGCACCTTCCTTCAGGGTGGGGAAGTATCAGGGCCTACAATGAGTATGTCAGTAGCAATACTCCAGTAATATCACGGAGGGGAACACCAGATATTGGTTTAAAACATCGTATCCGTGTGGTGAATTGAACTCGGTTCTCCATTTGTTTAAGTGATTGTTGTGTATACAGTAACACAGTTACAAATTCCTGTTTCAGTTACTACTTTGATGGACACACCGCCAAACTCGAAGACTTTTCTGACTATACAATAATGGACCGTATTATACCTGAACTACAGTCAGTGATGAATACAGTCCGAAGCTATCATGGTCTGGTGGCATGGCTTGGGGAGACTTCTTCTGGCTATGGGGGCGGCACTCCTGGTATAGGCGATAGATACGTGGCAGGCAATCTGTGAGTATTTTAGTTATCAAAGAATTTTGGTTTGAAGTTTTCTGTAAGACGTGTCAGTAAAAAACATTGAATACAGCAGAATAATGTCAACCAGAGCACTTCCGATGGAGCGCCAGTATACGTTGATGATGCCAATTGATAAAACATGCTTGCTAGATGGAGATAGGGGGGTACATTTGGGAAAATTGGAACAAATTGTATGTTCAAGCATACGTGTTTATGGTGTACCATTGCTGATGTCTTAGCATAACATTCCAGTTTCCTATGTGTCTTAAGAAAGGATGTGTACATGTACGGATATATGATGGTTATTCTTATTTTTAGGTGGCTTGATAAACTAGGTGTATCAGCAAAATATGGTTTTAAAAGGGTCCTCCGCCAGTCACTCTTTGGAGGGCATTACTCGCTTACTGACAGCAATAACGACCCTACTCCTGTGTGTATTCTTAAGTAATGTCAAAATGTACTATGTCATATTAACGATTAACAATGTAGTTTTGGCCGACTGCAATATGAAGTCTCTTGACAAAGATCGTTGAAGACCTTTAAAACCTTATTATTATGGAATAATCACTACTTTAACAGATATTTTCAATGTCCTGTTGGGACAGCTTGAATAGGCACAGAACAACACAGAAGTCAATACTGTTTTTCTTATAGAGGAACACCATAATTTCTTTTCACAGGACTATTGGTTGACGCTGCTTTACAAGAGACTTGTTGGCAACAAAGTATTTGATGTTCCATCTTCATCTACCAGCATCCGACTGTATGCACACTGTACGAAGCTTAACAAGTGGGATGTTAAACCATATACTTTTACAAAACTTGTAAAGCGTATACTCGAAAACCTTCACATTTATCATACTTAAACATATCTTTAGAATGAAAAAGAACGACGTCCACAATGGGCATGAATGGAACGTTGTTTGGCTGCTCAAAAACTCAACTCACAAAATTTAATATAAATCCAAATGCAATTCGGTTTTCGAGCAAGAAACGATGAAACAATGAATAGGATTTATCATTTTCTATCGTATCCATACATGTTTCGAACGAAGACACCCAACACTCCAAAATATTGCAGGTAGCGTTCTGGTCATCTGGCCTAGACATTTCATCTAATTGTGTGAAGATATGTTGCATATGCTATACATATATGACTGACTGACTGACCGAGTTTAGTTTTACGCCGCTCTTAGCAATATTCCAGCAATATCACGGCGGGGACACCAGAAATGGGCTTAACACATTGTGCCCATGTGGGAATCGAACCGGGTCTTCGGCGTGACGAACCAACGCTTTAACCACTAGGCTACCCACCGCCCCTATACATATATGAATTACCAATATTGTAAGAACATTATATCAAAGTCATAATATGCAAACACTGAATTTGAAAAATAATGTTTGCCATAATTACGCCCAATACTGTAGCCGAAGTACAGAACATCATCTCAGGGTGCAGGATGTTTTGCTGAGCCGAATGCTCTGCTCTGTACGTTTCACAGCGGTTTTCCCTTTACACCAAAACGGAATTTGTTGCTGAGGATAGTTAGACTGCATTTTTCTTTCGCTCTGACGTCCTATATTTAGGAATTCAACCGAAGTTCCTGAGAATATTGGGGATAAATAGCATATTTTTAGTATGCAGAGTCAACTACAAAACATTAACGTGCCCCCTTAATGTGTTGCAAAGCAAATCTATTCCGAAACACTTTTCGTTACTTACACGCTTTCGAATCTCTGTACTTATTATTATCTAACTGTATTTGCGTTCCATCAACAACTTGATTATCTGGTCTGTTTACACGCCTCTGTTGCATTGCTGGAGTACTGTTGTGCGACTCCAGGCAGAACATATATATGCTAGACAAAAATAGTTAGGGATACATTTAAATTTTGAAATTATATATAATGATCCATTTATTCATTGACACACCGATAAAATATCAATCATAAAATACCAATATCCCTAACTTATTTTGTCCAGTATACTTCCATTTTCAGGCGAACACCCGGTGTCTTTACTGTTTTTCATTGATCCATTCATATTATTTTTACAGCTATCTTTCCATTTACACATGAATATGTTGATTAGTTTTTTATTGTACACTAATCTTCAGAAGTTGCCGTATCGGCATATGTCCTGCATATATCATCGCGGTTCAAATGTATTACAATGTAATAAAGCCATGTGGCCGCCCTGTGGCCGCCATCTGAATTTCAACATAGTAACTATACGCACGTGACATTAATCAAACATCATGACGCCATTGTGTCCTCACAGGTCGGCCAAGGCAATTCGAGGATATTTTCACATTCATTGAATTTTCACGACATCTGTTTTGACATCACTGGTTCATTTTTGGTTTGTTTTACTGAAAACAAATGATATCACTTGACATCATGTCCTCACAAGTCAATCGTATGATATTTAAAAAATGAAATGACTCTAGTAGGTTTAGTAATAACCATACATATTGACATATGTTATGACATCACTTTTGATGTTTCAGCATATATAACTACAAGCCTGGAGACATCACAGTGTATGCCTCAACTTGAATAAAGACCCCATACTCCCTAACTATATCGGATCTGGAACATCAATAGCATGGACAGATTCTGGCTGACTCCGAGTGGAGGAGACCTAACGTCAACGTTTGTATAACATGATATGTTTTCTGTCAACTCTTGAGCTTATGGATCAGTCCGTGTTGCAAGCTTCATCAACAACCGGTTAAAATAATGAGGATAAAGTTGAGGCATTTGCCTCAAAAGCAGCCTTGACGCAGGAATCTGGAATAGCCACCGCTCTGTCAAATGCCAGGCAACATGCTAGTGTTTCGTCAACTCTGGATGAGTAGGCATCGCCGCTGACGCATTTGCAGAAGCAATATTCAAGAAGGCCACAAATGATACACCAGAAATGGACTCGCTATTATTGTGCCCATGTGGGATTCCGAACCCGGGTCCTCGGCGCGACGAGAGCGGACGCCTTTAACCACTGCCCCGTCAACTCTTGAGTTTAAGGACTGTGGTCCGTGTTTCAGCGTTATCATCAGTCGCAAGCTGGTTCATAAATAATTGTTCACTCATGAAAGATAAATTTATGCAGACACTCAATTTTCAGTATCTTTCCAGAAAAGTCCAACTCAATGGCAAAACTCTGAACTGGTTTTAATAACCAAATACCCGTTACATGATGCCAAGCATCTTGGTTATGGACGATCGACAGTACCTGAAAACTCTGGCTTCTATCGTCACTCCTGACGCCACAACATTGCAAGTATGCCAATCATTACAAGGCTGCCAAAATTATCGGATAACTTAGAAATCCAGCATTACTTTTCCGTATTATTGCTTCAACAAATTCATTTACAAAGGTTGCCTTTAACGTTTGCCCAGGTTTTGGGACATAGTCTCTGTTACTCCATCCTTGATATGAAGTTCCCACACAAGCAAGTCAAATTCAGAGGGTTTGTGCAAGCAATGAGCGTTAGATCTTCATAGAAGAGTAAATGGATATAAGCCTCTACTTAATAGTGCATCAAACGTTATGGACATTGCTGCTGTTTCATGTCATTGTCGAACTGATTTTACGCCCTGTGACTGTGGATCTGTATTTATTATGATATTGGCCGTCTGCGGGCTTTGCTACTACCAATGATACACTCGGAATCATTATTTGCCATTATTTCGCATTGTGCTTGCTCCTCTCCCTACTACACGTCAAGGCTTTGATGATAACAGCCGTGCCAGGATACCAGGCCGTCGCTTAACGAATACTCCATCTCCAGATATATACGTAATGAGTCGTTGTTCTGCGATTCTTTCTCTCGCATACCATAAGTACGTGAGATGCGGTAAGATGGTTAAATTGTTATTATTTCATGGTTGAGATCTGTGTGATGTACTCGGACAATAATCGATAAAGTGCCATAATCAGTTCCATTAGGCTGCCACCGCGGTTCCAAAACATATGGGTATACTAGAATGTCATCAAGTCACAAGCAAGAATAAAGCCGCAAACTTCTAAGTTCAAGATCGTGCATGGCCAACCCGCGCATTCACCATCAAGCAAACAACGTCTACCTCACAGACTGCCTGATGTTTGTGGATACGGTTGTAGTATTCTGCGCCATCGTTTCTTGCAAGGCAGCGTTCAAGTTCCTGTAAACCCGAGGCTGGTTCCCGTGACCACGGAAGCCTTGGTATCCGCGTGCATCCCAAACGTGCTCTATTGATTAGCGTCTGTGGACCTTGATGGCGACAGTCCATGACGTTGATTCCAGCGTTTTAGTTAGAAATTCTCAAAGCCAAACATCGCGGTATGCGGCTGAGCATTACCCATGCTGGAACTGTAGACTCCAAACTATGGAGCCGCTGCGAAAGGAAACGAGTTCAGGTAGAAACCTATCGCGTAAGCAGCAGCGAGGTTTCCACGGATGGTCGGAAGTCGGGGAACGCTTGTTCCAAACAGCAGAAAGCACCCCACACCCATGCAACTTCCGCCCCCGAATCTGTCAGGACTTGCTGTACCACAATACTGGGCGGCATTGCTCCAAGATTGCCAAGTTCCGTCCGCGAATTCGAGGGTAAACTCTGGATTCATCGAGCAAAGACGACTCTGATTCCAGTCAGCCTAGTCTTAGCGAGATGACGTTGGGCTCCATTAACAGCAGCAGACGCTTTCGATGCTGATGAAACGTCGTCAATATTGCTCCACGATAGTGGACGTCGAGAATGGAGATTGGCAGCAACCTTGCCTCTGAATGGTCTGTGAGGACAGTCGATCCTCTAAACATCTCAGCCCCGGTTTCGTGAATGGCGAAATTCACCACGCAGGTGATGTAGGACGATTTGACGGTTTGGTTCTCGTGACGTCACATCGCTGACGAATCTGACCCTGGCGATCGTGAAGTGCTTTCAATGGCGTGAGACTACCTGCTAAACATTTCCTACGCTAATGACCTGTCCCATCACGGGCGACGTCAATTGATTCTTGCGCCCGTCACATAACGCTATCACGCCGGTTTCTGGACAACCTAATTTCCGCCAACGGCACGTTCACGTTGCACATTTGACAATCGGTATCAATTGTGAGCCGACCGCAACGCACAAAACGATCTGACCGTCCCACCGTGATAATTTACAATCATTTTAAAACACGATGAATGGATGGTAATTCCGATGGTACTTTTATAACAGCTTTTCTAGAGTCGAAAGATAGATCCCATTTCCTGAGCAGATAGGATGTATCATCATAAAAAAATTATTTATTATTTTTCAAATTACATTTCCAGGAAGTTTCTTTTATCTTAGTATAGTATGCGGGATTCCAGCCAACATGTCCTCCTCATATCATCTCCGTCATATGCCGAATGTTAGGCAGAGAACCAACAAGTAACATTTCCAGAACGCCATTTACGATGGCGTGTCTAGTGTTCGGAACCGCCATTATCTCGAATTTTGCAGCTGAAGTACAACTTGGTTTAACGTCGCCTCCATAAGTAAGCATGTTTGATTTTCAGGTGTGCGTGCGTAAGTGGCAGTGTGTATGCCTGCGTGAGTATCGCAAGGTGTTGGATCAGTAAATGTTTTATTTTTCTTATAGCCGAGCACCCGCAAGAATAGCAACAAGTACCATCAGTATCTATTCTACAATAATTGGTATCCTTTTAACATGATGCATACTTTGTGGATCAAATTATTTTACTTACATGATGTAGATATTATGTATTGCGTATTTAGTTCTGACTGCCCAGTATGCAACAACAAGAAGAACGTTGATTTGTCAGTCCGTTTACTACGGTTACAAACACATCACACAATATATTGTCAACAAATTTCACTTTGAGAGTCTACTTCCTGACTCAGAGATACTGAAGTGTACATTGATGCAACGTAATCGCAAGTCTTCCCGCCGAGAATCTCTTTATAAACAAAATTGTCAAGCAAAGCTAATGCAAATCCATGAGTTGAAAAGTTTATTACAATAAAACGTTCGTACAAAACCGTATATACGGTGAACTACAGAAGAAAGTGAGTCAAACATCAGAATAGTGACAGTATAAGAGCATAATGGCGTACCGTTTATTACATAGCCAGGTTACAGGAAATATATGAAAGGTAATATGAAACTACAAAACTAAATCTTGGTATGTTGCCAAGGGTTATGCAACTGGAGGCAGTATTATCGAATGTTTGTAGTTAGTGAGCATTATTCTAAAATGCGCATGAACACAGGAGACTGGGTGAGCAATAGTGATGGAGGTGATGTTTAAGAAGTGGACATTTTTCCTTTGGAAGATGAGTTGATGAAAAAGGAGATGGTTGGTGCGGAGAAAAAAGTACCGCTAAACGTATCATATGTAATATACAAAAGATCAAATTTGAAACAGACATGTTGAAACAGAAGCTATGACTTGCACTTCGCGCTGGAAATGTGAATTTGAATGTAACGCGGCACAGTATGTCCCGCCTGAAAACAGGATTCACTGTTAAAGCTATTTTATTCATGTAGTATGGTTTTGCCACCTATTTCCGGGGGTGCTTTAGCTGGCGTGAATACAAACGGTGCTCGCAACGGGCCATCAAACGAAGATAGGAATAGGTTCACTGAAAGTTGGCTCTAAACAACCGAACTCTGTATGAGAGCATTTTAACATACAGGACAATATATCCGCACGGTGAAACTACAAAAACTAATCCAAATGCAAAAATAATAGGCAAGTCGTAAAAAGGTAACTGCTTTTTGCATTAACCGACCGCCTTCGTCCACGATTCCATATCAGTTTGTTTTACAGCGTAATCGAGAACTGGATTTACTTTTGCCTCACAATACGTGCTTCAATACGATTTCAGTTACAGGTTTCACATAATATTGAATGTCCCGATAAATAGATTCTGATCATTTTTTCATCTTCTGCAAATGATACGGCCAAAATAAAGGATATAAATCATTCGTCAAACCATAAGTAGCACAATCACAACTGAATACTGTTCAGAAGCTTATCTTAACTGTAAGTATATTCCCATGGGTTATAGGTGATACCAATATAAACAGGGAAACATAAATGAAATAGCCACATAGTCTTAACACTTGACTGGATATGCAGCCGCTGTCCTTCCTGCAGCCATCATTTCTGAATGCTTCCTCTTTTGATTCCTACGTTTATTTACAAAATTAAAACAAGAATGGATTATGACTTCTAGTTACATTCATTGAGTCACCATCACATAATACAAGCAATACATAATCAGCTCTTCATAATATTGATAGTCCCTTTTGTTGTAGCCAGATCACACAAAAATTTTGTCGCATCTTGCGCGAAGGGCGCTATATAATGGATGTAACCATTCGTTAGAAAACCCATATAAATCAAGCTTAGATTTGATGCTGTTTGTAGAAGCTTAACGTAACTGGAATGTTATTCCTATTGCTATAATAGGGAAAGCATTATGAATGAAAAAGATGATTCACACTCTGAAAATATTATCACAACTTCAGCAAAAATCTTTCAAATTTTGTTAACTTAGGTATTTATCTCGCGCTACTAACTATTCCGGCAAAAAATTACTGACCAGTTAATTACATATGCGGTGTTCATTTGATGGATTTAATCTGATATGCCATAATATCGCTTCGCTTTACATACAATTGTTAACTAACATGCAGGATATTGCTAATTCGAACTAGATGTTATGATACATGGGAGAGGCAGTTGACATGAACTGTAAGGACTTGCTTCCTTATCCCTGTTCATTCAATTGAAATCACGATATGGTTGAAAGGATGTCAAACGATACTTTATATTTTAACTCATTTACTCATTCACCGAAAGTAATCGCAGAGCATGGAAAGATTATCTGCTGATCTGGGATATAATTTACATTCGTGAAAAGCATATATCTGGCTAAAGAAGAGCCAGATTGACAGTAACGTGCGGATGCTAAGTTGAAATACCTATTGAACAATTTGGCCAGTTTTGTAAGAAAGGCTGCAGATGGACTGAACTAGCTAACTAAACATTTGAGTCTCAAACCTTCTGCTACAGTGTCACGTAAGCATTTGAACGTCGCCGCTTGTTAATCCAACCGAGGATGAAATTAGTCATTTGTAGACGGCCGCTTCTGGCGATAATCCTGTTTGGGCCATGTCATTCTCACGGCAAGCACTCTGCATCACCGCACGCCAAATCTGACTTCTCACCAAGCAGCTCGCTAAGCCGTAATGCAAATCGCGACGAGAAATTCAAACTTGTATTCACACGGACTTCCTCCTGGGAGGACACCTGGGTATGGATGTAACTTTGTTTATAATTTTAACAACCTTCGATTGTCATGCATAGTTTAAATGGTCTCATTCCCGCGATGCCAGGGTCTCCGTAATAAGTGTTTCCACTTTGCTAATTTAGTATGTTACGCATTTCCTAATCCCTCGATGTCTCCTACACTTCCATCACCATTCAGGCGCTGGAGCGAATCATGTTCAAGTTCAAACAGAACGGTATATCAACTTTAATTCCCAACAATCACACTTAAAGCTCATCATACAAAAGCATCTAACGTCAGATGATCAGTCCAAAAGCCGACTGCAGCTTTGATTCTCGTCCAAACTCTTCTTGTATTTCATTTTCTGTGTAGGATAATTTTACATACGTGCTTCATACCTTAACGCGTCCCGAATATTTCACCAGTGATTCGCCGGTTCATACATCGGTATACCACAAACACAATACAGGGACATCCTTCCAGTGATGCTTTCCAATCCTGCCATGTGAACTGTATAGGTCACACCAGGAGCCTTTGCAGCAGGGTGGACAAACAGCTATGGTCTTCCCGCTTGACTGAATAGCATTGATGATGTTTTACATGCGGTGATGGCTTCACCAACCATGAAGTCACGGTCACATGCACAACCGCTGAAGTGTTCTCTTCTATGAACAGCCTGCATTTCAACGACGAAACCGCGGTCTGCCCCAGCATAGGTGTCAGCCGCCGCAACAGCACAAAACGGCCCTTCTTCTTTGTCCAAGTCTTTGATGTCTCCTGTACTTCTCCATAGTCTTGTGGTAGTACAGATAGCGTAGCTTCCATCGATATCAGACACCATACCACAGCTCCAAATAATAATAACATGGAAGTAGACTTAATACCAGACAGGGTGGGGAATAACTATTTTGTAGTCACTTTTAATATTTCTATACCTATAAATGAAAATGCTCATCTATAAGGCAGTGCATTTTGTGTTGCTGTGATCTTCAATGTAAATAAACGGCCTTGTAACTCCTAATGACTCCAGTGTCGAACAATCACATTTCAAGATGTTCTTGATGCTGAGATGAAAAGTGCTCGAAGTTTCTATCGATATAGTCAATTTGATTTTGTCGGTGTGGCAGAATGCCTTCATACCTTGTTTCCGGAGATGTTTATATGAGGTGCGCGTGCCTAATTTCTTTCAAATGCCCGTTCCAGCTGGCCATCGATGTCCAGCTAAATCAATAACCTCAAGTCTGGTAAAGTCCTCTAACATCAATGACGGCGGCAGTTCCCGGTATCAGGTGGAGATTCGTATGACTTCCGGGCAAGTTTGTTTGCTGCTAACATTCGTCTATATTTGTGTCCATGAAGGGACACCGATAGGTAATTTCGACTTATATTTAAGACTTTTAGTCCATTGGCATACATGTACCCGTGAGATACATTTTGCATGGTAATTGTCTGAGATCTAAATATTCAATCCTGTTTGACTTTCTATTGACTCCATCCAGTTTCGTAAAGATATCAGTGAAATGTCAATAGTTTTAAGTTGGCGGAAAGTTGAGCTCAACAATATCATCATAGTTCAATTTGCTGCTGCTAATACTATATAGGTTGCATTTGGAGGTAGGTACTGCGCTGTACCACCAAGATGTCGGTTTGTCATTTTTGCATCACAATAGGACCATTCATGATGGTTACGGTACGAAATGCGCTTCGCAATCTTCGCTATGAACCACAGGCATGGATGATGTTATGTGAATATTGAACCACTGGCTGGGGATCGCAATCGAGGCAGCGGTTTGGGGAGAGAGGAAATGCGTCAACTGCAATCAACTCTGATCGTAGCGGATATTAGATGAATAACACCGGTTATAAGCATTACATTTTCCGCAGATTTGTCAGTCTATCGGCACCCCATAAGATACAATCCGAACGTCACCTCGTCAGACCACGGAGAATATTTCCACTGTTTTCATGCGTAACGCCTGATTTATCTCTGGTCTATGAGTTCCACCCATTTGCAACACATGAACCTCTTTAAATCGAGATTCCGGAAGTCCTCGCATTTGGCTCTCTTTAGGCGAACCCCTACAAGCAACGCTACCATATTCCGCTGGATCTCAAAACGCCATATAAACGGTGTCCATATATATACCGTCTACGCGATCAAACCCGATATTGATTTCTGTCAGACAAGATCGAGTACCAACCGCCCTAATTCAGAAATTCTGTTTCAATAAAGTTGATTCTATTACTTCCTTGTTTTGCCCGCGTCCCGGATATGTAGCGGTATGTTCACGCATTCCATAATGAACTGGCGATAGTCCCTTTGCCCATAACTAATGAAAGGGCGATCCTCTCCAGTTCCCAGCAATCCCAAAACGAGGTATCCTCCTAAACACCCCGTCACGAAAGTCCTCCGAAGAGCAGTAAAGACCAAGCTGCGCAGTGGCACGAACCGCACTGCTGCTCAGATGTTCAGCTGCGTAGCGGCAATTTTTTTCCGCCTTCAGTGAGCCCCTCCTGGATACGTTGATTGTTGTTGAGGATGGTTTCCTTTGTGCGGAGGGCCCCGTACTGGGATTGGTAGCGCCCTGCGGTGGCAATCTTTCGTAGCTGATTGCAGATTAGATCAAGCTTTTGCCCTGTGCTGAGAACCGTTGAAACTTGTTTCAATCAGATGCCACGCTCGGTTTCAAGAAAATATTAATTGAATTTGGGATCTGCTTAAAGTAGATAGATGTTGCCTCGCCAATTCTAACAATGGCAAGAATCTTTACATACACAAGGCCGGAGATGCGTCCAATTGTTTCGAGTCGGAGCAGGGTAGAAAGGCAGGCAAGGAGCAGGCATGACGCACAGCAATAATCTTATCTGAAATCGCCAAAATAAATGCTTAAAACTTCAGCGTAATAGTCCCGCAGCATTTCGTATCGTTTAGGCACCTGGCTTTTATTATTGAAGGAGTAGACTTATTTACGTCATTTGTCAAGTACCTCCGCACCTGAAGTTCACATAGCAGTGGAGAACATTTCGATCATGGTTCATGAAGGTGGAATTCACCTCTTAGCGTATCTTTCACACAAATTGCCCTCATGATCTTGAATTCCGCTCACTTCTCTCGTAACCTTAATTCCATGACTTGCGCATTGGATATTTCTATACGTAGTCTAATGCAATACCCACTATATTCATTCAATCATAGTTTTAGGTGACGACACGGCAATACGCTGATCTCCAGGTATCAGAGCTTTCCGGAACCGCATATATTGACGGCCATATACTTGCAGAGTGGATACAAGGAACTTAAATTGCTTGTCCTGAGATCGGCAGCGCACGGTACTTTATTTTTATAGCAAGGATAAACGCACAGATAATAGGGAGCATATCCAACATCCATGGTATACTGGAGATGTGGTATAAATATACGGCCTGGGCGGCTATGATGACAAAGGTTGATGTTCGCCAGAATCGCACCCGGTAATTTGAAAATACAAGGAAATAGCACATTTACGCCTCGGATACTCGGCATTCGCGTCATCATCCTCATCCCATGATCAAAATTGTTTGTCGTGAGCCATTGCGCCAACAGCTTAACGCAGACGGGTCAGCACGCCTCCTATATGATGTTGATCTTTCTTGATTTGAAAGGCGCGGCATTCGGAAGAAAGATTGTAAAATGGGAAACCGCCGACTCTGCCTTTCCGGCCTGCCATTCACGTGCGTGTTCAGCGTTCGCACCAGGGTGACCTCTTTGAATTTGCTTTTTCACATGTGCAGTCCGTAAGCCATCTTCAGACGATGCTCATGCCTGCCGGTGAACTTACACCCTTCACGAAATTAAAGATTCCACTGGTTTCACAACCATTTAATATAATGGTAAACCTATTTGGATTGAACAGTGAAAGAGAAATACTGCCGCATCACCGTTTCAATTCATTTTCGGTTATCTCGCCATCCACGCCATATAATGAAATTTGATCATCAAAGGACATGCCTGGAATACCAGTCTGCCCTGCCTGGTGAGTACTGTTCCGGCCACAATAAGAAATTCACGGGTTCCCTTTGAGGTCTCTAAAATGAGCGAACGTTAAATCGAATCACCTTCCACAAGCCTTTAGAAACAGGATATCAACAAGTAGTACCAGGGATACCTTTGAGAACGGACTGCACCGGCTACTACCAGGAAACCAGGAAGATGGGGCCAGGAAATCCTTTCGTGCGATATACAAGAACAATGCCCGGAGGAAAATTTATCGGCCCTTAATGTACCGGATTTTAGCGCATGGAGCGGAGAAAGCGAGTTGGCTTAGCCGGAGCCATGTATTCAAAATGGTGTGACACCAGAAATGACCGTATTTGCACCAACAAAACAGAAGGAAAAAAGCTCCGGTGTTTCATAGCGCCACAAGCGAAGACTTAACCCATCGACCAATTGCAGACATGTAACAGAAGTTGATCTTTCCTCCCCGCTTTAGCTTTGTCCAGGTTAGTCATCTCTGGAAAAGAGGATAAACTTGGTAATTTGCTCTCTGAAAGCAACTTCTGAAGCAGCGCCGTTTCGCCGCGTTTTATTGTCGGCCTGCTCTGCCACGTTAAACACGTCCTAGACCAGAGGTGAAGTCGATTCCTTACTATGCTGAGTATATGTTTGTGAATTCATTTAAATTGCACCGCGTTCCTGAAACATGTTCGTACTCTGTTGCATGGGAAGCTGATCTTTACTAGAAACGTACGTATTCTCGAAGAATATCATTGAAACACAACATATAAAATGGCTCAATCGACCTCTTACATGTCATCACTTCAGGCTGATGTAAACGTCCCCTACATACATGCACATTAGTATACAATCCTTTAAGCCTTCCCAGAAATTTACATGTAAACCAGCTGTTGACGTAATTCATCGGCAAACCAAACCGTCCACCTTCCACATGCAAGCCTCCTTTACCGAATGCTTCATTGCTGATACCATCAAATGGGATCCGCCGTAGTTCGGGCTGTGGGAACTGACCTTCAGCAACCTGCTTTTGTAAGAGGCATCTAACGGGATCAACAAAATAAAATTACATGCTTCAGAATCCCAGATGCGTAGATCAGTGCTCATGATGTTGATCACTGGATCATCTTGTCCAGACTGATTTTTACGAAATGAAGGCTATGGATTTGCTGGCTGCGGCGTTAAAGAATAAAGCTTAAACAAACGTTCACCTGACCAAATATGACAATACGCGAAGTCAAGAACCGATGCTTTGCTTTCCATTAACGCCCAAACGTTTCACAAGGGCAGCATGCAAATCAATCGATCTGTGGGATGCGCAGGCTGGGTTGGGATGACCCATTATTCTGGCGAAACGGCTCCTGATACGCGCCGAATAAAAATGTCATCTGCCCGGTTACCAGTTTCGCTGAGTTCGACTAACTCTACAGGCGAATTTGTTAATATTTTTGTCAGCATCATGGCATATTTAAGTAGTGGGTAACTGGTTAAAGTGATTCGCCGCTCACGCCCGGACCGTGTATAGTATGGGACTAAGGGTATGAGGACACGAATTCCAGCATGTAATCTTCCATAAGATGAGGTAGCCTCCTTGAATTTATCAAAAACATAACAATGAAACCGAATTCAAATATAATGTTGAATAAATAAATAATATTGAATAAACAATACCAATCACCGTCACTTCCTCCCTCTCGAGTCGCAGACCAGTAACGCTTACTTTATAGATTTCCAGTAGGTAGGCCTTAGAAACGTCTGGCATTGCGGGAAACAGGGCGTACGTCTCGAGCCACCGGCAGCCGTCCAACAACCGAATACCTAAAGACCCAATTTGAATAATTGCATTTCATTTGGCAGGCGCGGACGTCGGAGAGAAATAAAATCAACGGAAACCATCGTTCCGATTATAGCCCATCTGCAACTCAAATACGAAAGCCAATCATTGGTTCATTCATTTCCTTAACTACCCACGCCCCATTCCCATTACTATGTTTTAGATAACAACCACCATCCCTCGTTCCGTGAGCTTTGGATGGAATTCAATTGTTGATTGCGCCACCAATGCCGGTCCCGAGGGCTCATGCCCAACGAAAACGACACCACAAAACGTCGCGCATAAAACGCACCAAAAATGCCAATACAACGCATTGCTTCATTTACACGCAAAACGAACGCAGCAACCGTGAAGGTTACAGCGTTTTATAACCGCCATCATAGCCTGCGCCAAAACATGAAAGGCCATTCACCAACAGACACCGACCCAGTTAAAGTCCATTATGCATAGCGAGACGAGTAACGCAAAGACCGGCCCTAAAACAAAGTCACTGTTATGGCTTATTGCCAAAGGATGGTGTAAACTATATAACCTGTGACTGTAAGTTCTGTTCAGCAGGAGTACTGGCGACGCCTGTTACGAATCCACGAGAGTGGAGGACCAAGGCTTATACGGCAAGGTTCGTTTATTTACACTGTGCAAACGCACTCGCCGACTCGAAATATTTGGAATGATACCATCCTGTGGCGTCGATCGCCATGGATTATATGGAATATGCTATACTTTCTGGATGGCATTACAATTAGCAGGTGGGAAATAAAGAAATTGTAAAGCCAAACATGTATATATAAAGGCTTGCTTAGATGTATCGCAGAAAGCAGCACCGTTGCCACTTAGATTTATGGGCCTATTTAAACATTAGCAGTATAGCTGTATATTAGGTTTGCTTATTCCGCTTCCAGTCAGTTTATGATTCATATGCGTTATCCCATACAAACGGACGACGCCATCAGCCACCGCAAAGACTTTGTTACGACCGAAGTTTCAAATACGCGGAGGTGGATTCTCCCCGATGTCAGTCCTCAATGGGTAGAAGCCTCGATTCAGGAGCGCAACAAATCTGTAGCGTAAAGATAAATACGGAAGTTGGGTGTCCTCATACCCTTAGTTTGCATACTACCTCAGTCGATTCTCATTGCAGTCGTACTGTGGTGTCCCCGCTGATATTGCCGGAATATTGCTAAAAAGCGGCGTAAAACTATATTCACTACCTATAAACATATTAACACCTGTTGACTAATAATAAAACAATAAATGATTTCTTTAATAGAAATATACGGATTTAATATAACTACAGGCGCCAATGGCCGTTTGAGCCACGCGAATAAACAATCAAACGGTGAATCATATTTCACCGCAGTTTCTTCTCAACGAAATGGGTAATAAAGGCGGTGGTTATACTCGAATGGTTAAAAGAGATAGCGAGAGCATCGCATCACTGGATTTATCGTAATGTAGACACTCATTAGAGGATACATCGATGATATCCGACATCCGTCAATACGGAAATATGCCATGGTGTCTGTGTGAGTTTGGTCTGTCAGCTATTTGAAGCTTTTTAAACTGAGGAATCGGTTTTTCCGTCATTCCTGTCTGAGCATTTCCCCTGTAAATTTGGTTAAGCGGAGTGGAACATAATGATGAGTAGAAATATACAGAAATCACTTTATTTCGATGAAAATAGTTTAATATATTATATTCAGTATATGACGCTGATTGCCACGGTATCGGTATAGGTATAATATTACCGTTACAATCACATGTATCATCATCAGCTGCTTCTATTGTAATTCATCCTCGGTGCTTTATCTAATCATCTATCGACTTGAGTTCATTGAGAATGTTAAAACGGTATAATAATTCGAATACCGAAGCCACCGGCAACGGAAATAATAATATCATCGACGCAGCAATCAGTTTGAACAATTATATCAATTGAGGTCGAGGATTACGGAAATATGCTCGATAACACGTTCACAGTGCCGAGCCTTGGCGAGGCACTGAACATTATTCTTTAACGAGGCATTACTTCCCGTACCGTACCCCGTTGGTTATTCGCATAATACCCATAATGTAATTTGTGAAGAAACTACAAAATAAACAACGCTGGGAGATAGTAATTTTAATGATTCGGTATTCACATGCGCATTAAACCCAAACTTCTCCATGCGGCACGATAACTACGCTATGGGAAATAGTACATCATAAAATCGCTTTTAAAATAAATGGCAACAAATTATTCGGAATAATTAAAGACGAGCACAATATGTGATAAAAATGATCTTTAAATAATATATCATTGAACTTTTACTGTAAGAGCCAAACATTTATCTGATCAAGTCAGTGCGACGGAACATCGTTCATTCACGACTGACGTAAAGTTTTCTAGTGACGGTGACGGTGCTGTTCAATATTCGGCAAAACCTGTCAATTTGGGGAAAGTCAACGGTTAAAAGTTGGGAATTTAAAAGACAACCATCCCAATGAAATTACGCCCGTAAAGCGCCGTCAAGAAACTCAACAAGTTTGAAGATTTCAACAACATTTTGTTCTGTGGAAGGCGTGCCGCTACCTTCGTCTTAGTAGAGTACAGTAGCAAGAAGGATAACTCTAGTCGGAATCCGAGTCTGGCGAAATTCACACCCTGTACGGCCCTGACGAACCTCTCAGATTAGATTAGAATGCATGGATATAAAAGTCAGTACCCAGCAACATTTAGCACTGATTCCGGTAAGAAAGGAGCTGTTTTCTGGTTCGAGCGGCATGATTTTACTTTACGGTTACACTTTCAGATAAATATTCCGGTCGGTATCTGCTGTTTTCCTCGGGACCCAGCTTCAACAATAGCTCTGGAATTCAAGGGCAAAATTTAGTCAATTTTCCCATTTAATGTCATTGAATTAGATAAGTGACCTTGATCGCTATTAGGCCCAACGGGTGGCCGTTTCATTTACGCGGAACAATGCAAACGATTAATATTTGGTGGTATGAAAAGATTACATATAATTAAAGATTATTGAGAAACGGAAGTTTGTTCAAATAATTTGAAGAAAAATATTCATATTTTAACCTTTAAAGTTTTCTTTTTTTAGATTCAGAATGGATTGGCATTAATGTCAATTTATCAATGAATCGGTGAAACTTCTGAATAAACGAGTGTGTGAGTGCTGTTCAACCCGTTAAAAAATGTACAAATATATGATCAACCAATCAACGCCGAGACTTACTAATTGCACACTGCGTAAAATATCAAAAAAGTATATAAGGATTCTCGCATTCGTATGGGTAATATTAGTATTTATCATCCAAAACTGGCTCCCATTGGCAGTACTTAGATATCGCTTGTGTGAGATCAAATGCTAAGGATGTAATAAAGCTGATGACGTCACAATATTTTGAGGACCTCACTCGGCTGAATGGCAGTTTTAGAATTCAGATAAATTATCTTTACTGAGAATCGATGAAGAATGATTTGGGATGATAGAATTCCTCACTTTCGTGTCTTCTGATATCAAATATTATACACTCCGCGAATTAAACACCCATAAAAAGTCCCAGCGTAGGCTGTTGAGGTTGATACTTGGCAGATGTGTGTGTCCAAGTGTATCATTTGGTAAACGCTGTATGCAGATATAATGACATACGTTATTATTCGGATATAACCACCACCAATGTGGAAGATAGCCAAATAAGAAATATTATGAATTTAGATTTTTAGACGCATTACATATATCCTTATATTTATCTCATCAAGGCGAAAGTGTTGATTTCCTCGCAAGTGATTCTGAACAACTTCAGTATGTCAGAAAATGTAAACGAAATACGAACGAATTGGGTCTCATAACAGGGTGTTATCGGGAATTGCATCAGCAGTTACACCCCGTTGGGTTGAATGCCGCGGATTCGAAACCACACCCCTCAGCGCTGCACCAATCGCCAGCATGTTCATTGTCAAACGCATTCAGCCAACGCGGCCTTCCGCGAGAATCGGTCCTCGGCCCGGGGATGTAGTAAATCAATCAAGACGAGATGTAGAGAATCTCATATACATGTATATAGTCCGTCTTATTGAATATGATATAATACGTCCTGATCTCGGTTTAAAACTGACGCACACATCTTGAGTCATAATCGTAGGCATACATACACCTACCAACCGTAGGTACACACATCTTGAACCAACTGCACATTGCCGTAACCTGCGAGCTCTTGATAATTTACACTGCAGAGCATTACAGCCGAGATGCTACTGTAATTTACTGAGATCAGGTTTCAAGTTCAAACTTAAAAACGTCAATTGTGTCAGAGCTTTTAATATGTGCCTGAACCCTTGCCTGGACCAGAATAAACAAGCCGTGAGGAGGCCATAAACGCATGTAGAGATCTGTCTGTGCGGTCTTGAATAACGCATGGCCCGCCTTTGGAATCCCCCACCAAATATGTGCAGTGGAATCAAACATAATTTAGGGCTCCCTTTGCCCGTATAGCCTTTTTCCTATTGTAATCGTTCGGATTATTATTATTAGAGCTTACTATTATTCCGCCGATTTTTAACTCCTCAAAACCAATGCTCTAGATCGCTGGCAAAAATCACGCAGATGCACCGAGGTGTAGATATTCTCCTTAAAAATCCCAGGTTCCTTGGCCAGATAGCAAGGGGAAATAATCCAAAATTCAATTCCAAAATTGCAACGTTTGACGCAGCAAATATCTCAAGAATCCAATTATTGTTCCAACACTTCCAAATTTCTTATGCAGATGCACAAACGAATTCCATTTTGCCCTGGACGGATTCAAGTCCTTCCAAACGTACCAGATTTGGCAGTTATTTTGTTTTCAGTTTTTGGCCATTGCTGTTTCTCCAGCACTTTTCTGAGTAGTTTGCTCCACAAAGAGTGCCAGTATGGGTAGATGATGTCCCAGATTTGATGGTGAATGACCCATTTTGCTTTGAACGTAGACCAAAGAAAAAACTGAGATACAGCCTTTTAAAGAAGGAACTACTTTTCCTCCGAACTAGTTAAAAAGGCGCGCATGACCGACGTGCTGCGGTATTGTTATTTTGGAAGATCCGATCGCCTGTCAAAACATGTGTTCTGGCTCTGTTTTGGACGACGATATCCTAGCCCTCATATATACAATAGATAGAAAGTATTAATAGCTATGAGACCTCTATCGCTTGCTCGTAACTATATTTGTATCTTTTGCTTCAGAACATTGTTCTACTCTTACGGCTGTCCCTACTCTTAATAACCATGATGTTTGCAGTTATTGTTGTATTAAATGTGTTAAACCGACTTGCTGCTCGGTTCTGTTCCCATAAGGCATTAGTGAGTCCGAGACCAGACTCACATTTAATGACAGCTTCAGTGCAGTGTTTGTTTGCATCACGGTGATATAGCAATTCATTTCATGGGGATCTTTAGGTAATTTTCACCGAAACGCTCAGTTTCTATTTTCACATAGAATATGGAAAGTCACCATACTGGTTTCTCTCACATTGAGATCGCAGCCATCTCAAAAATGGTCATGATTAATTTAGACTTTGAATCTTAACTATACCGCATTGGCTTGGGTAAGATTGTTTAGTGGAACTGTAAGCCAGATCGTCAACGTCACACTAAGATTGGGATCTTAGGGGTTTACGATTGAATAGGGCTAAGATCGGTTGTAGGAACGGCACCATGTCTTTCCAGCTGTAGCCTCTGAATTCGATGGACGTTTATTCGATTACGTCGGATTTGTTACAGTGTTTCCATACGAGGGACGTGATAACTCGTCTACTTATACTAAACATATTTTCACAGTTTTCTAGCTGCGTATCCTCGTTCTTCGAATGCAATTCATCTACTTTGTGACAGGATTTTCTTGATTATCTCCCTTGGTCAAAATGCCATTTCTATAGTGATCTCCCACTCAGATACCATGTCGTAGTTCAACAAAAAAATGACAACAGCATCAATCTTACAATGTTTAGTTCCGGTATCAAGATACCAATAACTTTGTTCTCCTTTGTAGCAATATATCATTTTTAGTTCACAGAGGCGGCTGTATGGAAGAAACTATACACGCAAAGCTACAACTGATGATACGTTCAAGCTATAGGACAGGATATTTTGCAACTACCCATGAGTTAACTCTGTTTAAACATTGTTTTCGTTAGCATCACAGTTTTGCAACGAATGAGAACAGCCACAACCGGGATTCATCTCTCGAATTTGAACCCATGATCATGGCTTCCTGACAAAACAATGAGACGGATAGTATTGCCTATGATCCACATGTCCACCCGCTAACCCACGTTAACACATAAACTGAAGGCACGACACTTTCAACTTCCTTGTGCGTTACAACGACTCAAGGTATTTATAACCAGACATCGCATCTCACCGACACAGCGCAAATCAAGTCTAAACCGTTATTTGAATGTCTGCTTGGTGTTTTAAATAACTGATTGAAACATAGAGTATGCATGTACCACAATTTGTAGTGTGATAAGACACAAAAATTGTAGCCTTGTTCCAAGGTTGTACTGAATGATAGGCCCATGTATGGTAATTCTATCCTTTCCAGAAAAGTCTAGATAAGGCGTTGAGGACGCCTCCGTCTGGTATTTATATTTTTTTGTAGAAAGTATCGCTTAACTTAACTCTTTCCATCACGACGAAAATTTTTCACTTCTGCACACATATCTTAAGGACGTGAGAACACGTCCAGTCATCTACAACCCTTTGCATACGACCAGGGTGCCGTTCCACTAACCGATCTTATCTAAGATCAATCTTAGCAAGTTAACGCCTAATTTTACATAATCGCCTTTAGCTAAAAAGTTACACCGTTCCACTAACCGATCTTAGGCCCGATCAGTAGCGGTCCGACTTCCTACGATCCGATCAAGCTTAGATCCGAGACTCTTTTCGTGCGAGAGGCACATTGTTTTAAGGAATGGAGAGTTACGAGGATATTACCCTACTTAAAATTACATTCAAAGTATTGCAGAATATTTCTGTTATCAAAGTTATATGTCAAAATGACAAAATGAAACCTTTAATTTGAAGTTGGTACACATCGCTCCATTCCTGAAAAGTAATGGAGCGAGCAGACAATGGAATGACGTCACAAATGTAATTTAATCTTGAATCACACGCGGCTTGCCTTTAGAATCCCCCACCAAATATGCGCAGTGAAATCAAACATATTTGTATCTTTTGCTTCAGAACATTGTTCACTTTCGGCTGTCGTTATTCTTAACCATGACGTTGCAATATTGTTGTACAAATGTGTCACACCGACTCGCTTCGGTTGTGTTCCCATGACGACAGTGGTCAGACTGGCCTGACATTTGTAAGGCTTCGTTGCTGCAGCGTGTTTACATCACAGAAATATACAAATTCATTTCATGGGGATTTTAGGGGACGCTCACGGTGAAATGCTCGCTCTTATTTTTCACATAGAATAGGAAAGCAACCATTTTGGTTTCTCTACGATTGATTTTAGCTATCCTAAGTTGGTCATGAGCCACTTAGACTTTGAATCTTAACTTTACGATTGACTTAGGTAAGATTGGTTAGTGGAACGGTATGCCGATCGTAACGTCACGCTAAGATTGGGATTTTAGGGGTTTACGATTGGCATAGGTCTAAGATCGGTTAGTGGAACGGCACCCAGATGTTTCCAGTTGTAGCCTCTCAATTCGATGGACGTTTATTCGATTACGTCGGATTTTTACAGTGTTTCCATACGAGGGACGTGATAACTCATCTACTCATACAAAACATATTTCACAGTTTTCAGCCGCCAGATCCTCGTTCTTCGAATGCAATTCATGTACCTTGTAACAGTGTAATTTTTAGGATTTTCTTGATTATCTCCCTTGGTCAAAACTACGTGCTATATGACCTTGACATTCGGTCACCATACAGCGTTAAATGGCTGGTCGTGGAAAATCGTATCAGACTGCAAGCCAAGCTCTATCTGCCATTTGTGATGGTGAGAGGAGCTGGTACAACGTTTGACGTTTCATTGTTAGCAATTCTCTTTGACTTGTGGCTGTTTTTATAGTTGTTACCACAGGTAACGCTCGTTTCATCGTTCTTTGGATGTCATGACCCTATAATCCTAAGTGATGACATAACTCTACTAAATTGTGGTTGTTCTTCCACCGTAGTGTAGTCACTGGATTGAAAGAAATTGTCACAATTACCACACTGATGTGTAAGTTCAATAATGTTTCTCCTTTTAGAAAAAACCTGCATTTCATATATTTTGTGTTAAAGACGACCTACTCTTGTCTCTATTAGTCTGAAATAGTTTAATGAAAGTGAATAAAGATGTTTAGAAAACAATTCAGTTCATATGGATTTGGATGTTATGTTAGTCATGAATGGTCCATGTCAACCGTTGCAACCATGGAGACGTGATTTCACGTCCCTCGTATGTAAGTGTCATGTTGCTCAAAAGCAGTCTCGTATTGAAGGGTTGTGAGCCCTCAGACGTGCTATCCCGTCCTTCAAATGGAAAGAGTTAAACTATTATTTCCTAAGAGACTTTGTCAGTCTACTAAAATTGCATAATGGGACTCCTAAACTTTCTCAAGTGCGATCTGGGGCCGAGCTAGCATACCTAAACACAGCCAACGATCTATATCGCTGGTTATTGTGAGCTATTGTATTCCTTTCGTGAAGGTTAGCAGACCGAAGCAAATGCAGGTGGCTTCTTTGTAACACGTTGTGTCATGTTACCGCTACCGACGTGAACTTACGGCCTGCATGGAGCATGGGGCTTGACGAGGCGTGTCCGGGGAGACAAACATGGCGGATAACAGCAGGGCCACAGACACAGGGGTTTCAATATGCTGGGAAAAACCTGTATAAGAGATGACTGGCATCTTGCAATGTTCGTTCTCATGTAATCACATTTAGTTAAGCACAAGTTTGTAAAGAACCTGTTTCACTGATAAGCGATATGGATGCGCCATTTTGTGTGTATGTGGGTGGGGGTGGGTGCTGGGGGATGGGGGTATTGGCTTGAACCGTTGTAGTCTTTTGTCATACAGTCTTATGGAGATATGTTTGTACTAATGAATTTTCGTTTGTAAACTTGAATTACGTGGAGCAGTTTCACTGTTTTTAAACGATATCAGATCATCGATATAGCCAAAGCCTATGTTAACCCTCTTGGCCAGAATCCCTTGTTTTGATTTTGTCAGGCCACGTAGACGAAATTCCGAATCATATGCATGAAACTGGAAGGGAGCATAGCTTGTGTCCATGGGAATTCTGACTTCCTGCCTAAATGTGTTATCCCCAAATTTTGAATAGATGGTATCAATGAGGAAGTCCAGCATTTCACATATTATCTATTTTAACATAACATGCTTTTATTTTTAAATTCATCTGTGGTCAGCGCGATTGGTAACAAAAGCCTAAAAAATCAAGAAATGATTTTTCCCTTTATTTGTTTGTTGTTGGGGATAGTTGATTGATCAGATGTTAAACATCCTGAAATTACGAACATTCAAGCCTTTGCGTCAAAACCCGACGCATGGTGTAGACAGTTTCTTTTCTGAATTAAAAAACATGCCTTATATGTGGCACTCTTTTGTATTTATCAGACAAATAATATTGGGATGCTTCTAATAATGGCTAGGTTGCTTGACGTCTTTTCTGAGGTGGGAACTATTTAAGTATGGCAGCAAGACCTTCGATGATCACTTGGAGAGACGGAATTCCAATTCTGTTTCCTCTTTTTCAGTTTGTGTGTTTTCAAATGACAACATAAAGCATTGACTTAACCCAGTCCAAAACATAGTCACCAAGTTCATCGTCTCTCACAAATGGGCTACTTTGCTGTCTTGATGTTCACGGTGATTAATGCCACGATCGCGATTTTTGCCCTTACATGGCGATGTGTGTGTGTGTGTGTGTGCGTGTGTGCGTGTTTGCATGTTTGGTTATGTGTATGTGTGTGTCTTCATGCAATGCTATTTCTATAGTAATCTCCCACTCAGATACCATGTCGTAGTTCAACATACCCCACTCAGGCACAATTTATTGGCTCCTAGCCGACCAGTCCCTTTTCCATAACAAAATGACAACAGCATCAATCTTACAATGTTTTAGTTCCGGGATCAAGACACCAATCCTTTGCTCTCCTTGTAACAATATATCATTTAGTTCATTTAGTTGGCTTCCTGACAAGACAATGAGACGGATAGTATTGCCTATGATCCACATGTCCACCCGCTAACCCACGTTACAGTCAGTTTATAGACTTCGGTTAATGTACATGTACTAGGTCAAGCAGTGTTTTGCCATTCTGAAGATCTTGCATTAATGGTTAATAAATCTGTTTATTTCACAACGTCAACGCCAGAGAATATTCATGACATAATAAATGTTAAAGTCAAAATAATGACACTATACATGTTCATGTATCAGGATGTGGTGTAACTACGTACACTGTCATATCACGTAAACACAGATATGCCACCCTACATGTTAAATTTCGGACTGTACTTTGGGCGCTGATACAAAGGTTTTTCAGTTTGTTTGGTCCAGAATTTCAGTGTATTAGGAAACAGCCACACAGAACTTTCATCTGAGAAATTACATTGTCACAGTTATACTTTTATGCTGTAAGCACCAGTTCAACCTTCGCTGCCTGTTTGTTCAGGTTTCATGATCGGTGATGGAATTCCTCGACTTTTCTGCCAACCCATTGCATGCAGCTCAATTCTAAGTGCATCCCAAACGTGCTCTATTGGATTAAGGTCAGGGGACCTCGATGGCCAGTCCATGACGTTGATTCCAGCGTTTTGAAGGAAATTTCGTGTCAACATCGAGGTATGCGGCCGAACATTATCATGCTGGAACTGTAGACCTGGGCCATGAGCCGCCATGAAAGGAACGAGTTCAGGGGTGAGCACCTGGTCGCGGTAAGCAGCAGCTGTGAGGTTTCCACGGATGACCAGAAGTCGGGAACGGTTGTTCCCACAGAAAGCACCCCACACCATGCAACTTCCGCCCCCGAATATGTCGACTTCCTGTACACAACATTGGGCATACCGTTCAAGACGTCGTCTCCAGACTCTATGCCTGCCGTCCGCGAATCTGAGGATAAACCTGGATTCAGCGCTAAAGACGACTCGATTCCGGTCTCTCTGGGTCCATCGGAGGTGACGTTGGGCCCACAGCAGACGTTGACGTTGATGAAACGGCGTCAATATTGGCCCACGATATTGACGTCGAGAATGGAGATTGGCAGCCCGCAACCGATTTCGAATGGTCTGTGAGGACAGTCGACCTCTAAACATCTCAGCCCTGGTTCGTGTAGCCGGCAGAAATCTACCACGTAGGTGACGTAGGACGATTTGACGGTCTTCTGCTCGTGACGTCACACGTTGACGACCCGACCTTCGGCGATCAGTAGTGGTGCCAGTTTATTGTATACGACCTCGCAAGTCATACACAGTACGACGGCTGCATCCCATTGCTCTTGCGGCGTCAATAACTGATCTTCCCGCTTGCAACATGCCAACGGCACGTTCACGTTGCACATTTGACAATCGTGGCATTTCAAGTACCGTTAGAACTGTGGTTTAAAAGTGTTTTTTTCAATTCTTGAGGCCAATGCAAACACGTGCACATGACGAATGGATGGGTTTGATTGGGTTTTGCTAACGTTTTTCTAGAGTCGAAAGATAGGGATCCCATTTCGGATACATAGATGTATCATCAGAGAAAAATTATTCATTATTTTTCAAATTACATTTTGTGAAGTTTCTTTTTTGACTCAGTATATATATGCCTGCCCGTTCTCTCTGCTCCCAGAATCAAGATCTTCTCTCAGTTCCCCAAACACTTTGGCCATAGGTCATTCAAATTTGCAGCACCAACCCTGTGGAACAGTCTTAAAAGCATTCAAATCGGGACACAAAACCTTCCTCTTCTAACAAGACTACAACCTACAACAGTATTCTCATGGTCATTTTGACGAACTGTCATATCTTCCTCATCAACTCTAGTGACTCTTTTTGTATGTAGCACCTTTCAGCATGCTCTGGATGGACTATGGCGCACAAGAAATATCCATTTATTATTATTATTCCTGGGGAGGTAACGTCAATATGCTTCACTTGTGAAGAGTACGCCGTCAGGGTACGCCGTGATTCTTCACTTGTGTTACGATCATTACAAAAGGTTTCTTAGTCTATATTAGGAGTGCACTTGTCTCTGTCGTTTAAGCCATCGATATTCGCTGTTTACTATTCATGTACAAGTGCCTGATTAGTGTGGGGGCGGTTTTTTCTCTATTGGATGGCTTTGATTGATTGCATGCGTTTGATTGAAAAAAAGATACAAGTAAAACCATTTCGCGAGAAAAATGAAAAATAGAACCTCATGTATGCCACCAAATGTGATATACATGAAAGTCGGTGTTCCAATCCACCTGTCGTGAAAAAAGGTGATATGACCTAACATAATCTTTTACATTAACCCTAGACACTCCGAGGGCTAAAACATTCCACTGTGGATAAATGTGTCAGTGTCCTAACCAAATAGGTTTGGAATCACCAATATGCAATAAAGTAGTTTGTGGACGGCATTGACGAAATATATATATATATATACAATAAAGTAGTTTGTGGACGGCATTGACGAAATATACATATATACAATAAAGTAGTATGTGGACGGCATTGACGAAAGATATATATAAACTCAGTAGGTCGAGCTTACGGTTGTCTCAATATAAAAGTTAGGTCACAATGTATTCGTTGTTTATTCATTATTGTATCCTGTGTCGATTTTGGGACAGGTAAACATATTAACAAATTGACATATCTTGTTTTTAAACTGAGCTAAAATCAATCTTCACTTGTACACGCATTTGCCATGTTAGTCTCTGCAATGATTAGGTTGACTGGATTCCTAAGAATACTTTGGACGACATCAAGTCGCGTGTGAGTACACCTTCCTGCTTCACCCAGGCATTATATGACTGATACATGCTCTGAAGCAGAACAGCTCAAAGCAACACAGCAACAAAGGCACGTCTTTTGAATGCGATGTTTGTACTGAAATGATAATTGCATGTCACGCTAAATTGATAATTCCAACGTCTCCAACACACTGATACATATAATTACCACCCAGTCTCTTTGTAGTTCTTCGGTGTTCCTTGATTCTTGGTGCGTGAACACAATATACGTTTTAGTGTTGAACCTCGACAGGCTAACAGTGTCGGCTCCCTCACAGTTACACCGTGTTACTGAATGACGTTACTCCCAACTCATTGACATATATATATATATGTATATCTCAAATGGAGAGAAATCTTACCTTTCCTGCTTACACTGTTTCCTTCCCAGACGTCCGTATCTTCACACAAGTGCACAATACCACGCAGCGCAGAATCGTCACGTGGTTGATTGGATAAAGTTACTAAGTATGCTATACCTCATTCGACCCCGAGGACGTCGGGTATCGCTTCTAAGGAAGCAGACATCGTAAGATACACGACAGCCTGGTTGACAAAGCGTTACAGCATACGCTAAGGCAAGGGTAATTGCAACACAAAAAGAAAATCATTCTCCTGAACAAACTGTGCAATGATAACGTTACGCACCCATATACCGACAACAGAGTTAACATTATAGTCCGTATCATCAGGGCTCGACAGCAGAATAAGCAAATATATTTGTTAACAGTAAACGTATTATAACGGCTCATGAGCCTAAGTTCCTGAATTAGGAAAATTTAACGGCGTAATAAAGGCTCACTTGCCAACTCTACCATACAAAATACAGGCCGACCCGACATGGGATGATCCATTCACCACGAGCATCACACGCCAAGTCAGAAGTACAATCTGAAAGTAGAAACGATATTATTTAGCTTAAAGGCAAACAATTATAAACTTTGTAATGATAGTAACACCGCCATGCATGATGATAAGCGAGAGAGGAGACCTACTGTCACGGCCCTTATATGTACACCTAATTCACCAGCAGTGATTACCTTCCTTTACCATTGCATACCACTACGGAGTAAGTAGATATTCACAATGCATTCATTTCATTTTAATTTCATTGGTCAATGAGGCTTTGACAAGTTTCCATGTCACCCTCCCAGGAGGGTGCTACTGGAAAAATATTACCCGCTGCCATGGTAACCGCCAAACTCTCGCCGAAAAGCTGCATCGCTGACAATCGTATGACGTCATAATATGGCGCATGTAGTGTCCGGAGTTCGAAAACCGTTCGATTAGCTGTTTTGAGTTCACTATGTACACCTTTATTTTACCGACTTTCACTGTTTTATTTAAACTATTCTATACATTAAGTCGTTTGCACACTCAACTTAAACATAATTAACCATTTTTATAGCAGTGTTAAGCTGATTTAAAACATCAAGTCGAGAGGCAGACGCCATTTTGTTTACATGTCATGTAGTCGGTTGCGATATCTAAAATAAAATCAGAAAGACTTGTGAAAATACATCCCTATCTATACAAAATTTGCAACTAAACGTTAGTAAATATTTGCCTACCTGATAAATGGTATATTTGTTCCCGTTTAGAATGGGAAATTCACAAGAACGGTCAGGTGAAACACCAAATCCATGCCACTCATACTCCATCATGTCCTGTTGCATAGTTAAAAGAATATATGTCAAAACTTGAACCACCAGAAATCTGCTCTCTGCTAGCTTCCCCACAAGGCTGTCACTGCTGGAAATTGGATTTGGAAACTACAACGAGGTTTCGCCTTGAGCACGACTGGAATATATCAAGGGCAGCAGACTGTAGATGGGTTTTATACTTCCCTTGTCAACTACAGTAACCACATTCTGATTGTCTGTGCACCAAATAATCCTTCGACGCTGCATTTGATGAATAAAGCTTTTCAAAACAAGATAACAGCTTCTAGAACTTTCTCTCCCAAGTGGAACTGTTCTTACCCTCCTCTTCTGACCACTAACCATTGGAAGATGCCGAGTCCATCTGTACACAGTAGCCTCCATACCCAGTGTCACTGTACACAACACGACTCACTTCAGACCGTTTGATCTGTACTGTACTCGACACTGTACTCGATAAACGAGCAATGTTATCAATCCAAAACCTTAACTGATCAACACTAAGCACCGGTAGTTCAACAGTGCTTTTCAAAGACAAAACATCGATGCTTAGACACCTCGTCTTGAGTTGAACTACATTTCCCATCACTAACTTTATACCTGTGATCTGTCCGATATTAGTCTGAGCACGATATCACGGCTTGCAGCTCGTTACAAACAAACAGGGATAACAAACGACCGTCCCCGTACAGGCAGATCTCGAGTCACCACTGCAGCCCAGGATCGGTACATCCGGGTACTTCCTTTACGTGATCGTACTGTAACGGGTGAAAGCACAGCAGCCAGGGTGCCTGGGCTTCGGAGGATATACGGTCAAACTCTACGGAACAGGTCGAGAAAGATTACACTGAGAGCCGACGTCGTGGCTGTACTACGTCGTCACCATCGCGCTCAACGTCTCTGTTATGTAAAACTAAGTTGTTTGTATAGACATTTCCTTCTTCTAAACTGATGTAAAAATTCATGTTCTAAAATCTATATGTGGACGAGTTATACATGTTTGAAAATACAACATTTTCGCAACAGATTTCTGGGTTATGCGTTACTTTTTTTAAATAGTATACCTTGTCACAATATTTTCTGCCTCTAAGTACATATATAGAGAGTTCTACACGAGGTCTCATTACATACGAATTATACGAAACGAGTGTCCTTCGTATGGTATGTGATAAGGCTATACATAAATAAATATATTTACATTACAGTGATAAAACATTTGTTCTATACAACATTGCATTGTGATAACATAGGAAGGTCACGGGTTTCGTATAATTCGTATGTAACGAGACCGAGTGTGGTATTTTATTTATTACCCTCGTCTTACATGCATTGAATTGACAAAATAGCATATTTTCGTTATTTTATTGGTTTCAAACCGAAATCTTCGCGGACAAAGAGGTTGCGGAAAACTTCTGTACTGTAGTACAATATTTGCATGACGTCACACTGTAATGACGTCACTGCCTTGGTAACCGACGTCACGATGCATGTCAGTTGTCATCGCCTTGTACAGCCTCCTACAGTAAACTACTCCGTAGCACCCCGTTTCTGGGTTTGCAGTTGCTTCATTCGGCTAACATCACTGGTGGAAACATTGCGTTTATGTTTTCGACGGATATAATGTCCCAGTTCGACTCACAATTAAACAGCTACACGGCAACGTTCGCTATGTTTAGATTCCCACAATGCATATAAATTGTAGAATGAACGAATTCACGTGTTTGTTAGGAATGAAAAAATAGTTACGTCAGAATGTGCCCTAAAAAGAGGTCATCGGTTATCCAATCAAATCGTTAGAATCTCAGGTCAAGTCGTTACGACACAGGTCAACGCGATACGACACTCGTGTGACATACCAGAATAGTATGCAACTACCCATACGTTGACCACGGGTAATAAATAGAGAACCTCACCCGAGTGTCTTTTGATATCAAATATATCACCACGAGTTGATAAAGTAACAAATATCCGAGGCTTGCCGAGGATATTTTTACTTTTATCAACAACTTAAAATGATGTTTTTATTATAATTGCGTCGTTTTATTAATATGTTTTTCAATCCAAATTGACAGTTATTACCAACATCAGTGTGTTTTCTGATGAAAAAGCATATCGACCAAACGCACCTAAAATGGCAGACGTGTTGAAAGGTTCCGTATGACATTCGTTAAAATGAAAGTGCACGTGCATATCGTGACAACCCTACTAATGAACGCGAGTCCCAACTTCCCCTGAAATCATTTTTTGTTTTGACACAATCGCCATGGACGACTTACGAGAGATCAGAGGAACCAAGTCTTCGGACGATTGCAAGTTGGCCAGACTGCACGGAGGGTAGCCAATCATTTTAATGTATATGTTAGGACACTCTATCGACTGCAGGAGTGACATCAGGTCACTAACAGTATCCAAGACCGTCCACGCAGTGGGCGACCTTCAGTAACATCACAACGTCAAGACCAACTCCATCTGCAGGATCGCTTCCCCAGAGAAACAGAAACAGCATGCCAGGCCACTGGGACTCATCAATGCCAGACCCATCAATGCCGATACAGTGCGTAGACGTTTGTGCGGGAGAAATATCTGCTGTCCACTAAATCAGTTGTTGGGGAAATGAATGTCAACGACACAGTTGTCAGCGGTTTGGTCAGAAACTACACGGAAACCAGTAAGGTGAAGGGTGGCCAACGTTCTGCACAATCCGTGTTGATGTGAGATCGTGGAGACGAGACACTATTGAGGCTCATTCGATTGAAACCTGAAAAATGCAATGGTCTGATGAAAGTCGATGCCTTCCTCGTGAAGCTGGTGGCAGCGAAATACATCATTTGCAGCGAAAAACGTTCACCCAACTGTTGCCGTTGGTGGAGATTCCGTCATGGTTCGGGGATGTGTCTCTCATGACTGTAAACTTGGTGACGATACTTGGGAATTTGACGGGGGATCAGTATATCCAGCAAGTGCTGGATGCAGAAACTGTTATTTTTGATAATGATCCTCTTGCTATAAGACCTGTATTTATGGATATCGACGCTAGGACCTACCGTTCTCGTGACAGCTTTCATTCAGAATAACGCAGAACATATGACCTTGTGTGGTTGTTCTGATCAGTTGTATTTACATATTCTTATTGCATCAGCCTTTATCACTATTCCATTCTGCATTATTTATGTCGCATTATTTTCTTTGTCAAATCGATCATGGTCACATCTGTGTATTTCATCGTCATGTTAACGACACGGGATATGTCTGTTGAAATCAGCAATCCTCCTTCCTTAAACCAAATGATGTTTTAGAGGCCGATCCCTAAAACCGATAGGCTGGCAAACAGATGCCAAGTCATGTGTCATACAGAAATAGAACTGAACCGCGTTTTGGCATTAGTCTTATATTAGTACATGAAATAATGCGTTTTACTAAATGTGTGTGTCGTGGCTTCGTTATCTGTTGCCGTGGCTTTGCAACACCTGCTTTCCAGCCAGTCCAAGTTGACCGCCACACATTCTTAAGCTTTGAAACCAAGATATGAGATAGAACACATCCGCACTCTGTAATGGTCAGAATATTCAACGACATGATCTTCTTGTATTTATTTGGACTGGCGTGGATACAGCCGTTTACCGTGTCCCTGCACACCGAACATGTCAGGGTAAAAACTGACCACGTGTTGCAGGTGATAGATGACATGTTTGTTGGCGTCACCATCGACAGCAGTCAACTCAAGAGCAATTTTAAGTACTACAATGTCAGGTATGCATAACATCTGTACAAATATCTTTGACTGATTGGTAACATAAATTACGTTGCTTGGGCTGTGGTAGATGGTGATGAAGATGCACCCAGACAACTGTCATCAGATTCCGTAAACCATTGCCGAGTCAACTAAGTGTCGTCTTGACGATGTCCTCTGTGTTCAGCTTTAACGGAATCACTATAACATCCGATTACCACAATCATCTTCATGGACTCAAAGGGCGGTGGGGCAGCCTAATGGTTAAAGCGTGCGCTCGTCGCGCTGAAGGCCCGGGTTCCATTCTCCACATGGGTACAATGTGTCCAGCCCATGTCTGGTGTCCCCAGCCATGATTTTGCTGGAATATTGCCAACAGCGACGCAAAACCATATTCACTCACTCAGTCAGTCATTGACTTGATTGTTTGTGTGCTTTAGAGATAAATTTGAATACCATTGTGTGTTGCCTTGAAGTGTATCCTTTCTCTTACCTACTTAGCTCACCATATAGTGTCGTATCTAAGATACCGGTGATATGCCAATATTTTGTTCAAGTAGCTTTCAAATTTAGCCTGAAAGGTATATCGGAAGTTGAAGTGAAGACACTCAATTCCAAACCTGGGTACAATCGGTGAAGCCTATTTCTGATGTCCTCTTAATAATGTTGCATAATTGCTATATATCTAAGGTAATATCTAACTCGCTCAGTCTCGTTAAGTTGGCTATGAGTATACTTTCAAGAATCTTGAAGTGAAGCCTATTTTCTGTGTCAACAGCTCTCCCAAAGTGCTGGCCCTTTGAAAGCTTTAGCACCTGCGTATCTGAGAGTCGGGGGCACATCAGGGGACTACATGGTGTTCGACCCGACTTGTTGTAGGGTGGGGTGGGGTGGGGTTGGTTGGTTGTTCTGGCCCATATCCTCCATTTTCCTTTAGAAAAAAAATGGAGGATATGGGCCAGAACTACCAACCAACCCCTATGACGCAACATAGGTGTGACCTTTGTGTGACCTAATTGGTTGTTGAACCCCACCCTCCCCTTTCCGGTGTGTGTGTGACCTTCAGGTTTACCTTAGTGGCCTGTGATTATTATTCAATTATCTTATGAGTGGTATGAGTTTGCCGACTCGAGTGTTCACATGACAAACTAATGCTTAGTCTCTGAATATATATAATTTTGATAGTAACCAACAAGCCCGTTTAAATTAAAAAGGAGCCCTAAGGACACCAGAGATTCAGAACCTGAGGAAATCTAGACTTGCTTTATTTAGGGTTTTAGCACTGCAGAGAGGGTATGTGGCAGTAGGGAAAATAATGTGGTTCAGGGACAGTGAGACAGACTAAGCATACGCGTTCAACGTAGAATTAATATCACACAATGAGGGGGAATTTAGCTGCTATTTATAAGGTCAAAATATCACAGCGCATTTTGTTAAATCAAAGTTCAAAATACGCTGTCACACAAGGAACAACACCGAATGTTCTGAGTATTACATATCTGTCAACAATAAACGGTTGTGGCTGTTAAAATTCATGTGGGTCCGTATATGCGTGAAATAGAGGGCGCAGTCTATAGGCATTAATACAAAACACTATGCTATTCTGCATAGCAGAATCGCTTGCTCGCTGAGCCGTAACTGAAGAGACATGTGACAGCCGTGATTGGATGAAATAGTGTAAGGTGTTATGTTTGTTAAAAGCACCAGCATCCAGTCATTAAAACTGACCACCATTTTTAAGTATTTAATGCTGTCATTTGTATCAATTATGCTTATGCGTGTACAAATTATGTTCAAATAGGTGACAGTTGGTGCGGACCGGGGATGGTTGATGTGTTTAGCTTCCTGTGTGTGACTTCCTGTGCTCGCCGGTTCAAGTTGACCAGAAATTGTTTTATTGTAGGTTAAAGGTCAGACTAAAATCATGTGTACATGGTTGGTGATAATTTTCAGCGTGGTCACATACGGTCAGCTCTCCGCTGTTTAAAGGTCAGACTGTAATCATGAGTACATGACATGGATAATTTTTCAATGTGATGTTGAATGTATGCTGACAAGTGGTCAGCTTCCGTTATGTAGGAAGACAAGTGTCTGACCGGAATTAAATACAGGACATAGTAAGCAGTTGACGACTGATGGTCACTGAATATCTCAAGTAGTTTGATTGTACAGTGATGAAATGATTTAGCATTTGTCATATATATATTACTGAATAAGAAATATGTGTTCTCCTGTAAAACTTTCACTTTTACTCAACATTTTAAAAACTTTACTCTCAAACTGCAAACATAAAAAAAACCCATCTTATATCCATGTTTACGACACTTTTTACATCATGTGACACATAGGTAACCTATATGATGCACAGTGATCACAAGTGATGTATTCATGATCCATTCAATACAGGAAATAGTAAGCAGTTGAGGACAGATGGTCATTGAATATCTCAAGAAGTTTGATTGTACAGTGATGAAATGATTTAGCATTTGTCATATATATATATATATATATATATATATATATATATATATATTACTGAATAAGAAATATGTGTTCTCCTGTTAAACTTTCACTTTTGCTCAACATTTTAAAACTTTACTCTCAAATTGCAAACATAAAAAACCCATCTTATGTCCATGTTTATGACACTTATTTGACATCATGTGACACATAGGTTACTCACATGCCGTTAGTCGCCTTTTATGACAAGCATGGGTTACTGAAGGGTAACCCAGACCTTCATGGGTACAATACATTAAGAAACAAGAAAGATATACAGATTTCATTGTTTTGTTAGCTCCGTTTCAAATGAGTAGGCTTTAAGATAGGAGCTCTCCCAAATGTCTACTTTACATGTTGTGCTAATTGTCTTATTACCCTTCGTCATCGACCTGTCCTTCACTCATTACATCAGATGTCATGTCTTCATAATCATCATCAATTAAGTCTTCTACCCAAGATTTATATTGGTACAATTTTGAAATCACTTCATGATACATATTATTTGTGTCTTTTACTCGTTTCAGTATTCCTTGTGTCTTTGGTCCATACTGCATATGGTACAGATTAGTAATAAATCGGGCATACGTCTCTTTAAACGTGCTCCAGATGAATTTCTTCAGTTTGGCTTGAATCATCTCTTCGTTTAAACCTCTTTCATGTACAGCTGTCGTTTCTCATCCAAAAAGTCTTTATTCAGCTCACGCGTACGTGAATACATTTGTCTTATACGTTGCACTTCAGGATCAGCCATCTTATTTTTCCTGGTGTGTGTGACATCGCTCAATGATTCAACATCATCATCCTCATTTTCCATTTCAGGACATTGTTTATCGTGTAAATGTCTTTGTAAGTGCTAAACACTTGACCACAATAGTCACAGTCCACCAGAGGACGTGGTCTCTTCACAGGTGTGAAGTTGTTGTCCTCCTCCCACTGCCTTTTCACTTGGGGTATCCCAGGAGGACCCACTGAAGACTTTTCGGGACACCAGTTTCTTCTGTGTTTTTGCAAATCTTGCACGTCTTGAAACATGAGTCCACAGTCATCACAAGATGGCATGGTTGAGAGGTTTTCTTCACACATCTGCTCAGGCTGAACGTCTAACTCGGACTGAATTGTCCTGGCTTGGAGGTCTGCTTTTAAGCTGAATGCATTAGGACAAAGTCGCATACGGGGAGGTGTTTGGGGTTTTAGATCAACCAACAAGTAGCCATAAGGCTTCTGGGTAGCCCTTTGAAACGGCTCCATGAAATGGTCTGTGTTACATTGATACATTTGCCTCGCCAAAGTCATGATGGGTTGTTGATCGATAGGGTTGTTGAACAGAAGCAGATAATGACAGTTTCTTCGTTGTGTGGGATCCTTACTGAAATACAAATTCTGGTTCAAGGCGATCACTGAGAGATTACGATGATGACTTCCTTCTGTAAACAGATGTGTAATGCGTGGGTCTTTGCTGGCAGTAGACATTAAGTCATCGAGGATAACCACGTTCACAACACTGGGGTCCAGAAATGCATCCGTTTCGAGATCAGAAGGAATACCTTGATGAAATTCCACATAGGGATAAACATGGGTTTGAATGGCATTATACAATGGCTGCCATCGTTTGTAGAGCCATATAATACGTTCAGGATAAGGTTTAATGTTCATCCTTTCTAGAAGCTGTTTCACTAAGTAGGTTTTCCCGCAGGAGGTTGGCCCTGAGACGATCATGGTGAATGGATGTCGCAGCCTACATTCTTCCAATGACTGGCTAGTACTTTCTGATGAATGTGGTTGCACTGGTGCTGCTGCTGCTGCTGTGGTTGTGGAGGAGGAGGAGGAGGAGGAGAGGGTTGTTGATGTGGTTGTGGAGGAGGAGGGAGTTGTTGATGTTTCTGTCTTCTATGTCTCAACATATTGTCTGTCCTGGAAAAAGTCATATAGCACACGGGACACGTTGTTGACTGCATGGTGGTCCGAGTCTAAATGGTAGGGAACCATGTCTACTGACTGCTTTTATCTAAAAAGTCGTCTTCCGTTTCTTCATGGGAATCTGGGAGGAACTTCCAACTTTAGATCCCCCTTTCTTCTGCATCTGAATAAGAGCCTTGGTTTGTTCGACCACTTGTTGAGTAGGGGTAACAAAATTAATCTTAGGTTGTTCTGAGGTTTCTTTTGGTTTATCTTTCTTCCACTCTGGGTCATACAGTTCCAAGTATCGATTGACAGACATCATGGCAGATTTTTCTCCTCCACGCATCATAGAATGATAAGGATCTCCTTTCCCTTCAGCCCTGAGCATGTAAAATCGTGTCCTTTTTTTCGGCATCGGGTACGAAGAGTTTGTATTGTGGATTATTCATGATGAAAACGGGAGCGGCTTGAGGTGATGCGTCACTGTCACTGGTCCACGACTAAATGAAGTTAGATAGCCCTTGTGGCCTGTTATATAGATATTTTCATTGACCTTGGGCTTGGTGTAGCTTTCAACATCGCTGCCAGGATGGTCATACATGCTCTTTCCCCTGATTGACAAACCTAAGACAGGTGTACCAGATGTACTAAGCCAATGCTCTATCAAACAACCAGGCATTTTGAATGGCCTCATCTCTAAGTGCATTGACAAACTGTGGTTTCAAAACAAATGCTACGATTGGCATGTTACTGGCAAAAAAGACTCTTCCACATACTGTCTGTCGTCCAAAGGGTGTGAAATTATCTTCGTAACACAGCTAGGTAGTTATTTCTATCATTTTTTATCAGGAAACGACGCCTTTCATATCGAGTCACTGGTAATCTTCCCTTTAATAACCTATTGATAATACCATTGACGGCAAGAATCTGTTTGCTGTTAATTTCTAAGATGTCTTGTCGAATCTCCTCAATGTCTTGAAACATTAACATGAACCTTAAAAATTCGTAATATTTCAACACGTACCTAGCCATAATAGTTCTAGCAAACAAGCTCTTATCGTGGTTGGGATATCAATGAGATTAGTATTTGAGTAAACCTCTATTTATACATCGACAAAAGACTATACATAGACAACCAATGCACATATATACTCTAAACATTGATTTATTTCTAATATTCACACATTTTACATCACACTCTTGGTTGCAAATCCACATGACTACCCCAGCGGGCCATATTTTTCTGAGGTACTCCCACCAGGGCCAAATACGGACAGTCTGGAGACCATTTTTCATGTTCGACCCAGGGATTGTCATCTACTTCCCAGTTCTTGAGAACAAGACCACATTGAAAACACTTGTACAAGTACACAAATCCTGCCTGGGCCATGCGACTAGGACTCTGTTTCATCTGCACTGGCCAGTCCTTAAACGAATCAAGTCTTTTCTGGAATAAGCCCATTTAGTACTGATTGCACAACAATCGAGTGTCTTGTCGAGGTAACACGTCCGCACAGTACAGTGTCTAAACCAAGAATGGCTTTACACCCAACGACTGTAGTCACTAAGGTTACAGAAGGAACACATTCTTGCCGAAAGAGGCGACTAACGGCATGTGAGTAACCTATGTGTCACATGATGTCAAATAAGTGTCATAAACATGGACATAAGATGGGTTTTTTTTATGTTTGCAATTTGAGAGTAAAGCTTTTAAAATGTTGAGTAAAGTTTAAATGACAAATGCTAAATCATTTCATCACTGTACAATCAAACTACTTGAGATATTCAATGACCATCTGTCCTCAACTGCTTACTATTTCCTGTATTGAATGGATCATGAATACATCACTTGTGATCACTGTGCATCATATAGGTTACCTATGTGTCACATGATGTAAAAAAAGTGTCATAAACATGGATATAAGATGGGTTTTTTTTATGTTTGCAATTTGAGAGTAAAGTTTTAAAATGTTGAGTAAAAGTGAAAGTTTTACAGGAGAACACATATTTCTTATTCAGTGATACATATGACAAATGCTAAATCATTTCATCGCTGTACAACCAAATTACTTGAGATATTCAGTGACCATCAGTCGTAAACTGCTTACTATTTACTGTCCTTAATTTCGGTCAGACACTTGTCTCCTTACATAATGGAAGCTGACCACTTGTCAGCATACATTCAACATCACATTGAAAAATTATCCATGTCATGTACTCATGATTACAGTCTGACCTTTAAACAGCGGAAAGCTGACCGTATGTGACCACGCTGAAAATTATCACCAACCATGTACACAATATTACAGTCTGACCTTTAACCTACAGTAAAACAATTTCTGGTCAACTTGAACCGGCGAGCACAGGAAGTCACACACAGGAAGCTAAACACATCAACCATCCCCGGTCCGCACCAACTGTCACCTATTTGAACATAATTTGTACACGCATAAGCATAATTGATACAAATGACAGCATTAAATACTTAAAAATGGTGGTCAGTTTTAATGACTGGATGCTGGTGCTTTTAACAAATATAACACCTTACACTATTTCATCCAATCACGGCTGTCACATGTCTCTTCAGTTACGGCTCAGCGAGCAAGCGATTCTGCTATGCAGAATAGCATAGTGTTTTGTATTAATGCCTATAGACTGCGCCCTCTATTTCACGCATATACGGACCCACATGAATTTTAACAGCCACAACCGTTTATTGTTGACAGATATGTAATACTCAGAACATTCGGTGTTGTTCCTTGTGTGACAGCGTATTTTGAACTTTGATTTAACAAAATGCGCTGTGATATTTTGACCTTATAAATAGCAGCTAAATTCCCCCTCATTGTGTGATATTAATTCTACGTTGAACGCGTATGCTTAGTCTGACCCTGAACCACATTATTTTCCCTACTGCCACATACCCTCTCTGCAGTGCTAAAACCCTAAATAAAGCAAGTCTAGATTTCCTCAGGTTCTGAATCTTTGGTGTCCTTAGGGCTCCTTTTCAATTTAAACGGGCTTGTTGGTTACTATCAAAATTATATATATTCAGAGACTAAGCATTAGTTTGTCGTGTGAACACTCGAGTCGGCAAAGTCATACCACTCATAAGATAATTGAATAATAATCACAGGCCACTAAGGTAAACCTGAAGGTCACACACACATACCGGAAAGGGGAGGGTGGGGTTCAACAACCAATTAGGTCACACAAAGGTCACACCTATGTTGCATCATAAAAAGAAAATGGAGAATATGGGCCAGAACACCCCATCCCCCACCCCCACCCCTACAACACCGGCTCACTATATAGCTACTGGCCAGCAGTTTCAACTCCAAGGTAGCTGAACAACATTGTTATGGTTCCAAGTTTTTTAAATCATTTAATCAAAAGGAGTTCCCCATCACTTTCGGGCTGCATATATCCAACCAAACTCGAATCTTTTGAATTACTGGTTTGGAATGAGATGTTGTCATAGTAGTACACAATTAAATGTACGTTGTCTACAATATCAGTTGTCAGCCCTATTGTTGTAGAAGACAAGGTGGCTGAATAGGTTAGATGGCTGACTTTGCGTGCTCTCGAATGGCTGCCTGACTGCGTAGCTTCGAATTCTAGTGGGAGTCAACCTCAAAAGTACTAGAATTTGTATTGCATTGAGCAAGTGTAATACGAGATGACAACTGGAAGCAGGAAATGGAACACTTTTCATGGATAGACAACTTCTTTGTTGCAGTAGTAGTTGCGACGTTTCGGTGTAGATCCTAACACCGTTATGTTTTCATTTGCTTGATAACGGTGTTAGGATCTAACACAAATCGCAACGTCGCAACTACTACTGCAACAAAGAAGTTGTCTATCCATAAAAAAGTGTTCCACTTCATCATACCAGCTTCTAAATGCCACTTAAGGAAACTAGTAGTCTGGATCATGAACTTTGTGTACACCTCTCAAACCTGGTAATTCTTACTGAGACCGGGGCCGGATCTATGGAAACACAGGAAAATGTATTTTGTTAGTAGTGTGTTACTGAGGAAGTTGAATGCCAAATATACTGAGGGAACAAAATAAGGGATCACATGAAAGCATAAGTGTTCCTTTATGTTTTACCCAGGTTTATTCACAAGCTTTGTATCACACAACTGTGAAGAAGCCTGGAAAAAATACAGGAACACTTGTGCTTTCATGTGATCCCTTATTTGTTTCCCTCAGTATATAACGTGTTGCCACGATTACTTTTTAAACGGAATTGTGCGTTTACAGTGAAATATTATTCGTCCGGACCCTCTTACCCATTCCCCCGAACATGTTACTGCAGTAGAGTAACGTTGTGAAGAAAGGTTTTGATATTCTATATTGACATAATCCTGCTATCAGTTCACGGGGAACAGGTCTGGGTAATGCTGGTTACAACAGCATTCAACAACCCCGGGACTGAAGGATTTCTCTAGTTTCAGGATCATACTATGTCCGTTACGAATCAAGATGGAGCTTCCTGCACGTGTGGTTTGAATTAGTTTTAAAACATTACTGAAAACAGAAAACTGTATGTGAACATTCGAGTAAAATCCCTTTTTCAGCAAAGACCTGGGATGATCTCAACATGTTTCTTCATAAGACTGGGTTCAAGCTAGTGATTGGTCTCAACGTCATGCTTCGTGACGGAACAAGATGGAACCCATCAAATGCAAAGCTGTTGCTCAAATATTCCTCTGACAAAGGGTATCCCTTTGCAGGGATTGAACTTGGAAATGGTAGGTTTGAACAATGGATATGCCATATCTATCACAGATCAATAAGTTCCCGCCATGATACTGGATTGTTTGGCCCTGACTATTGCTTACAGAGCACCGCCATACAGCTGGAAAATTGTAATAACAGTTCCGAGCAACCCCAACTTGTATGAGGAGACTAAATAGATCATGCTGTTGATCATTGGATTGTATGGTCCAGACTTTATTATTTTCAGACCGCTGCCATACAGCTGTAATATTACTGAGTGCAGTGTTAAACAACAAACGAACACACAACACACAGATGGGTAATAACCCGTTTGGTGATCCCGAGCAACCTCAACTTGTATGAGGTGACTGACTGGACCGAATGTTAGGCTTGGTAATTTGGTTCATCACGTGTCATCGTAACCCTCGGCCTGGATGTTGAACATGGTATCAATTATTTGCTTGTCTGTGCGTTAACCAATACACAAGCCCGACGAAAATATACAGGAATATCATCTCTGACGTCATTGACATCGACATTGAATGGGACCGCACAGTGTGATTAGTGTAATATGTATTTGCTTCGTATTTTTAAATTCATTTCATTCATTTAAATTCTTGTGTATGTGGACAGGTTTTCTAGTCACGCTTGATGCACTCATTTTCTATTCTTCTCGTTGAGAACCGAACTTGTTTTGCCAACATTGGAACACAACCGTCAGTGATGTTCAGCTTGGAAGGGACTACAAGGAGCTGAAACAAGTTGTCCAAAGAAATCCCTATAAGTCCAGTCTCATCCTTGGACCTGACATAGCTGGGTATAAAGACAAGTTTATAAACAAGTATGAACATAATACACATTATATGCTCTTTACTTAAGAATATGCCAGATAGTACTTACAGACCTAGGTGGTTAATAGTTTCATATTTGAACCGTATGCCTCCTAGTTTGTAGTGGTATTCCTTCTGTATAGAGTTAGCAGGGTTGGGCGTAAAGCACTGCACACCAAACTGTTACGTATCTTAAGTCAGACAGCATCTTGCCAGTGCGGCCAAACCAATGAACGTTTATGACCTGTGTCAGTTCGAGTTCTCTCCCTATGCTGACATGCAGTGAAAGCGTTGAAACCAAACACACAATAGCTTAAAGGTTTACACATCAGATACTGACAGAAATAATGGTAATGCACTTATGATATATTAATTGATAAACATGTCTATTTAATTTGTCCAATGTGACCTTTCACTTCCAGCTTCCTGTCCAATGGTGGAGTCAGTGTCCTAGACGTCCTGACCATCCATCAGTGAGTATCGTCCTTGGGTGGTATTATCAGAGATGTGGCTTAGAGTGTCCTTTTCATGATCATGGTCATCCAGTTCAGTTAGAAAATGCAGATGACACATATATACCGAGAACATGGTAGAATGCAATGGAAACGTAAATGACACAGGTGATGGTATATTTCTATGTGGCTGGATGTAACAGAATAGATTCAACGATTCAATGAATCCCTAATCATGACCAGAAATATGTTAATTAAAGAACTGATTGTTGAGTGTTACACACTCAAGAATTTTAACAACACATCTTGTTCCTCTTTACAGTTACTATTTTAATGGACAAACCGCCAAACTGGAAGACTTTTCTAAATCTTCCATAATGGATAAGCTTATATCTGAACTACACACAGTCGCGGGGATTGTCCGAAACCATCACGGTCTGGTGGCGTGGCTTGGGGAGACTTCTTCTGGCTATGGCGGCGGCACTCCTGGCATAGGCGATAGATATGTGGCAGGCAATCTGTGAGCATTTTAGCTTTCCAAATGATTAAAGTTTTAGAGTTTCATATTTCTGAAAAGGTCTCTGGCTCAAATAATAGATGTAAAAAGAGCCACCAATCATTGAATACACACGAGGTTAAAAACAGCTCCCTGAGTAAGTTCTAGTTTACGTGTGTAGATCCAGATTCCGTTAACATGTATTACGTTCCGCCGAAACTCAAGATATTGAGAATCAATTACAAAAGGTGTCCTATGGACGTGAAGAGGCTCTCGTTTCCGGTCACATGGCACGTCGTTGCCGATGATGTTTGTCTTGACTGTGTGGCATGACTGTGTGGCATAGTTATATTCAGGTTGTGTTCCTGATACGTGATTGGCGGAAAATGCATTTTGTGTACAAGTAATCTATTTCCGTTGACCGTTATATTCCAATTACAGATGGCTTGATAAACTTGGTGCATCAGCAAAATATGGTTTAAAAGGGGTCCTGCGTCAGGGATTCTTCGGAGGTCATTATTCACTTCTTGACAGCAACAGCGACCCCAATCCTGTACGTACACGTGATGTCTCAAATGTCACAATGTGGTAGTGCCGATTAACCTTTGTCGCAATTCCACTTAATAATAAGTCACCAGTATTTCCTGTTTTTAAAAATCTGACTACGATGAGTAATGGGTAACCATTCCCTCTGACTTGTCTTTCATCAATATTATAATTCTTACATAGAGCCCACCATAATTTCATTTTCAGGACTATTGGTTGACGCTTCTATACAGGAGACTTGTTGGCAACAAAGTATTTGATATTCCATCCTCATCGGACAACATCCGACTGTATGCCCACTGTACGAAGCTTAACAAGTGAGTTTTTGGTAACAGCTCTGTTCACAACCTGTTTAAAGACTATTGTTACATAGTGAGTGAGTGAGTGAGTGAGTGAGTGAGTGAGTGAGTGAGTGAGTGAGTGAGTGAGTGAGTGAGTGAGTGAGTGAGTGAGTGAGTGAGTGAGTGAGTGAGTGAGTGAGTGAGTGAGTGAGTGAGTGAGTGAGTGAGTGAGTGAGTGAGTGAGTGAGTTGGTTAATATTTAGCATCACGTCGGCAATATTTCAGCCATATCGTGACGAGAACTATTTCATTTATATCAACATTAATATCAGTAAATTGAGCACATAAAAACCTGTCATCGTAGTATGACAGCTCTTAATTTGAAACTAGTACAGCATCATAAAAATATATCACTATAGACAACAATACAATATAAAAACGGGCTGGAGATCACCAGAAACTGAAGGTAGATCACCACGCTAGGGACCATGGGGACTTACAGTACCTTTGCTACCTGCATGGACCCTAGACGGATTTATATCAACCCTTCAGCAGCTGACGATTGTAGTCAAATTTAGCCAAAATGACAAAATATTACATATAAAAAATCTGGTAAAGTTATATTTCCTTTGAATGTTTCGGGACTTACATACCCTCTCAAGAAGACAATACTGTTTTGTTACACTGGAATATACACATATGCTTCCAGCGTAATGAACGGAGGTTCACATTTGATATCACTCACAAGAAACAATATTTCAACATGTGTTTTAAAATAAGAAGTATGGACATGCTTTGAGCGTCCAAAACGCAAAGAGAGCACATAGACATGTGTTTAATACGTTAGAAATCGGGCATGGACGTGACAGCACAACCTGTCACACCGGGTAACAAGGCAGTGTGTTCCTTGTTGGTCGCTGTTGTCAGATCTAATTGATTTCCTACATCGACAAGTTACAGGTTGCACATACCGTTTTCGCTGTAATATATTTATGTGACAATGCCTGGCTCTCTGCTGAATATTAGTATAGTAACTGAGAATGTAAGGTTACAGGTAAATCACAGTGACGTCCTGATGTCCTGATGTATGGAATATTTACAACACAGCGACTGTCAAATCAAATACCTACATTTTATGGAGAGTAAAGTATCTGATGACCTATACTGGCCTTTGATGTGTTATCACTGGTACATGTTTCAGTGTGTATAACTACGAGCCTGGAAGCATCACAGTGTATGCTCTCAATCTAAATACAGCTCCCGTAATCCTGACCATATCGGATCTGCACGGCCGATCCGCAGACGCATTCTGGCTGACTCCAGAGGGAGGAGACTTGAAGTCACAGTATGTGGATACATCGTACAATCCTACCTTTAAGCATAATGATATAAATATAACAATATGCTGATATAGTTCATTAGCAGTGTTTCTTGTGAATGGCTGGATGTTTGGGCGTAGCCTAGTGGTTAAAGCGTTGTGTCTATGTGTCAGTCCCTTTTCTCGTGTTCCGTTGCTAGAATATTGCTAAAAGCGGCGTAACCCTCATACTCTTGTGAATGACGTCCAATGATGAACATCATGCAGATACACATTTTGTCTCTGAAGCAGGAGATATAACAGAAGGTGGGAGAGCTTACCAGACATAATGGAAAACACTGGCAAAAACTGATTCTGGTGTCTTAGAGTTTTCGCCTATCTTAGCAATATTCAATTGTGTGGCACAAGAGACGGGCTTCAGACATTGAACTTATGTGGGGAATCGAATACCGGCTTGGTGAGCAAACGCTTCAACCACCTGACTACCCCGCCTCCCGAAGACAGTAGATGAAGACCTTAGATGAAGACCAACATACAATTTTGTACACATATTTGCAAGAGTGACAGGGTAAGTGAGATGAATACGTCAGTTCCTTCCGTCTACCAATTAAATTTCTTCATTGTTTCCAGAAAAGTACGGTTAAATGGCAAAACCTTGGAACTTGTCAACAACCAAATACCACAGATGACACCCAGACATCTGGGAAACAGGCAGATGACAGTACCTGGAAACACCTTTGGCTTCATCGTTATCCCCGACGCCAACATAGCGGCATGCCAATCACAAGGCCACGGTACTATTATCGGATAGGTATACCAACATTCTGTTATTTAAAGGTTTGCTAAATGTTCTAGATGATGTTTGTTGGTAAGGAATGTATGAATCTTATGTGTGCGTTGAAGTACGTCAGACTGCGTACAATGATTGAAAACTGGCATTTACGGAATAAAAGGGTTCAGAACATATGTCCTTTTGTAAAGAACACATATTAATATACGTTTTGGTAATCCATATATTTCACAGATTGAAATTCGACAGAAACCACGATGACAACCATTCATATTCAAACCGTCATATTCCATTGCATTATACCAACTATTTCACAACAAATATGCTAAGATAATCACTATCAAATGAGATGATAGCAAGTGTTCCTTTCTGTTAACAAAGTGTCATGAGGGAAACATGATTAGAAGCTGTTTAGATAGAACGGAACGTTTAAATATCCAAATCTAAAAATATTTGATTATGTTAAATCAAGTGGTAACACACAGTTGTGGCTAACGTAAAAGAATGGACAACTGAGCATAATATTTTGAGACATCAACTAGCTGCTTCGCTTCCAATCAAAGAGGCGCAGTGGGATAGCCTAGTGGTTAAAGCGTTTGCTCGTCACGCCGAAGGCCCGGTTTCGAATCCCCACATGGGTACAATGTGTGAAGCCCATTTCCGGTGTCCCCCGTCGTTAAATTGCTGGAATATTGCTAAAAGCGGCGTAAAACCTAACTCATTCACTCACTCCAATGAAATAATCTGGCAAACAAATTTATCAAACTTATGTAAAAGGGAACAGCACATGGATGACAGATCAACATTTATTTGAAATACATACCTTACAACCAACATACGTTACTACCAACATACCTTACAACCAACCTGTGAAATGGCCTATTTCATGAAATAAGCAATGTCATTTATAAGTAATAAAAATATATTTACTTTGATATTGTCGTGTGTCGATATTGCAATGTTGGGATCAAATACACCTTTTTAAATATTGTACTGTGATCAAAGATCCATGTTGAACTGACGTTAGGTTTATGCAGTAAAAGTGGATAGACACACATAAATCTGCAGCAAAGAACAGATGCGCTCATAAAATATCGACTGTTGTAGTTACCATATTGCACCAGAATTATGATTTGTTGACACTTTGAGTCGTTCTATGTCCTGTACATTTATACCGTGCTATAGCATATACGTAGGAATCGGATCCATGGCAGGCCTCAAATCCGTGGCGGATTTCCAAATCCATGGCAGAATTTCAAATCCATGGCTAGTTGTCATACCTACCCTAATCTGTGGCGGATTTCCTACTCATCGTCATTAGAACATTTCAGCTCGGTAGAATAGGGGTTAATTGTAATTCCTTTATGTGTTTCTAACTTAATGATACCCCTCTGGGCCTAGATTTTCGAAACTCTGTTAGCGCTAAGATCGTCTTTCGATATTGCTAATATTCTTACGACTATCATAGAAGTAAGAGAGCTTCGAAAATTTAGGCCCGCCATTAAGGGAAACCCGTCATTGATTAGAGACCCGCCACAGATCTGAGTCCTACATATATAAAATAGATTTTGAAAGGTACTTGATAATTACTTAAATGCGAACAATATGTGCGGCGTTTGGTAACGTAACAATGTTCAAGGTCATCTAGGGCACGATGATACGTAGGATAACAATGTTCATTTTAGAAATTATTGCAAGTGTACTTTACTTGGTGGAAACTGTCTCCCAAACACACCCTGCGGAACAAGTCCAGAAGCTAACCCACAAATCTTCAACAAGTGCAGTTTATGCACATGCCATATGTTGGTATTCAACCTGCATGGGTTACAATGATCAGTCATTGTTTCTATCACTGTGGTACGAAGAGGGCTATCAGATGGACCAAAATGTTCTCCAGTTCTTGGTCTGATGAAGGCAGATTCCTTTTTCATATAACTGGCGGGTTGTTTAGAGTTTGGAATCAACGGAATACAGCATTTACAGCAAAAACATGAAAGCATAGAATGTACACTATACAGTTGTCAGTCGTTTGGTCAAAACAGGGTGGCGTCAGATCGTGGAGACAGCACTATTGACGCTCACTCCAGTGGAATTAGAAGAATACATTGGTCTGATGGAAGCCGATTCCTTCTTCATAAAGCTGTTGAGGCAGCGAGATATAGCATTTGCTGCAAAAGCAATTCAACCAACTGTTTCCTTTGTTGGAGGCTCCGTCATGGTGTAGCGATGTACCTCTCAAGACTGTAAACCTGACTTGTGAGAATTTGACGGGGGATCAGTATATCCAGAAAGTGCGAGATCCAGTTGTCGTCCTCCACTTTGATAAGCAAATCTTGCTATAAGACCTGTATTTATGGAGATCAACTAAACGACACACCGTTCTCGTGACAGCTTTCATTCAGAATAATGCAGTGTCGCCCTCTCCGTTGGCCATCATGAGTCTAGACCAGACCTGAACCAACTGGAGCAGGACTTTATCGGGCGACGGATACAAGCTGCGGGAGTTGGAAGCAGCTTTGCACCAAGAATATTGACAGTTTCCTCTTTAATAGATTCGGTATGCGATCCAAGTTATCTTGTTGGAGGGTATACTATAACAAAGTTCCCAGGTTACAAATAACCGTGCTGTTTTCACATCACATACACGCCATGTTTCCTGATCCTCTCGCTGGCTCCATACTTGTAACAGGTATCATTTTAAACCTTACAACATATGATTTGAAGATGCGATATCCGCTTTTAAAACGTTGAAGGAAACTGTCCTTTTTGTGCTTTCTTGTAGTCGAGACATGCCCTAACATAAAAACCATGCCTCTTTTCCAAGGTACAATGCGTGTAGACCAGTAATGTTAGCTTACCTTATTCCCTGATGATGTATATGCAACATGGAACAACATAGAATGTAGTCTTTCTGTATGTTCCATGGGTCAGGGGACAGAAACTTCACGAACAACTTGTCAACTAATCAGAACAAAGGGATCAATCACAATAACGAAGCTGGTACGAAATCCATCCGTTTTCAGACGTCATGCTGAATGATGCCATGTCTCTGTTGTAGAGGGCGCAGATAGCCTGTTGTTTGTTGTGGCTATACATGTGGCAGTTTCCGTGTGCCTGATACTGTGTGCCACAGTGTAAGCCACTCCAAGCCTTGGTCTCGTACAACAGCTCATCGGAGTACCTCCCAGTTCTGCTAGCTACTCCATACAGCGACTCATACCCCTCACCTGCAAACACAAATGTATGATTAGGGTTATGATAGGTAAATAATGTAAGAAGCCTACAGTGGTTGATGCTTATCATCCTCCTCAAGATGTTTGTCGGTTCATTTCCAAATATTTTCTAGCTAAAAGCTCCGGACCAAAAGCCGGACATTGGCTGTACCGTGATTTACAAACAAAAAATAGCCTTGAGATTTGAGACATGTAAAAGTACCGGTTGTGCAAACAGATCACTTTAGAGCGGTCCTGAGTTAACCTGAATTTGTATCCCACCTGAGGCAAAGTTGTTATTTAGCCTAAGGGCCAACTGCGATGATGGAAATTCGACTGCGTTCATAAAAAATGAAACAATGTCAAAACGAGTGGTGTCGTCCTGGGCAGATGCCTCAGTACAATTGTGCCTCTGTTTACTCAACACGGAATGGTTAAAATGCAAATAGTGGGGCGGCAAAGATCATGTTTTCATAAGAATTGTGCATTTGATGATAAAAGCACCAAATTGGTCATCATGTAAAAGAACATTTCTGACATAATTTCAGATATGGAGGCACCTCAAATTTTGTATCTTATGCGCATGCGCAGTACATAAACTTTGACATACTATTTTCAGCGTTTCTCATTAAATCTTTAATATAACCATTCATTACACACCTATAATTTTCATAAATAGTGATTTACAGGTTCATGAAATGACATAATTTCATAATTTTAGAATAATACAAAACATTTCGAACCTATGGACACCCCCTTTACCCAAAATGGCGGCAAGCAGATAGCTTTTTGGACCATTGAACTCTTCGAGAAAATGTGTGAGTGCTTGGTGTTCTGTTATCGGAAAAAACCATAGTTACTTCCTCAAAGAATGACCATAACAACATGTGCTTTTACATGGTCGCAGCCATCACTTTAATAACAAGAGACATAACTCCGTCATTCACATACCACTAATAGGATAACCCTACATCTCTCTTTTTCAGCTAAAGCAACACAACAAACCAAACTAACTATCCATGAATTATGGATTTTCTCTAAACATCAATTATGCAAACAGTCCTTGTTGCATTTCCGATGAAATCAAACAAATCATTAAAGTCAAAGATTGAGTCTGTCTGGAGGTTTGACTCTTCGTCCATTCCGTGTGAACACCACCCTTGGATCCGGGAGACTCTCAGAACTAACAACTGGACTGGTTGGATTTGTGGATTGTGGAGTCTCTGTGCTAGGTGCCTTCTTTGGGACGATCCTTAAGGAACCCGATTTCGTCGCAAGTTTCAGCTCCGTGTTTTCTCTATATAGGATCTTGGAGTATTCGCTTTTCCGACTACTGCACCCTTCTCCTCTTCTACCAAGACTTCATCTCCTGGTTCGAGATGTGTCATTGCTTTGCTCTGTGTCTTTTGTCGACCAGTTTTCTCTGGACGTTTGTGTGTTCCTCATGGCTTCGAAACTTATGAATGTCTATAGGTTTGGGTTGAAGTTGTCCTGGATAAACTGGAAGTCGAGACCTTAACTTCCGACCCATAAGCAGTTCACCTGGACTTAGTCCCATAGACACTGGTGTTGCACGATACTCTAAAAGAGCCTAGTAGGGATCTTTAGCTTTCTTGAGCATATTCTTGACTGTTTGTACAGCCCTTTCCGCCTCTCCATTGCTCTGGGCATACAAGGGACTGCTCGTCACATGCTTGAAGTCATAAGACTTTGCAAACTCATGGAACAACTCCGATGAATACTGGGGACCGTTGTCTGGAAAGACAATCCCATGTCGAGCAAACACTGAGCGTAAGTGACTGACCATCGAGCTAAATGTGGTAGAGGATAACTTGGCGACTACCACGTATACTGAGAGGCAATAAAAACGCATATGAGGAAGAAATGTCAGATATATTTCTCATATGTCCAAAAATAACATATGGCGGTACAGGAAAAGGCATTGTGATGACTTGTAAACAATACTGCAGTGTTTACAGAGGCTTACGGATGCAACAATGTCTTTGCGAGCATATCCAAAACAAGTGGTATGAGAACACACAACTGTCAGATGACACATTTCAATACCGTGTGTGTCCTCCATGCAAGCCCGGAGTCTGCCAGGCATTGACAAGCACAGTCTCCGAATAAAAGCTTGTGTCAACTCAGGATTCAACTGACGTCTTACACAGCGCCCAAGTTCACTCCACAAATGTTCGATCGGAATAAAATCAGGTGATCGCGAGAGCCAGTTCAAGACATCCACATTGTTCTGATGCAAAAAGTCCTGTGTTATCCTAGCCGTATGTGGCCTGGCATTGTCGTGTTGGAACGTGTCGACCCATCAATGACAGAAGCAGTGGTTGCAACTCGTTGTCAATGTATCGTCGGGCGTTGAGGTTCCCCCAAGAACAGCCAAGTCAGAGCGGAAATTGACGTTAACGCCCCCCCCTCCCATACCATAACTCCACTACCACCAAAGCGATCACGCTCAATGACACTAGGCTGAGCAAAACGTTCATGATTACGGCGATAGACGGCATAGCCGACCATCAGGGAAACTGACGTTGAAACGTGATTCATCTGTGAAGATGACATCTCGCCACTGTCTAGCACCAAGATAGCCTCCAACAGCTGCCCAAAGTTGACGATTTAGGCGATGTGCATGGGTGAGGATCTGTCCACGATAGGGTCGACGACATCGGATGTGACATGAGTGAGTGAGTGAGTGAGTGAGTGAGTGAGTGAGTGAGTTAATATTTAACGTCACATCGGCAATATTTCAGCCATATCGTGACGAGAACATTTGATATTGAAATGAAATATATGTATAACAACAGTAAAACAACTACAATACCACAGATATGTATGTAAAACTAGTTATTAAATATAAAACGTTTTAACTATAGGGGAAAAACAATACAGTATAAAAATGGGCTATAAATCGCCAATAACTGAAGGTAGATCACCATACCAGGGACCATGGGGATGTGACGTGCAGCAAGGCGACGGCGTACTGTCCGGTCACTGATGGAACGTCCTCGTTCCTATCGTGGCATTTGCAGTCTCTCTGAAGCGATTCCGAAGATGACTAACGACGATGTACCGATCTTGCCTTTGTGACGTCACACGAGGCGCTCCCGGACGTGGATGGTCTTGGACACTCCCTGTTGCCCTATGACGTTGCTGTAGCCTCGAAATGGTCGTCTGGTGGACGTGGAAGTGATTAGCAACATCTCTCTGGGTTTGGCCAGCATGCAGCATTCCAATTGCTTGGTTCCCTTGGGCGTTGGTCAACCGTGGCATCGTGAATGTGAATGAAAGCCATTTCTCAACCTGTGCTTTTATGGGAGCTGAGTGTGCACATTGCACTGTGCACCATGGGGTTCTGTTCATCCAACTGCATTGTCATCGCACATGCTCTTCGGTGCGTTTGAGATGTCACGTCCCTGTGATTTGAAAACGTGGGATTCGAACCTAAACATCAGAGCTGTGCATTTCTTAACCATCTGTTTTCACCATATTGTAGTTTTGGAAACAGCAACATCTCTAAAACGGACTTAGAGTAGAAAGTCCAATATGCGTTCTTAACGCCTCCCAGTATATTTGGAGAAGTAATCGACAACAAGTAGATATTTGTCTTTCTTCATCTGAAATAGGTCAGTTCCGACTTTTTGCCAGGGTCTCTCCGGCACCGGTCTCGGGATAAGTGGTTCTCTTGGTTGTTGTCTGAATTTAGCACAAACTGTGCACAGTTCCACAACATTCTTGATCTCTGTGCTGAGACCAGGCCACCACACTGAATTTTTGGCTGTGTCACGACACTTCCCGATTCCTTGATGTAGGATAACCCTACACTTGGGATTTATCAGATACAAATTGACTGAAAATGAACATAATAAGTGGTAAAAGACAAGCAGTACAATAAAAAAAAGTCTTTGATATATATTTAACAAACAAAATCTATGTGAGTATTCCCAATTTCATGGCTCAAAGGCAAGCATGGGAGATACTGCAGAATGTCTTTCGCAAGGGATCAGTAATTATTTCCAGTGCAAATCATTCTAAATTGGTTTTATTGTTTAATGGTAAATATCAATTAATTTAGTGAAAACATGCAAATTTTACCTTATCCTGACTCATACTAATTGCTTATCTCATCTCATTTCCGAATACTAGTGGAAAATCAAGTGCTTGTGTTCCCCTTCAATAGTAAAAACACATCTCACTCCAACACATTCCACGCTGCGCAGGTGCAGCGGATGCATGTGACCGAGCCTGTGATTCTTCACTCTCTCATATTAGTGCCAACAGGGTTAGACTCACACCATGAAGGGCCAGCATCAATCTACGATGATAAAAAACTGCTAACTTGGATTGAAGACGGGTTACCCATAGCGTCACCATCGAAGGATCGTCCTCCTTCACCTTACCACCAACTGGAGCAACTTTGCAAGTCATCAAAAACCAAAGCTACCAGAATGCAGTGTCTTCCCAGCTTGAATAGCTTGATACTATTATCAGACGAATCTTCCTGGCCTCACCATGTCCAGATCCATCAACAAGGCGATGATATCATACTTCAAAGATCCACAGTCCAACAAAGAATATATGCTTTTGTCCATGGTCAACCAGCAGAAGTGCCAGGAGTCTGTCTCCGACCAGATCTGCTCAGCATCGGCGGGACTCACCTTACTATGTAGACAAGGAAGTATTGGCCAAACTGGGACCTTCTGAAAGACCCATTCATAAAGAAAATCTTAAGGAATAGATATATCATTCCGGTGACACGACGCCACTGCTTCACTCTATCTTTTGCAGATACATTACGCAGAAACCCTACAACCCAAGCTCACACATGTGATAGATTCACTTCTATCCAAAGAATCAGTAGAAGTTATACCTCAAGAGGCAAGCAACTCAGAGTTCTGCTCCCCAATTCTCTTGGTTCCCAAGAACAATTTATCAGAAAGGTCCAGACCAAGAAGTTCACCAGCGATTAGTTATTGAAGACAGAGAAGTTCAGAATTCTCCACCTTGTACAGTTAAAGCAGATGATAACAAAAACAAGTTTCTGGCAAGCATAAATATAAGGGATGCTTATCTGCATATGCCAATCCAGGAAGTATCTACGATTCCTGTTCAACCATCAAAAATACCAGTGGAGGGCTCTGAAGTTAGCCACTTCATGGCCTGTGGTTATTCACACGGATAACCAACCCCATTGTGAGCTTCCTGCACAACAGGGTAATTAGATGCACCTTCTACCAAGACAACAGCATTAAAGCACTTCAACAAGCCGTTATACTCAAACATCAGTTGAAGTTCACCCTACGATTGCTGCCCAATGTCAACCCAATCACACACGAAGAGGGGCAGACTGCAACTACGACCCATCCAGAGATTTCAAACCTCACTCCTGGACCAGCAGGACTTCAGACCACAACTACCGCATCACGTACAGTATCTCCAATAGTGGACTGTGAAATCGAAGGTCTGCGTAGGGACCTTTTGAGCGAGCAAATCTTCAACCTGCATCTGTATGTTGATGAGTCTCTACAGGGTTGGGGAGCACACCACGACACCTCAGGGCTGTGGTCTCCACGCAAATAAATATTGCAGTTTAAACAGTTTAGAAAGTAATTACGTATGACGAATAGAAATTTGCCATAAAAAAGACAAAAGGTATTTAAAAAATATGGTGTGACACAATAAGTGCCAAGAGATTTCGAAGTTAGTAGTCTGATACTGCATCCATCGCCGTTCAGTGTCATATACCACGTGTTTGGTTGTTGTTAACTCCGCACTCAGCAATATTCCAGCTATGTAGGACGGTCTGTCATTTACTATGTCTGGGCCAGAAGATCTAGTGATTGACATCATGATCCAACTGGGATACGATGACATGTATTAGCCAAGGCAGCGAGCCTGACCACCCGTCCCCGATCGCTGCCTGTATATCACATGTTGTGATACAATGCGACCTTCACCGAACTTCAGACGACCTTCACCCCACTGGAACCAGAACCACCTGAAAGCATTTGTAGGACAGCAAGAAAAAATACACAAGATTAACACAAGATTGTTTGAAGGCATTACGAAACTGCATGTTCATGAATACAAAATCCCATTTGGAAAGTGGTCGAAATGTAACAAATGTTTTGTTTGGGATTACACTTTCTCATTAAAGTACCGATTATACTACCTTTGATAGGTTGAGTCCCATCCGGGATTTAGTCCGGAAGTAACAGCCAGCATACAAGGTCAGCCATCTAACCCACTCAGCCATCGTGGCTTCCAATGTTGCATGTTTATGCGATGGGTTTTAAGTGACGTTTACACGTTCGTTAAATGCTACACTTTGGACAAGTTTCACATCGATCCAGATACCATAGGCTATATCCATTCAGTTAGGGTTATATGGCAGTGGGTCAGGGTTGTATTTGGTTTACGTTGTTTCTGTTACGATTCGGTAGAGGACAGCGATCTGTTGTTTATCATACTAAGACTGTTAAAACTATTCTGGACATTTCTAGGGATATTCCTGATATATACTCAACACAATTAGAAACTTGGCACTGGTAAAATTCGACCCCACAAACACGTCTTTTTTAAAATAGATGATTTCACCCTAAACGGCGCTTAAGACAGCATTTAGTCAGAAAAACACACACAATATTGTTCTCTACAGCATTTGTAATTGACGAAGAGGGTAAATGTATAGTGACTGTCAGGAAAGGAAATCACAGCGGTATCAAAAGCAGTCAAAGTAATGTCAGTATCGTGTGTGGCTCCCGACAGACGCTAGTACCACTGTACAACGTCTCCTCACTGACCTCAAGACCTGAACAAAAAATCGTACCGGAAGTCGACGCCACTGGTTCACCAAATAACGTCCTAGGTCCTGCAACGTCTGTGGTTGAATCTTTTGCATGTGTAGTCGCCTGCCCAGTTCATCCCAGATGTGCTCGATTGGGTTGAGGTAAGGTGAGCGAGACGGCCACTCCATGAGGTCAAAGTCAGAATTTTGCAGAAAGTTTCTGGTTACAAACGCAGAGTGAGGTGTACCGTTATCATGCTGAAACGTACGACCTGGGCCACGCGGCCAGTAGAAAGGATCGAAAAAGAACGTGGATGAGAATCTGATCTCTGTATTCTCTGGCAGTAAGGTTGCCTTGAACAATCATGAGTTGGGTACGTCCATTTGCCACGATGGTAGTGTGAAACGTGATTCATCACTAAAGATTACTCTGTTCCATTGTCTTTGGGTAAATAGAAGGTGACATCAAGCCCAGAGAAAACGTTGACGTCGATGAACAGGAGTCAAAATGTGTCCAGTGTATGGTCTCCGGGCTCTAATGCCTGCAGGTCGTAAACGATTGCGTATTGTCTGTGGTGTCACTCTACCATTGAACATTTCTCTACTAATGAAAGTAGCGGTCACAAATTTGATTACAAAGGTGACACAGCCGTATTGCAACGTCGTCTCGTTGTGACGTCACACGGGGAGCCCCTGGCCGTGGGCGATCAGCTGTTGATCCTGTTTGAAGCAGGCGTGTCCTGAGGTATGACTTGTCTGTCTACTGCATCCAAAGGCGCGTGTAACATCCGTGATACTGTCCAGCGTTAAGCATACCAATGGTACGCTCCCGGTCCTGATTTGACAGTCTTGGCATTTCAACAAATTTCAAATTATTCCAGTTATAAAGTGTTTTCCTGTATGAAACAATCACCGAACGCCGTACAGACAAACAATTTTCTGATTGATTGTAAATCTGTCGGTGTAACGCCAAGTTTTGTGTTTTGCAATGTTTTTCAATTGGCACGTGCAATAAAGGCAATTAGTGAAAAAGTCTGTGTTGCAGCGAATGTGTATTGATAATATTCACCGACTGTACAATATGTCGACATTTGCATTAGATTTTTTCCACCTCAGAAAATACATGTGTCAAGTTTCTATTTTTGTTCAGTATATTTCAGTGTAGTCTGAACTAGGGAGCTGGAGATAAGCTACTTTTCACATTACAAAAAGGCCAATATATGTGCTTGACCACTGTTACAGGTGGCTATCATCAGCACTGTCTTTATTGCTCTAATCAAAGCTTTTCCATTATGTTGTACTGAGCTGGGGATTATCAGCACTGTCTTTATTGCTGTCATCATTGCTTTTCCATTATGTTGTACTGAGGTCGACATTATCAGCACTGTCTTTATTGGTCTCATCATTGCTTTTCCATTATGTTGTACTGAGGTCGACATTATCAGTACTGTCTTTATTGCTGTCATCATTGCTTTTCCATTATGTTGTACTGAGGTGGAGATTATCATCACTGTCTTTATTGCTGTCATCACTACTTTCCCATTATGTTGCCAATGTAATTGTATTGTCATTGTAATTCCTTTGTCCTGATTTCTACTGATCCCATCTCACATCTCCTTGTTGTGTGTTGGTTTCTCATCGTGTTCTTTTACAGCCTGATTTTCAGTTATCTTATGGCTACAACTTAAGGGGAAGCTATATTCATTTGCCGTTTGTCACTGGTAGCATCTATGAGAAGCGTCGGCATTTGACACTTAAGCAAGAAGTAGGCATTGCCACGGACACAAGGTATACACCATTTCTTGCAGATCTGTTTCCTTGTGAATATCGGATAGGCAAAATCAAAACAAATGACTTGGAACCAGATGTCCAACTTAAACCTTAAGTGTCAATCATTATCAAATAGCCAATTCCCTTCTAAACAAAACAATTTGATTGACCAGTGAAACCGCCTTTTCTCTTTCATATTTAGACAGAAATAGATAGAAAGTGAGTGAGAGAAATAGATCAAGAGCGAAAAAATCAAATTTCCAAAGAGAAGTCTCTCTCTCTTTCAAGCAATAGTCCAGTTTTGACGTCTACATTACAGAACCATAGAGTGCGAAGTCTGGTTCCCATTTTGTAATGTTCCCATTTTTTAAAGCGCTTGAGAATTTTACTCAACCAATAACTTGCACACATTTTTATGGATTGTTTTCAAATTTGGGAATCATCTTCCATTATGATTTCAAGTTTTTTGATAATATTCTGTAACTTATCAAGAATTAATACAATTTATATCTCTTGAATTCGGAATAAATTCCAACGGCAAATTCTACCTAGAATTATGTAATCTATTCATGGATTGTTATGTAATTTTGGAAATGGCATCACTGTTTGCTGAAAAGGTGCAGTTTGATGCAGTCGTTTTAATTTTATCGAGACTTATCCTACTCATTATACATACTTGAAACCATATGACCGATTGTTTTCATTTTTTTTAGTTATTTCCTTTATTTTTTTTCAAACATTTATTTCAGAAATCGTTGCCACCACGGTTTAATATACATGCCCCCTACATGACCCACGTTGATAGGGATCGGCAGGGCTTATTCTCATTCTCCTTGAATTTTGCGGGCATTAAATTTACATACATAAATGGCAAATCAAAGCAAATAAGTACTAAAAGTTGAAGAATGTGAAAATACGAAGAGAAAAACAGAAGAGGAAAAAAGAAATAGCAAGAAAGGGAAGAAAAATGGGACAGAAGTAAGGGCTGGCTGCGTCGGTGGCTGCAAATTTAAATGTATTCAGCCGCGTGTTCATCAATGTTGTCCATTTGTTTTTTAGTGTGGTATTGGCAGGGCCGTAAATAAATGTTTCAACTTTATAAATCTGCTTAGTATTTTTATCTAACCTGGGAAATGCAAGGTTGTTTCTTTATTTTAACCCGCAGAAATATACATTTTGACAATAATATACAAATGCTTTAACAGAATGCTTTGGTTGGGGTCTCCAAGTAAGATAATTGACTTAGATATTATTAATTTCGTCTTGCTTTTTTCTTCAAAACCATGCTCGAAACTGTCTTATCAGATTCTGAGTTTTCCTGCAATCATAGAAAAGATTTTCAAGTGTTCCCGGTTCCTCTGTGCAAAAGAAGCAGTGACTGCTGTCAGATATCCCTATCTATTTCTTTCTGTTTATTAATTCATGGTGAAAAGCCTCTGGGTTCTATATAGCAGTATTGTGACATAAAAAAAGTTTAGCCAAACTTCATATGTTAAGTTGTACATCGTTTATGTATCTTTCGTGGTGTACTCTTCGTCTTGGTGATGCAATTGGGTGGCTTTCAGGTAATCATTTTATTTTTATTTCTTCTCATTTCTTATTTGCTCTCAATTTCTTTCCTTGCATTTTTTCTCTCACTTTTACTCGGCGTTTGTGAGCTGTGTGATTTCTCAAACTCAGTCAACACTGTCTGCACACATGATATGAGTACATGCATTGACAGTATAAGGGAAACAATCTTTGACAATGGATAATTTTATCATTCTGTCAATGAATAATATTTGTCTGATAGATATTGTGCCTGTGCCGTTTAGGAAACGTAATGTGTCCGTCACGGCAAGTCTGTTGTTGGCTGGGAGTTTCGGGCTTGAACGAGTCAATGTTCTTGTCTTAATAAGGACTAACAGGATTTATCATAATGAGATCACCAAATACTTGATCTTCAATCTATCTCCCAACTGTATTGGCCTCCCGGATATGCGCATGTGCAATAGCTCGACAAACTATATTATGAGTAGATTTAAGCGCCTGTAAATGTACTGTACCTGTAGGGTCAAAGGTCAGACTATCACCCTCAGTTCCTCCAATCAAAATATGACGTGACCCTGAGCACAAATACAGTAAACTATGTTTTTTCCCAAAGGGGACAGATATTTTAGTTTGTTATATCTGTAGGTTTGTTAAATGCATGTCGTCCAGTTCTTTCCAGTGATGTGAGGTGGGGAGTAGACTGGAGTCCATTGTTACGCCAATAAATAAGTCATCAATAAATGAAACAGCATGAGTTGTTGAAACAGTGACGTTAGCATTGACTATTCCCGTTTATGACTGGGATATGGAGTAAGAGACCAAGAGGAGAGCTGACAGCATTACCTTCATTGTCTCAAGCTTTTCTTATAGGAATGTATGTCACGCTTAATCTGCATTTCCCTGAGGTCGTCTTGCGTGTATATAGACTGTGCTGTGTCGTCTATGTTTCCTTCATATATCACCATCACTGGTATGTTCAGTGTTGTGGCGCCAAAAGCAAGTTTTCCTTGTGTATCATCTTTATTGTATATTTCATTGTGTCGTCATTAATACAAGTTGAGCGGTGGGTTAGCCTAAAGTGTTCGCTCGTCAGGCCGAAGGCTCACTCACCATCAATGCTGTTTTGTATTGTCATAGGTACGTGTTGTGTTGTTTCAATACTGACTCGTTGTTCATCTTTCATACATATTGTGTTGTTTCATCATATTATCATGACTGATAACATGTTATCATATACTAATATGTTATTACGTGTCGTCTGTGGTACGTATTGCTTCGTTTCATCATGGACACATATTGTGTTGTCGTTATTGATAAATATCGTGCATACACTTTTTGGAAACATAATGTTTCCGTCTCGACAAGTATATTGTAGAAATTGATGTCGGGACGAATTGGCAGTATTACATAATCGTTGTTGATATAGTTGCTTAGAAACGCCTGTATAGGTGCATTAGTAGGCACTTGTATCCAATTCATTTCATGTGATAGGACTATGAGCTTCCTGCATGAACGAGTCAAAGTTAGTGTCTTAATAGCGGAGACTGTTGCTAGTTATATTTACACATGTTACACAATGGCATATGTAACCACACATACTTCGGTGTATAACCGGTAGTGTAGATGAGGATCAGTGTTGTTATCTTCAGGTAACTTAGGGTAAAGTTCCGGTAATGCCTTCAGGCCTTACTCTTAGTGTAATGCAGATAATAATATATATGTTAGATATTTCAGGACATATGGATGAAGGTGCAGTTGGTTTTAAATCACGCGAATCTATAGCCTGGTTAAAAAAAACAGTCTGATCGAGTCTGGTATGAGTTTCTTTGAAAACGTGTTGAAAGGAGCACTCTCACGTTAAACCTAATCATAATTGAATTCCATTAAAAAAAACAGATGACTGAATCCAGAATACACGTTCAGATTTATTTTCACTGCAAGTGCAGATTGTACAGATTTTCCTGAATCATTCTGAACATCCTCACTGGCTACTGCAGGCAGCCACGTCAGCCTCAGGGAAGACGAGGAACCCGAATGACTTCCCGGGGAAGGTAACAGTGTTTCGTTCCGTCCTGTAAGGTTTCAGCTCCGGCAGCGTATTATTGACAAGCGTTAGCGGGTCGTTGTTCAAGGCCACGGTTCTGAGATGGCGAAGACTGATTATGAACTTTGCATGATAATTGTATATTGTATGTTTCCTGAATAATATTTGCATGTAGAAGTAGTAAGTGTTGTAATGGTCACTCATATTACGTTTCAACTGATTTTCCGTGGTTTTCTAGAAGAAACTACTTCATTAAATGTATCACGTATATGATCAATCTAAACTCTCGTAGTGGAAACTCACCGATAATTTGTCGACCTATTGGTGTTAACCAGAGAGCGTCTGTAGGTTGACAGGAGGAACTATTGGTCAGTGTGATGTGAACCAGAAGACGACTTGTCTAGGGGATGACACTTACTTGCTTGTGAGTCCATCGACTGGCGTCAGCCAGAACACATCTACAGGTTGGTCGGGAAATTGTGGAAACGTAATAGAGGTAGTGTTATCCGTGGGCAGCAGGAAGTACATCGTCACACTACCGGGCATGTAGCCATAGGAACTAAAACACAACACTATGTATTAGAGTATACCTCGACTTTGCATGAACATGAATCAACACCCATTATATTTGCTATTATACTTAGTATTGAGTATCATTCTAACTATCTTAAAATGTGCATTACAATGAAGGAAAATATGAATACTTGACAGCTTTATATTTACACATATGTCTGAGTAGAATGTTCTATATCGACAATTGGTTAAACCTGTGATTATTCAATTTACATGGATGGCTTTGTGCAGTGGGCGTAGGCTCTGATGGTGCTGTTGTTCACGCTCGCCTCCACTGAAAACACGGAACCCCCGACCAGTCTCTTATACAGGACCGTTAACCAGTAGTCCTGCAGATGAAGACGTGCATAAAACAAACTCAATATATTCTGTCATTAACATACAAGTAAAGATAAACCATGTCTTGCCACGTTAAACGTTCACTTCAGCATGTTGCTCAAAATGTTGAATGTAGTGACATTTTCGTAAAATGTGTCTTTGAAATGACCGATCAATGTTACAGCTCAGTCCGTGTGAGCATTTTGTTTTCTGTTGGACTCCATCTGCATCTCAGAGGAAACGATTATCTTCTACCGTTATCATTATCCCCTGTACCTAATCGTAGTATATATGTTCTTTTAATTTGTGGCTAGATTATCTAAAATTGCTAATATCTAAAGGGATGGTGTAAATCCAGCTAGGGTCCATGCAGGAAGCAAATGTACCGTAAGTCCCCATGGTCCCTAGTATGGTGATCTACCTTCAGTTGTTGGCAATCCATAGCCTGGCTTTATATTGTGTTGTTATCTAAAAATATCGTTTTATGATAACATGTTAGATTTACTTTAATATCTGTGATACACCAGTAGTTTTACTGTTCTTCGTCAACAAGCTTTTAATTTCTACTTTTATTGTTCTCTAATACAATAATTAATTGCTCACGTCACGATATGGCTGAACTATTGCAAAAGTGACTTTAAATTTTAACTCACTCACTCTACTGTACTTCACTATTACCTGTGGTGAAACTACGTGTGATAGACGTATGAAAGTATGACAGTGTATATGACCAGGAATATATAAGGCGAGGTTAGTGAGTGATTCTTGCTTAACGCAGCATCAGCAATCTTGCACAATCACTACATGGTGGTTCATCGAGATACATGTATATCAGTCAACATGCTTTCACTAGTGTTACTATCTGTTCTGTCTGTCAAGCCAGTCAGGCTAAACCTTTGATCGTGATTCGCGCATAGCTAAATATGAAAACGTTAATTCTGGATACCATTTGGCTTGAAGGCCACATGGCGTAGGATTCTTCATCAGAGTTTTTGAAGATGACCGAACTTTTTTTTGTCTTGTCCAAATAATATAAAATCGCAAAACTCGTTATGAATTATATTTTCATGTTTCTGGTCACATTCTACAAAGTAAAAAGGAGTTATGAAATCTCCCAGTCGTCCCAGTTAAATTCAATAAAGGTAGGGGATTGACAATTATAAAAAAATCACGTGTTTCTAGATAATTCTCCTGGTCCCACACTGACCAAACAAGAGAATCGTGTTCGATGTGGACCGATAATTTAACGCGATTTAGGCCACTTTATCAAGTAACAATGAGTGTTATACATATTCACTTGTAAATTAGAAACTATTATATCCTTCACAAGCCTAAAGGCACATAGCAGGATATGAACACACAGAAATGTATGGAAATGACATGATATGTCACAGAACTTATTTTGTTGGTAGGTTTGATGGTAAGTTTTCATACGCTTGCTTACTCAACTGCATGGCATACAAAATCAGTTACAGAGTTGAGACATCTTGAAAACTTCACCCCCAGATTGAAATTTCTTTCAGTGCTTAATATATTTCATGCGTGATATAGTTTACGCAGTTCCTTTTGCATAGGCAGCATAGTCAGTGAAGTTGCAACGGAACAGTGGTTTGACGTTATGACAATGAGCTACTGACAACACAGCAAATGCCCACAAAGACATCAAATATTTTAGCTGGAGTCAATGTTTAGGGGTAAAAACGACAAGTGGTTGTTACATATTGATGCAACATATCTGTGGGCTTGGTGCGTCTTGATGCTTCCATATCCATTGCTGTATAACTACAATATCAGCTCAAAATCAGTAAATTCAGAGATTTGTATGATGACCGAAAATCGACAAAATGTCGTGTTGCAATAGAGTCCATAAAGAAAATAGGAAACAGGTATTCTCTATACATACAGGCAATGGATCAAAGGTGTCAGTGTCAATCAGTGCATAGCTTCCAGCGTAGAAATCCTGTCTGAGAACTGCTTTCAGCCCCATCCTAGCAGCAATACCAAGCTTGTCCAGCCACCTGGACAGTGTACACTTTCAAAAGGCGGTGTAGATATTCCATTTTCACATTCACAGGTGTATTCTGTTGCTAGTACTTTGCAAAAGTGCTTACATTTAAAGTCAAATCTTATCATTGATTCCTAAATATCATTTCGGAAAGAATTATTACGAACGGACGCCGTTCATTATTATGCGAGTATAGGTGATTAAGGTAAGACGTGGACAATGTTTAATATATGCTGCTGTCTTACGTACAGAAACCCAGCGACGTATCTGTCGGAGATTCCCGGGGCTCCGCCATCATAACAAGAGGACGTCTCTCCCAGCCAGACTGGGGTAAGTGGGTTGGTGCGTCTTGACACATGTAGCCCTGTCTCTATAATACTGACCAGGTAGTCCATCAACTTGGAATCGGTAAAATCAGAGAGCTGTGCAGTATGCCCATTGGTGTAGTATCTGTTTGAAACAAGGCTAGACTTGATAACAATGTTTCATCCACCTTTTCTGGTTGTAAATATCACAAACTCATAAAACATGTAATACACGAGTGAGTGCTAGCACAACTAATTATAACATTATTTAGCCTCATATTATTCCATCATTTAACACATGTGATGATGAAATTCAAAGATTGATGAAATAGGTTTTATATTTCACGTGTGAAGGAGCAGATGTGAATTCTCATAGATTAAAATGGGGTGATGTTTCAGGTATTACATTCCAAAGTGTATTCAAAAGAAATAGATCATAATCTTTCAGGGACCACAAATATATTCCAACCTTTACTTAAAATGTAATATCAAAACAGGTTTAGTAGGCTGTAAAGAATTGAGCAGTTTAGAACATATCATAGATACCAAAATCAACCTACTGGTGGAAAGTTATCCTGTCTACTGCTTTGTCCCCGCCTCCTGTGAAGAAACTGGAAACAAGGTGGAGTTAAATTGTGAGTGTGAAGTGCGGTAATGGCTCATTTGGTCATAACGACTGCTCATTTAGATAACTGCAAGCCATAAATCAAACACCACATTCTTAAGATCAAACTCCACATACTTAAGATCAAACACCAACTGACGAATCCGTACGGGACTGTTTACAAATGTATGCTGAGGTTAGCTCTTGTGTCAAACTCCACATTCTTATGATCAAACACCAACTGACGAATCCGTACGGGGCTGTTAACAAATGTATGCTAAGGTTAGCTCTTGTGTCAAACACCACATTCTTAAGATCAAACACCAACTGACGAATCCGTACGGGACTGTTTACAAATGTATGCTGAGGCTAGCTCTTGTGTCAAACTCCACATTCTTAAGATCAAACACCAACTGACGAATCCGTACGGGACTGTTAACAAATGTATGCGGAGGCTAGCTCTTGTGTCAAACTCTTGACTCTTGCGTCAATGATTTTCAATGGTGATTTGACTGATGCTCCACGCATGTCCAATGTTCGTTGGTACGTTCATGGACTCAACTGCCAGATGAGAGCACTCACTCAGCCAAAAACTGTGTTCTATATCCCGTTACAGACGCCATATCAGGTCCAATTACTGGTGTTGCCGCATATCCTGGTGTCGTTTTGAGCAACTTCTTGAAGTTGTAGAAGTCCATACCCAACTGACTGCCATTCACAGTGATGTGATATTTCCCGGGGAATATGTCAGGTTCTGTACCAATTAACACTTTTTAGAATATATTGTTCTAGACATTACATGAAATGATATTCTCAAGTTATGCATTATTGTTTAAATTTACATTTGGAACAATTTTTTTTGTGAAGGAACATGAGTACGAAATTAGTAACAAAAGTGAATATATCAGTTTCGTAAAAAAAAGTTCAAATTCATTGTTTTAGCACATTGTCTTTAATCCAGTTATCACTTTTGAATTCTATTCTTTTTGAAAATTGTTGAATGGCTTGTATCCCTGAATTTGTTTATATACATAAATATGTTAATTTCTAAAATTAATGAAAAGGAACATAAACAAATTTGCAAAGTTTGGAGACATTCTATGTAAATTAATTCGCTATTTTGAATTCGAGTCATTCTAAAGAAATATAATGGTAATGTTATGTGTTCATCTATATATGGTTATTTTAATACCATTTCCAAGTTCAAGGCCTGCCAGTTGGTACCCCTTTTCACTGTTGTATTGCAGCAGTTCTTTTGCGTTGGTAGGATCCCAGTGACCCTCCTTCCTCTTCAGTACGTTCAGACCAAATATAAACTTCCAGTTGACATCCCGGACAAATGTATTAACAGCATCCCAGGTAGCTCCTGCAGACAACATACCTAACGATAGTGAGATCACCAAATACTTATGATGCTCGAATATTAGGAGCAACGTCCTTGTTAATATCGGCATTCATAGATGCAGATATATGTATACATACAACTTTCTCTATCATGACCAACTATACCGTATACAAATACACGCACCTGTAAATGTATGATTGACATCTGCTGTGCCATGACCTGTAGGGTCAAAGGTCAGGCCATCACCCGCAGTTCCTCCAATCCTCAGATAGCATGGAGCCAAACCTTTAGCCAGGGCCTGAACTTTCGGAGAGCTGGAGCACATGGGATATAACAATATAATACGTTCATAAATAAGCGAATGAGCACGTTCACCCCTATCCACGTCGAGGCAGAAACAAAGAGTTGATATACACCATATCTCTAAAAGTTTAACAAAGTGTCAACTAGTGGAATTAATCTGAAGGTTGGTGGCTTGGTTGATGTCATTTAACTCCTTTTAAACGTGTGCACGAATACGACTATGAATTATTAGTTCTGAAAATGAGACCAGAATTCAAAAATATGAATTTGTTGAATTAAATTACCACGAAGATGATTAGCGTGATTAATATCCCATGTCTGTTTTTCAAATGTTTTCATAAACAAGATTGTAAATGGGGCGTGCCAATATACACGAGTATACGTGTGTCCAGAATTCTATTAATTAACTTATGAAAATAATCGTCCACATTTTGATATCTATTGACTTATATGCCGGTCACCTTGACCTACTTACTTGAAGTCTAATCCTCCCCAGTGCTGCGGGGCGGGCAGGAGATGGGCGTCCAGAGTGACGCCAATGAATAATTCATCAATGAATGAAACTACTTGTGTTGTTAAAACTGTGACGCTCACATTGACTCCTGCCGTTGCTGTGTGGGATATAACGGTGGTGACCAATATTAGAGCTGACAGTGTTACCTTCATTGTCTCAGGATTCTAATGTGAATGTATGTCACACTTAATCTGTATTTATATGTGATCTCTTGTTATCTGAGATGGTTTCATATAGACTGTGTTGTGTCGTTATTTCTACATATTGTGTCTGTAATGTGTAATATCTTCTGGTTGTGACACTCCACAGTCCAAGTAACCATACACTGAGTCTTTTGGTTGTTACAAGATAGATCTTACTCCGTCAACACTCCGTCAAATGATCAGCCAAGTTTGAAACAATGGTCGTACCATTTCATTTCCGTCCAAACCAACGAAAATAATAAGATTCCAGGGACACATTTTGCCCCCAATTTTCATTGGGTTTATCGCTCATAACAGTGGTGGAAATTTCCTGACAAATTATAGTTCCGTTTGCCCCAAGAACTGTTACTTTCATTTTACTGAACGTTTTAGTCGTTATACTAATTGTCAGGACCAAATATGCATGTAATTTTTCTAGAAACACAGTGAGTACAGTGCGTGTGTGAGCTGCAAACAGGCATGAGTGGCTATTTAATTGTTGGGTGTTGTGACGACATTGTAATGTCATAGTGTGGACCTTGTAATGTCTTAGTGTGAACCTTTAATGTCATGGTTTGGACCTTGTAATGTCACGGTGTTGACCTTTCATGTCATTGTGTGGACCTTGTAATGTCATAGTGTGAACTTTTAATGTCATGGCGTCGACCTTGTTATGTCATGGTGTGGACCTTTAATGTCATGGTGTGACCTTTAATGTCATGGTGTTGAACCTGTTATGTCATGGTGATGACCTTTAATGTCATGGTGGGAACCTTTAATGTCATGGTGTCGACCTTGAAATGTCATGGTGTCGACCTTGTAATGTCATTGTGTCGACCTTGTAATGTCTTAGGGTGAACCTTTAATGTCATGGTGTGGACCTTGTAATGTCATGGTGTGGACCTTGTAATGTCATGGTGTGGACCTTGTAATGTCATGGTGTGGACCTTGTAAAGTCATGGTGGCGACCTTGTAATGTCATAGTGTCGATCTTGTAATGTAAAAGTGTGAACCTTTAACGTCATGATGTGGACCTTGTAATGTCATTGTGTGAACCTTTAATGTCATGGTGTGGACCTTGTAATGTCATGGTTTCGACCTTGTAATGTCATTGTGTCGACCTTGTAATGTCTTAGTGTGAACCTTTAATGTCATGGTTTGGACCTTGTAATGTCATGGTTTTGACCTTGTATGGTCATGGTGTGAACCTTGTAATGTCATAGTGTCGACCTTGTAATGTCTTAGTGTGAACCTTTAATGTCATGGTGTGGACCTTGTAATGTCATGGTGTGAACCTTTAATGTCATGGTGTGAACCTTTAATGTCATGGTGTGAACCTTTAATGTCATGGTGTCGACCTTGTAATGTCATGGTGTGGACCTTGTAATGTCATGGTGTCGACCTTGCTATGTCTTGTTTTTTTACATGGATTTCTTCTTTATCGACTCAAGCTTTAAAGACGACTGTTCAAATTTGTAAGATTATCACAGGTGGTGAATATTTTGGGCATCGTCAGATTCTAAATGCATCCACAGCATTTAATTGTTGGATGTTGCATCATCATTGTGTCGACATTGTAATGTCATGTTGTCGACCTTCTAATGTCATCGTGTGAACCTTTAATGTCATAGTGTGGACCTTGTAATGTCATGGTGTGGATCTTGTAATGTCTTGTTTCCTTGACGTGAATGTCTTCTTAATCAACTCAGAGTTTGAAGATGACTGTTCAAATTTGTTAGATTATCACAGGTGGTGAATATTTTGGGCATCGTCAGATTCTAAATGCATCCACAGCATTAATTGTTGGATGTTGTATCGTCATTGTGTCGACCTTGTTATACTACTACTAATAATAATAATGTCACTTATAAAGCGCAAATGTCCACACACTTATGAATGCTCAATGCGCTGAAAAGAATTGAGTAAAAGAGTCAGACATAGGCACTTTGAAACAGGTGAGTTTTAACTTTTGACTTGAAGGTTGAGAGAGATTCACATAGTTTGATTTCTAAAGGTAAAGAGTTCCAAAGAGTTGGTGCGACATAGGAGAAAGCCCTTTTCCCATACGAAACTAGGTTATGTCATGGTGTCGACCTTGTACTGTCATCGTGTGAACCTTTAATGTCATGGTGTCGACCTTGTAATGTAATGGTGTCGACCTTGTAATGTCATGGCGTCGACCTTGTAATGTCATGGTGTGGACCTTGTAATGTAAAAGTGTGAAACTTTTATGTCATGGTGTCGACATGGTTATGTCCTGTTTTCTGGACATGAATTTCCCTCTTTATCGACTCAAGCTTTGAAGATGACCTATCAGATTTGTTAGATTATCACAGGTGGTGAATATTACACATTAGTCATTGTGATTCATGATAAAATTGAGTTCAAGGTATTTAAACTAGTGCCAAAAAGAAAGTATACACTTTGTTCCCCAAACTTGAAAAGAAAAGAAAAGCATATATAAATGAACATCTGTTTAATTTCGATAGAGTATTCAGTTCTACAGAAAATGCACACAAGTTCACCTCGCCGTTTGACTGACACTGATAGACACATGGTATCAGTCTGAACTTTTACACAAGTCATCAAGGGTTTTTTTTCTACCAAATGTCATCAAATGGTCAATCGATAGTGAGTGTGACGACCATTGGCTTCAATAAACGCCAAAACACGTCTATGCATTGATGACGTAAGTCGATGAATGACGTTATACCTGATCCATTGCCATTCCTGTAGGAGACATTGTTCCAGTTGTTGAGCGGTGGACCCGTGAAGGTCCGGGTTAGAATGAGCCTTCAGTAACCCATGCTTGTCGTAAGAGTCGACTAACGGGATCGGGTGGTCAGGCTCGCTGACTTGGTTGACACATGTCATCGGTTCCTAATTGCGCCGATCAATTATCATGCTGTTGATCACTGGATTGTCTGGTCAGACTCGATTATTTACAGACCGCAGCCATATAGTTGGACGATTGCTGAGTGCGGCGTAAAACTAAACTCACTCACTCAATGTTGTGCGGTGACAGGTGGCGATGGTAGTCTTCTGATTTGTCGATCCAAGTAGTCCCATAAGTGTTCTATCGGATTCATGTCGGGAGAACATGCTACCTACGGCAAAACAACGATGTTAGCGTTATGCAGAAAGTCAGTCTTGCTGTATGAGGCCTTGCGTTATCGTGTTGGTAGACAATGCCACGTGGTTGTTGCTGTATTTTCGCGCATTCAGGGTTGCCATGAATAATCACAAGTCTCGTTTTTAGATCGCCGCAGAATCCCCCAGACCATCATGCTACCGACTCCAAACGGTCGGACTTGACCGACCGAATTCGGCACTGGACGTTCACCTACTCGTCTGTTATCAACAAAACCTACTCTCGTCGGTGAACATTATGAGTCGCCAATCACGCATCTGCCAACGTCGAACTCGCCTGGCCCATGCCAATCGACGACGTCGGTTTTGAAGAGTCAGATGCATTCCGCGGTAGGATCGACGTGCTTGAATACCATGTTCTCTAAGTCGACGGTACACTGCATGTTAACTTATATGGTGTCCTAGTGCCGTCACTGCCGTTACCAAACGATTTCTCAAATGTGGCCATCATCACCGGGAGTTGTCACATATGGTCGACCACTCCTCGGCCTGTCTAACGTATTGCCTGTTTGTCTTAGTCGTTGCATCACTCTGATGCGACTGCTCGGGTGCACATCACTTCAATTTTAATTTTGTCAATTTATATGTAATATTTAATTGTATAGTTCCTTTTGGGCATTAGTTTATTTTAAAACTGCAGGAATATTCCGCCATAGGACAATCATGAATTATGACGAAATTATAAAAAAATTGCATTTTAGGTTGTATAATCACTAAAAACAAAGTTTCTTTCAACTTTTACTTGATATCTGTAAATGAAAACACTGGGGACCTTCAATGCTATGCACCCTGATCGGGTGCGCTTGAGAATTATGTCTATAATCATACATTTTAATTATTCTTGCACAAATAAAGTATTTGTCAAGTAAATTACACAGAAGAGAATATTTATATGGGAAACTTTGACAATTAAGGTAGATAATTATGAAAATGTAACACTGATTTTGCTGAATGTTCCGAACCAGACGCCATTTTGTTTTTTCCACAAATATCCAAATCTCCTCACACCGACTCAGGTGGAATATCTCCCAAACAACTACTCCATCCTTGCATAATGCTACCTCCCCAGCAACTCAGCAATAAATGTCAAAAAGTACTTGTGTTACGGTTAAAAAAATTGCCGTGACAAAAGGTTTAAGAGTCCCTTTTGAACCAGCAAAATAGAACACAGAGAAGTCTAAAATATTCTATAAGATATTGAGCAAACAATGAATGAAGACACATATATCTAGTACAATGCAATTGAGTCACAAATCTAAAATATTGGGTCACAAATATAAAATATTAACTCACCAGAGTCTTGACATTTACAGTGAGAGCAGATATACTGCTTGAAGGTTATTTATAATGACAGCAGGCAAGCAGGGTCAGTCTTGAATGAATTCGACGATTGCAGACAGATGTGTATAAATCCAGTCATGTGACACGTCAGTGCGCAACACAACAACCAGCCTTTATATAGCTCTTACACAGTTCTCGGGCATTCTAGCAAAGGTAGGCAGCATCATTATCCACTCAGAACGTTATAGAAATCCATCGAAATCGGTGGAAAACTCCACGGCATGCTGAAAGCCGTAAATACACAAGATTGCCAAGGGAGGCAGCTCTGAAGCGCTATCAAAAAGGCGTACCGCTAAACATACTATTGCCATTGAACATATATGATGCGAGATGCGAGCCGAAACCCACACTCAAAACTTTAAACATTGTGACCCATAATAACTATAACCTAATCAATGATATTACAAATTACAAAAAACACACTCTCATAACACTTGTAAGTATTTTTTTCAGGATAACTCTGAAAATGTGTACGGAGGTTAATGGGTTAAACGTTGAGAAACGTTTTACTATATATTTTTTCCTACAATATTGTTTAATAGATTGTATTATGTCTAAATATTCTAAGTAGTTTATGACAGTGGAGTTTCTATAGGAATAAGATTTCCCTTTTCGTCAATAAAATCGTTTATGTATATCATGCCTATTTTGTACATTTTTTGTATAAAGATTGTTTTATATCCAAATTGTATATTATCATTAAACTGATCGAGGCATAATATCAGCATCAGGTAAAGTAGTTTTGTTCAAACCTTCTATAAACAACCTCCATCAACCTTGTATTAGATCTTTGTAAATCGGAGACATGCGTATTGTCGTTTACTCATGATTTCATACACACTATGCTTTTTGACACAAGGGGGATTTAAAAAAGAACAAATGTTTCCACTTAACGTTGGTAGTGAAGGTACGCCTTGGCAGACTTATTTTCTGAGAGTATATAATCTCTTTTACTTTGGAGCATCATTTTATTCCCCCATCTGCTTTATCACAAATGATTTGAGATCGTTTCATTTAGACAGGTTTAGTACTTCATATAAAGTTAAACATTTCCTTTGAAATTTATCATTAACAACGTCCGGTCGGTTTGGACGTAAAGAAAACAGATGATTGAGTTTTGGAAGTATCAGTGATTTAAGAATGGTGCTTTACCTATTGGAGTTAAGTCATGTCGATCATTTCATTTAAATCCAAAGAAAATTTAATACCAAGCAGTTTAAAGGTTTCTTGTTTTAATAATCCATTTTTGACATAGTTTCGTTTGTGATCTTTTCTTTGAATCTATCCATATAAGTTTTGTCTTTTCAGTGTTTAATTTTTAACGAGCCAAAAACAATTGAAATACTGCCCTGAGGCTTGTTTTAATGTATACAAGCATCAAGTTTACCCGTGTATCTTGTTATCATTGTAATGGTAGTATGATTTGAATTCTTCTTTCTACTATTTTATTCAGTAGGTGTTTTATAAGGCAAACCATGAATTAAAGTGATTGCCTGTAACCCCAAAATAATTCACGGCCAAGCAAACAAACATATGTCGAGGTGTATAGTATCATGAAATCTTTAAGATGACAATATCATTTTCCCATGTTTGCTCCCAGCAGCATGTCAATCAGTCGTCTTGGAACCAACGATCTCGACCTATATATGGATAGTTAAGATAAGAAATGAGTTTTTCTACGTTTATGTCAAGTTTATTGTCTATGCACGCCACACACAGCCAGTCCTAGAGAGTCCCAGAGAGTCAGCACGACAGCCTCCTGTTATGGTACATGCCTTTAGTCCGATTTGGTTCCTGATGTTGCTATGGATACCAACGTTCACCACATCACAGCAGCATCAGGTTCATGTGATGATATCTACTGAAAACGTTGTGCATCAGGTTGACGAGATGTTTGTTGGGGTAACCATCGACAGCTATATTCTATGGTTAGGGTTTGAACAAAACCATCTCAGGTGAGGTATACCGCTAGTTTAGATTTTCACAAGCGTAGGTTTTGTTTCCAGAATCAGTCTGTTAGATTGTTGTAAAAGTATCGTACAATCATGAAGTCGTAGTGGCCTGGGTCATAGATTTGAATCTACAGTGAATACACATATCATGTGTGAGTGAGCGAGCTGGTTTAACGCCGCTTTCAACAATATTCCAGTGAATTCACAGCTTAATGTGGGAGGTAAACACCGAAATGATGCGGATCTTAACCACTGATGCTGACAACATATAAATATAATGACGATGAACTGTGATCAGATCCCAATATCACACAGTAAACTTAGGCTCAGTATTACACTACATTACTGAGACTAACAAAGCCTAGTAGAAGGTCGCGTCAGCTAACCTTTTCCATTGACCAATCAAAACGCATCTTACCAAATCTCGAAAGTTAACATTCGAACATACCGTTTGAACTTTTACCTGGAAAACGTTTGGACTCGAACGATTCCGAATGCTGTTTTCCGCACGATCGCTTCTGAGTGATACACATGAAGGGCGCCATCTTTCACAACAGTGAGTAAACAGTCGCTGAAAATAGCTTTTTTTTCCAATATTCCAGGATAGGCCTATTATCTTGCGGAAATATACGTTAATAATAAAATATCATCAGAAATCCCCCATGCGAGTATACTGCAGGTCAGATATCTTTGTTTATGCGGATTTTCGTTTGTTGAGAGATCAGTGACAGCGACCTGGGAAGAGAAAATGCAAAAAACATTTTGTAAGTCCCGCCGAACCCTAAAATGGTAGCCGTTGTCTGACTGGTTAAATCTGTTCGGCCGTCTTGCAGTTGGTTGGGCGGTCATAGGTCGCTCAAAGGATGGCTGACGCGACCTTCTACTAGGGTTTTTTAGACTTAGTATAGCAGTGGAACGAATAATACTGGGCCTAAATTTACTTAGACCGTGGAAGTAGGCGACAGCGGGAACTGGTAAGATGACAGGTCAGCAAATAGTGATGACGTAATACACAGGTACTTAGGGGAATCCTCTACACGTAGCACTGCTCAACCTCTCTAATATGTTCTCTACCCCGTGTGTGATGCATTATAACTGTACCGATTGCTGTACTCCTATGACTCTGGGTTATTTGTCGGCAGAAAAAAACAAAGCATTTCTGACAGACTGCTAACACTGAGGGGAGATAACTCCCTAAGAAATGGCTTTCAAACTTGAGAGATATGCCTATCATCTTTTGGGTGTCCAAAATTACGAGACAAATCATCAGAGTTGGTCTGTCGATTTCATGATTGTGTCTGTGCAAAATTTGGTTTTGTTCAATTATTAGATTTTGTGTTAGTGAGCAATTCATCGGTCGTTAATGAAAGCAAACAGACTGTAGTCCAAAATCTTCCCATGAGATCATTTTCAGCTGCTACAATTCAGATTCTAGAATTATGGACAATGCTGGCCAGAGTGGAAACTTCTCTTCCTGGGGCTATACAACCATGGTTTAGTCTATCTTCTATCTAGCGTGATTCCGTTTGGATACTTTCATCTTCGACGCTAAGCATGATTCTCCAGGACAACTCACATTTGGTAATACGAGGTTCTATCAAAAAGTTATAATTATCACCAAGACTTATTCAGGGTACAAACTTTATTTTGCGTTCTTGTCCTTATGACTTCTCTACATAGTCACCATAGTCACATATCTCCAACCGTTTCTTGACCTTGTGCAAACCGGCTGAATAGAAGTCTGATTTCATGCACCTTGGCCTGTTTCAGAGGTGGTGACGTGGCATGTTTTCACTCTTTACTCATCTCTTTGGTCTCAGGATCATACAAATAGACCCAACAATAAAGACGTCTGAAGAAAACCTTTTCACCCTTCTCAAGCTCCAATGCCTGTCGTGACATGTTCCGTTGAGTCTGTCTTTGAAGAGGAGTCAGTAAGCGAGGAACCCAGCGTACTGACACTTTGAACATGTGCAGTTGGTTATGAATGATGTTCCATGCACTGCCATAACTCCAGTCGAACTCATTATAGCCATTTGTATTTTTACACGGCGATCTTCCTGACTCAGCGCCTCGACTTTGTTCATGGTGTCCATGTCATCAGTCAGTGAGGGGCGTCCACTTCTTGGCTCAGTGAGGGACATGTGACTGGTTTGGAAATTCCTTTTCCATCTCACAACAGTGTCACAGGATGGGCTATCATCACCATAAACATATTTCATCTCATCGTGAATTTGTCGTGCAGTGCAACCCCTCAACTGCAAGAAGTTCATTACACTGTGCACCTCAATCTTCTCCATACTTGGGGGTACTGGTGTACAAGCATGCTAAAGATGAGTTCCGCTCAACCATGAGAGACAGTGCTGAGACGTTCGAGAGAGAATACTTCCAGAATGTGGATAATCTCAGCGATACTGATCAAAGATTGTTTTGGCATCTCATCAATATGAATAACAAATTCAAACGATACTCTCTAATAAAGATGATAACAAAATCTACAGGCTGAAGTTCTGAAGGCATCTGCAATTCAAAAGTATTTTGTGACCTTCATTTTGACAACTACTTCCAAACAGAGATAGAAAATGAGGTACAACAGATACGCAATGAAGTAAATATTACAGACCTCCAGATTTCCATGACACTCTGTTCAGAATCAGAAATATCTAGACTTTGTTCATCTCTGAAAAATGGTAAAGCTGGAGGAATCGACTGCATTCAGTATGAACATCTAAAACACGGTGGTACCCACCTTCACAGAGTCCTTGCACAGTTGTTTAATATTGTTCTTGTGACCGGAGTCCTTCCTTCCTCATGGAAAATAGGTATTGTAACACTAATACACAAAGGAGGTGGAACAGCAAAGAACTCGCCTGATTCTTACTGGGACATTACTCTTCTTCCCGTCATAATGAAACTCTTTGAGAAGATCATCGAAAGACGCATCCCCCAGTTTGGAAATCATAACGAGTTCCCAAATTCACAACAGTGTGGATTCCAGAAAGGACTGTCTTCCCTACACACCTCATTTATGATACAAGAAACTGCACACCATTACAGGGAACAATCGGATTCTCTCAGAGCCGTGTTTCTGGACAGTGCCAAAGCCTTTGAAACGGTCTGGCATGCTGGTCTCCTCTACAAGTTGCATCTCCTGAAGATTCCTAGCGCAATATGGAACGTTTTGGACAACATGTATTCCAACATGGAGAGTTGTGTGATTGTCAACAACGTCATCTCACACTGGTTGCGTTTTTCGAGAGGTGTGAGACAAGGCAGTGTTTTATCAGCCAAACTATATCTTGTCTTCATTAATGAACTGCTATGTAAATTGTCAGCTTCAGACAAGGGTGCATTAGTCTTGGACCTCCACGTCACTTCTCCAACGCAAGCTGACGACATCACTGTCTTGAGTTCGCTCACATCCAACCTACAAGATCTGGTGCACATGTGTGAAGACTACAGCGCAAGATCGAGGTTTAGCTTCTCCCCGTCCAAGAGTGGCGCTCTAACCTTCACAGACAAGAAAGCAGTGTATCATCTTCAGCTTACTCTCTATGGGAAACCTATGACGAACCTTGAATCCATCAAACATGTTGGAATCGAACTCCACAAGAACTTCAACTCATGGGATCGCTCAATCAAAGCCTGCTCCAAACTGAAAGCCGCAATGATGTCTGTGCTAAAGTCTGGTTGCCATGGTGACGTCCCGAACCCTATCACTAGCTCTAACATACTGCAAACAATCTGTCTTCTAAAAGCGTGTTACGGATGCGAACTCTGGTCCTGCCTCACCAAAGGTGAAATATTGACCCTTGAAAGGGCACAACGTTTCTGCATTAAAGTGATTCAAGATCTCCCCAAAACAACCAGGACTCACGTGTGTAATGCTCTGCTAGGATGGCTACCCATAGAAGCTACAAGCTACACTCCAGGCCAAAAGAAAGTGGCCCATTTTAATTTTGATATATTAAATTTATTCAAAATTGTTGACATTTATTTTCTTTTGTTTAACAATCGCCAAAACACACCAAAAATGTTGTCATTAGGAAAAATTGACTTCGAGCTAAAAAATCGTGAAATTTGTGCAAATGGGGAAATACACGTTTTTGAAGGATAAAAGCGAAACTACGTCAGCCAAAGGAGGCATTTAACGACCGTTGGTATAACACAGACGTTGTGAAACAGGAAAACACTTTAAATATGCCTAGACTTACTTCAGAACAGCGTGAAAGAGTCATAGGAATGATAAACATGGGAGCTTCAAATGCCGATGTCGCAAGAACGTTTGGTTGTCACAGACATACTATGAATAGACTTATTAAACGTTTCCATGAGACTGGCAGGACTGTTGACCGACCAAGGTCAGGTAGACCAAAGGTCACTAACCACCCCCAACCCCCAGGAAGACCAATATCTACGAATTCTGAGGAATCGGTTCCTGACAGTTTCGGAATCGGCATCAACGGCACTCGGTCGAGTTGTCAGCAGACACACAGTTAGACGACGACTACAGCATGCCGGAATTCGAGCCAACAGACCATTCCGTGGAACAATGCTGACACGTCAACATCGCCTGAATAGGCTGATCTGGGCACGTCGTGTTCGACGATGGCAGCTTCGTGTTTGGCGTAGGGTTCTGTTCAGCGACGAGAGTAGGTTTTGTTTATACCGTGACGACGGTAGAGCACGTGTATATCGCCGTCGTGGTGAACGTCATGCCCCGTCATGCGTTATGGAGGTTCAGGCTCATGGTGGCGAAAGCGTTATGGTTTGGGGAGGTATCTGTGGGGAAATGAAGACACAATTGGTCACAGTTCAAGGCAACCTGACAGCACAACAATACATTGACCAGGTTATTCGTCCAGTTGTGTTACCTTTCGTTAATCAACACCAAGGGACATTATTTCAACCAGGTAATGCTACACACACAGCTAGGACTGTGACAGACTTCGTGGGAACCAATAACATCAACGTTTTGCCTTGGCCGTCTCGTTCCCCTGACCTCTCACCAATAGAGCATCACTGGGACTTTCTGGGCAGGAAAATCAGAATGAGACTAAACCCTCCAAGAAACCTGAGACAACTGGAACAGGCCATTCATGAGGAATGGAGGAATATGAGACGTCGAGCACAGGATACTAAGTAATACACACCTAAACGTTGACAAATGTGTTTTAATCTCAGATATCTGTGTTCACAGATATTGTTCAAGACAACTGAAAACATGTAACTTTGCCTTTTGATACCAGTGTTATTTAATTATATGTTGCTTAAACATTACTTCATGTTTGACGTTGTAATAACCTCCGTATGTTTAGCAAGTGGCCTTACTATCAACATAAATAGATATGACATCAATTTTTTGTCTGTGTTGATTTTTATTAAGACTTTTAGCACGGGCCATTTTCTCTTGGCCTTGAGTGTACTTATGACACGAATCTTTGCCTTGAGAAACAACTGTCTGGTTGACCAGGAGGATTCATCTCAGACATACTTCGTATCCTAACGAAGTATAACTTGTTTGACTATCTGAAAGAAGTCTACTGCTCTGGACGTCTCTGCCAATACACACGATGGAAGCAGATTGTCAAGAAGGCAATCTCTGATGTTCAAACTGCAGCTTGGCACCAGCGTGTCGACGCCGACCCTGAAATGAGACATTTCTTGACAATCCATCCTGGGTTGGCCCCACACAGAGCCTGATCCATTGCCCGACAATTCCCACATCTTAAACAGCAATGCAAATATGTGGTCAAGCTATGTGCATCATGGCGCCCAGGAGGAGCACTAGGCATATGTGAGCTGTGCCATTCACACTTCAAAGACCTACTCATCCATACCATCTGTCATTGTACAGATAAGATAAGTGAACAAGATAAACTGTGGCTTGAAATTTCAAGCTTTGGTCCAATAGATCTGGGAGTGAACCTGCTCAACCAACCTGACGAGGATGTGAGTTGCTGTCTTCTATCATATACTCCATGTGTCTCTTTGGATGATACAGAAAACACCATCTACTCTTCTCTGCTCGTTCAAGGATTGTATAGTCTGTGTAAATACACCGGATTTACCTCATCGTAAAGTGACTTAAAACCGAATTTACCTCATCGTAAAGTGACTTAAAACCAAACTCATCTAATCCAGTGCTGCGCCAATAACTCTAATGTATTCTTCTATTTAAATACCTCTCTTACTTAGTGTACATTTTTTGCCTGTCCGTGTTATTGTACTCTCCTATGGAGGAATAAAGAATATTATTATCTCACAACAGTGAACAGTTTAATTTGTTAATGTCTTTGCAAAATCTACAATGCTTAAAACATTTTGCAATCTCTTTGAAACGAAATCTAACAATTTAATTTCTAGTACATGTAAATAATCACTTCGATGTCCATGCGCACTGAAATTATTTATATACACTTTTGTACTTTTGGTCACGAGACCTGGAATATGAATAAACTTCCTCTTCTTATTTGTAATTAGAAGAGATATGTATTTTTTGTTTATAACCCTGACTTAATAAAATACATAATACACTTTGTATTCAATACCGATTAATGGGTTAAACCATTACATACTGAGGTAATGTTGTTGTTATAAGCTGTGGAAGTTTTGGGATGTGGAAGTTTTGGGAGGATACCGTGTCATAGGATGGGCTATCATCACCATAATAATATTTTATATCATCGTGAATTTGTGGTGCAGTGCAGCCCTTCAAGAGCAAGAAGTTAATTACCCTGTGCACCTCAATCTTCTCCATACTTGGGGGTAGTGGTGTGTAGGATCAAATAGCACAAGACTGAATATAGTGAAGTAGATAATTCCTTGTCCATTAACCAGATAATGATCACTGATGTTGCAGTCACAATTATATCCTGATTGAACTTCTTGGTGATAATTGGCACTTTTTGATACCTCCTCGTATATCAAGCTAAAATACGTATTTGTCTTTGGATATCAATTAGAAGTAATACACATAAACGGTGAACATTTATAGATGTCAACTTCTTTAATATGAGTGACACGACTTACTGCACTTCACCTGATGAAGGAGTAAGAATATATTCCGATTCGTGTCCCTCACATAACAGAAGTTGACATCCACAAGTGTTCACCCTGTCAGGTATTTGTTGGTATTTGCCATATTGAACTCAAACGTACTCGTGTAATATTACCAGTGTACGCTTTTCTCCTTTGCATTTTTTTGCGGAATACAATTAAGAAAGAAAGAAAACCTTGTCAAAGAACTTTGTTTTAGTTTGCTACACATTACAACAAATACAAGTCAGCATCACTTGCAGATGCCCACACCAGCATCAGGGAACACAACGACTCCGAAGCTTGTGGCTGGTAGCTGGAGGCTCCCACCATACGCTCGCTCAGGGGGCATTTCGGGGATGGTGTCGTTCACATAATCCAGTCGTTTACCATTAAGAGTCACATTCCTGAAATTACAAAGTTAGTGTCTTATCCTTCTAGAATTCTGGGATCAAATCACGTTCTACCTATCAGGTATGCAGTTGTTCAGTCCAGGCTCGCTGTCTTGGTTGACAGGTGTCATCATTTCACAGTTGCGTAGATCGATGCTTATTTTGCTAAAGACCGGATTGTCTGGTTCAGACTCGATTATTTACAGTCCGCAACGGTGTTAATAAACACACACACACACATACACACACACACACACAGAGTTGTTCAATAAGTGCTAATCACACTGTGTGTGCAACAGCACGAATCACTGTGTATAAGGTAGGACTTTATACATTGGACTTTATATTGTGTGCTATATACATGTGTTGTGATTAGATTATTTATGTCAAAAACATTAAATGGCAACTCCTGTGTATAATGATACATATTGTACTGTGTGTAAAGGAAAATTATGTAAAGATTGTATGAATGGATCACTGAATGTTATACAGATGCTCGCGAAAATATAAAGCATCTTCTGTTCTAAACACACGTGACCCGTGAAGATCCGGGTTAGAATACTGGCCTTCAGTAGCCCATGCTTGTCGTAAGAGGCGACTAACGGGATCGGGTGATCAGGCTCGCTGACTTGGTTGACACATATCATCGGTTCCCAATTGCGTAGATCGATGCTCATGCTGTTGATCACTGGATTGTCTGGTCCAGACTCGATTATTTACAGACCGCCCCCATATAGCTGGAATATTGCTGAGTGCGGCGTAAGACTAAACTCACTCACTCACTCTAAACACATGTATAAGCAATTATCACGGGTCAATATACTCACCTAGAAGTAAGATCTGGAAACTCTGGTTGAAGCCAGAAGACATCCATATTAGTTTTGAACTGAGGGAAGGTGACGGCGGTGGTGAAGTTGTTGACGTTGACGATATAAGCTACAACGCTGCCTGGTTTATATCTGTAGAGACTGAAACAATACATCGTGGACATATCAATTTTAATGCAGATATTCATTCTGCAGACGTCGGCGGTTAAATATGACGCATCAACATGCCTACTTCTCATTTATATGTAAAAACAGACTACTCATAAACGAAGCAAGGACTAGCGGCAACATCATCACGCCTATGTGAAGGAGATCATGACATGGTCTATACAGCTCATTTACATGCTGCTGCTCGTTAAAAACATGAAAACATTACAGAATGTTTAAACCAGAGCGGCTATGAGAATGCGTCATCGATAAAAAAATACTGAGGAATGTTTCGACTTTAACGTTAGGCTTAACAAGTAAGACAATCCATTCCATCTTCTAATAGAATGTGAGAGGTTGACGCTAATATATTAATTGTTCATTAGAAAATCCAAAATGGCTGTCAGTGACAGAGTGAAATCAGATCTATTAATGTATAACTCTTAGAAACTGTCGCAGTTATCTGTTATCTGTTTCTAAATTCAGAACCAAGAATGGTTAAAAACAGAATTGACAGAGGAGCTTGTCATCACACAGTGGTTGTGTCATTTTGTGCAGTACAGTGTTTTGTTTAATTTCGGATCCAAACATTGTTCAACGAGTATTCTGCGCTTTCTTAAGACGAGACTAATAGTCTGATTTTTACCTCCACTTTAGATAGTTCGCCAAGATTTGACAACCCTGAAACGTTACACATCCGAATTATACATGGGATCCGAACATAGAGAAATTTCGTAACGCTAAATGTTTTAGATCCGAAATTACACCTGAATCCTAAGTCGCGTAACACTGCGTACCGCGTGCAGTCAGATTGCGCGTCTAACTTTGCCTGTTCCATCCACGGCTCTCAGTAAAATATTTTTTATTCTGAGTGATGAAATCATCGTCACTAAGTATCTCCTGTGCCCATTGTGACACATTTCAACATACTTTTCCTGTTTTGCACAGTGGGCGTAGACTCTGAAACTGTTGGTTGAGTTGGTCTGCACAGATAAGACCTTGAACCCGACCAGTCTCTTGTAGAGCAACGTCAGCCAGTAGTCCTTGAAATTGACGCGTGTTATAAAATGTTTTATTCTTCAAATACGTGTCACAGTATACATATAACATCCAATATGTTCAAGTGTACTATAAATGCTGTCATTGTTTGAGGCATGGACTGGTGGTAAGTCAAGAAATATGTTAATTACATTAATATATATTCAAGGACCGACAAAAAAGTGACGTCAAACAGTATTTCATCGACAGTAATGTTAGTTATGAACACGCATATGTATGGTTTAAAGATCCTTCGAACAATATGACAATTTTACGACAGCTGCCTCGACTATGGTTATGCTTTACCTTACCTGGAACCTTAATAAACATAAGATTCGTTACATGCCTGTGAGATACACATGTGCACATCGCCAAGATGCATTTTAGCTAATCCTTAGTCTTTCATCTTCAGACACGTTAACGCACTATTCACATGTACATTTACTCATGTAAGTACATTTGCACATGTGAAAATATACTTACGTGTGTAAAAGTAAATTAACTTTGCGTTCACATTGAATTTATGTAGAGTGAGTAAACTTGAATGTGCGAATAATACATGTATTAAATTGTCTCATTTGTTCTCTGAACTTCAACATAGAATGATGTTCTCTTATGGCTGCTCTAGCAATAGGTGTCACAAGATAAACCTCTCCCTGGAAGAAAGAACGACAGTCTGATTGGTGGAACCACATGAATAGATCAAATGACGACAAAGTCTGGTACGATAATTTACGATAATGTACAAAGGGGTTTTCGATCTTATCTGCACACAACTGCAGGATTACTTAAAAGCTAGTGAATAAGCTTTTCGCCATCCTTTGCATGCATGAATGAAAGTGTTGCAATCGCAATATACTGGATGGCTTCAACTTCAGAAAACAGAACTGTGGGAATTTGTTTGGTGTTGGGAAGTCCACTATTTGTAAATGCATTCATGACCATATGTGATGTTTTGCTTCCGGAATATGTAACCTTTCCCATAAACGAAGATCTGAAAGAGGTGATACTATCATTTGAGCGCAAACGGTCTTTTCCAAACTGTACAGGATCCATAGGTGGATGTCACATTCCGATCATTGCACAACAGGAAGCTCATGGGGATTATCTCAACCGTAAGGTCTGGTACTCCATCATTCTCCAGGCCGTCTGTGATCACAAATATGTCTTCAGAGATATTAACATTGGATGGCCTGGGCCAGTTCATGACGCCTAAGGTTTTTTTCTAATTCTGAAATCTTTCAGAAAGGTGAGGACATATCAGGCAGGATGAAGGATCAGGAGCAGACATCCGAGCAAAGGTGACATCCTGTCTAGACAGCATCCGGTACAACAAACAATTGTTAACAACGGTTTCATCATACTTCTATCTCATCAAAGCAATTTGCATATGTGTATATTTTGCTACGCGTACACACGGTAGAATTTACTCACAGTGCAAATTTGCACAAGTGTAAACATACTTTTGCACCTGGTCCTGGCCACATGTAAATTTGCTCCTAAAAGCGTTCACATGATACATTTACACACGTATGTATAATTTGCTCATGTGTGCATTTATACACAAGTGTGCAAACAGGTGCATGTGGATGGGGCTTTTTTATTATTTAGTTATGAAAAGATATCACTTGTACCTACCGGATAGGGTTCAAACGTCTTCATCTCAACGAGTGAATAATTTCCTCCATAGTACGATTGTCTTAACACTCCTTTAAGTCCCATCCGTGCAGCAATCCCGAGCTTGTCTAACCATCTGAAATAGTAAGGTAAATTCGATGTACATGCTTATGTTAACATGATACAGTCACGTTTTGTTCTAATACGTAGATAGTCTATACTACTGTAAGCCCCACGTTGTCAGCAGCATTCCAGGTGTATAGGTGACAACCATAATCATACCATGAGCAACAAGGTACAAGCTTATACTTATGTGTCTTTGGTCTTGTGACATATGGATGCTGATTGAAACTTTAACATACTTTACTTGAGTAACTTCAAAGACGACAATTGGACTTAGTGATGAACCCAACATTAGCATGAATCACTACCTCTTTATAAAGCATTTTAAGATATGAGTATATGGCAACTTGGGGACAATGGCATTCCGGTGACATACTCACAGGAAGCCGGCCGCATATCTGTCAGACAGTCCAGGGGCTCCACCTCCATAGAAAGACGATGTCTCACCGAGCCACACGGGAGTGTTGGGGGCGGTGGGGTTAGTGACGTTGAGTACTGCGTCGATGGAAAGTATCAGATGGTCCATCACGTCGGGGTCGATACAGGTGCTCACTTTAGCATCGCCTTGGAAGGCGTAATAACTAACACGCAAAATGATTAGGTGAGCTGTGGTAGATGGGGTCTGAGTTGCATGTCAAGGTAGCAACATGAAGCGTGGTTTGCCCTGATCCATTATATTCACTGAACTTGGTCGGTGTTTCATCATAAGCTCAGTTATTTACCTGAGTCAGCAACAATAGAAATATTCGGGCTGAGACCTTAAAACTGGCATCCGTAGTATCTATATCTACGTTATTCTATACTGGTAAACATCAGAATCTCTACACTTCTACACAGAAGAAAAAATAAAGAACTGGAATTTCTCGGTCCATCAGTCATTTGAGTGTGTGGTTTGTTTTCAGACCGCCGTCGCATGGCACCTGTACTGCGTCGTCCGGCTGTACGTATTTACTTTTTCAAGCAATTTGTGTGAATGGCGGATGCTACTGACAGAGTAGATAATGCTAATTCTTTTTGCAAACTTTAAGTCGTAAGGTTTGTGGTGTAATCACTGATTTACACGTATTTTCACAGTTGTCGTGCCTTTTGCACCAATCTTTTTCTGTGGATAGCACTAATGTCTTATTTGTAACTAAACAATCGGGCAAAAGAAAATTATCAGTTGTATAAAAAAACAAAAGCGATGGTACAGGTTTGAACCCAAGCAGAAAACGCAACATGGTCCCGATAACAACGCAGGTCCGAAAACTTTGTACGAATTGTGCATTTTTCAAAACGTGAAAAGCGTACTGTGAGACACAGTCAGTATTGATGACGTATCCCCTGACTCCTGTGTCATTGTGTGACTCTTTATGCACTTCTTCAATAAACTCTGATTTGAGTAGGTTTTTAAATTGTTGGAAAATTATTTCTGGTTGTCAAATAATCATCATAAATCTCACATACGTCTTTGTTTCTATTTTTTGGATCAAGTGAAGTCGGTGATAACTTTCTTTTGCCCGGTAGTTTAGAATAAAGGGGCAGGGGTATGACTACTGTTTTTCTGGTCTCCGGTCAGGTGCTCCTTCTCCAGACCACTGAGGCAACATGACACGAATTATACAATACAGGAAACTACGTTTATAACATTATAGTGATTTGTTTTTTGAGCCCAGGCCCAGTAAAATGTTCTTGCTGAAATGCGTATCATGAACCCCGCCAAAATTCGTGTCCCTTTGAGTTCATTATAATAACCACAGTTTACTCTATCTCTTGTACAAACCATGTCTCCATATTTACTGATTAATATGATACATGTTATAATATAAAACCGAACTATCGAAAAATAGTTAATAGAGGTAAGGAAAATATTATAGCTTACTCACTGGTGGAAGGTTATCCTGTCAACTGCCTTTCTTCCATCGCCTTCAAAGAAACTGTAAAAGAATATAAGTGAATTCCACCTCAGTGTTCTTCTGAACAACTACAGACCTGCATCAAATCTCCCGTTCGTCTCTATGGTGTTAGAAAAGGCTGTGTGTACCCGCCTTTCTGAACATCTGAAGAAACACAAGCTGCTTGACAAACATCAATCTGCATATCGACCAAACCATTCCACTGAAACAGCACTAGTAAAAGTCACCAATGACATTCTAACAGAGTGAGTGAGTGAGTTTTGGTTTTACGCCGCTTTTAACAATATTCCAGCAATATCACGGCGGGGGACACTAGAAATGGACTTCACACATTGTACCCATGTGGGGAATCGAACCCGGGTCTTCGGCGTGACGAGCGAACGCTTTAAACACTAGGCTACTCCTAGACCTGAAAATCAAGGGTACATCTCTTTCATGGTTGCAATCCTACCTATCGGATCGATCTCAAGTAGTTAAGATTAAGAGCAAAACATCAAGTCCCACAGATCTCAGGAGTGGTGTCCCCCAAGGTTCCGTGCTAGGACAAGTGCTGTTCTCTGTGTACACTACACCACTCGGAAGAATAGCAGACAAGCACAATTAGTCAACCAACATCAATATGCAAATGACAACCAAATCTATTCTTCATTCCCTACCACGGAAGCCCTGCCATTTTGAACTGTCTTTCTGATTCCTGCAATGACATTCAGACATGGATGACTAAAACCTATTGAAAATTAATGAAAGTAAAACAGAATTCATGCTTATTAGATCAAAAACAAAACTTTCCAAACTTGGCAAGCCATCATTCCAAATAGGCAATACTGCCATAGCCCCAACCCCGAAGGTCAAGAATCTAGGGGTTATTCTCAATGCAAATCTAAAAATGGACAAGCAGATCTCCAGTCCTCGATCACAGTACTCCAATACTAAAAGATTTACACTTGCTACCAATCACCGCAGGAATTGACTACAAAACTATTGTAATCACGTACAATTGTCTCAACGGAATGGCCCCTGATCACCTCGCAGGGTTACTGCATCTGTATCAGCCCTCACGCTCACTGAGATCACAAAAACAAATGCTAGTGACAGTGCCAAACATCAAAAGCAACTTTTGAAGTGCACTGCGCTACCACTTGAACTAAAAACCAGTGCGTCACTAACATCTTTTAAGACATATCTTTTCAAGTGTCAATTTCCATCTTAAGCGCACAGAGCATTTACTAGTAAATGATGCGCTATATAAATGCAATTATTATTATTCTTTTAATACTGGCTCATCCCTACTGAGAGCATTGGTACAGGGACGAAAATGCAAACTTGTTGACACATTGTTGAGTCAGTAAAGGACATTGCTGCAATAAATCATTCTTATCATATCAATATTGTTGCACTATCAGCTACAATATTATCCTGAAAGACGTTCCTAGCTGAAAACTGAAATTCAGCAAGAAGATGGCCGCTGTGCAGAGTTATCCTGCCCAGGCCAAAGTCAAACGCTATATCTTTTTTGTGACGTGACCCATTGTTCTATGACGTTGCTATCTATATATAAATTACCTCTGCTGTGAGGTTAACTATCCACTAAATTTGTGCTGCTTTTTGTCGTTTAGTTCATTTTAGAGTTATCTACAAAGTCTATCCATTTACATAATAATAACGGTAACGGTTCTCTCTATGGCATTTTTATTAGCGGAAACCCTCAACTATTCAATTGCCTTCCTTCGTAATGCAGTTAATGGCAGACCCCGGGCTTCTATAGATGATAATGCCCTGGATGAGACGTTGCCCTTACATTGATACCTGCTGGTATATACGCTTCCACTCACGTTTTGAGCAATATTGCCCTCGGTCCGGTGATGGCTGTTACGTCGGGTCCAATAACAAGGGTTGATTCAAACCCAGGCGTAGACTTGAGGATTGCCCTGAGGTGGGCAAAATCTCGCCCCAGCTGTGCTCCAGATATTGAATTGTTGAAGGGCGGGGGAAACCATGCAGGTTCTGGAGAGTTACCAAAATAGGGTACAGAATTTATGATGTGACCTTTGCCATTCACATACATGCATTCATATAGAATATAGCTACCTTTGAAACATGCATGAATTAAAACAGGCGATAGCTTTTAATAATACACAGATATTAAGAATTGAATAAGATGTATAATATTAATAATACAAAGACGACTGTTATCTACTTTTATCCAGTGAGCTATAGAAATATACACTACCATTTCCCAGTTCAAATGCGGGTATCTTGTAGTTCTTGGAATTACTGTAGTTCATCAGTTCTATGGCGTTTGCAGGGTCCCATTGTCCGTCTTTCTGCTTCAGCACATTGAGGCCAAACACCAAGTCCCATCCAACAGTCTTCACGAAGTCATTTAGATTGTCCCAAATAGCACCTCAATGATAAAATACATCTTCCATTGGAAACACCATACATAATGTGACATGCTTGTTAGTAACTGTGAGTGGCTCTCGTCGTAATTGTGAAGGTTTTTATGTTTCGTGGCCAGGGGTTTGTGTCTAGGGTTCGTGTCTAGAGCTCGGGAAATATGTCCTCACAGCAGACAAAGTCGCATTTCAACCCGACTTGAATGTCACAACTTGAAAGCTCAACACTGCTCTCGGCGCTATTACTCCAGGTTACCCCGAAATGTAACTGTAACGATCATTTTATGCTCCATAATTTTATGAACCAGTGTCAACATTATTCACCGTTATGGCATGGAGTAGAGCTAATCACAAAACGTATCAGGACATATATAACTATACCTGTATATGTGGAGTTTGCACTTGTACCCCCATGACCTGTTGGGTCAAAGGTGAGGAAGTCTCCAACTGTTCCGCCTATTCTCAGGTAGCACGGAAACATCGCTTTTGCCAGCGTCTGGACTTTAGGTGATCTAGTTTTAAAATACTGGTATGTTTTCAGAACCTTCACAAGTTTCTACCTTGGAAAATAGTAATACAAATACTTATTAATGTGTTCTATTGTTAACCTCAAGCAAATGAGAGCTACACGTACATTGTTGTATATAACTGTATTGTGTAAGCCCACTCACCTGAAATCAAGTCCATACCAATTAGCTGATAGTGGTAGCAATGATGAATCAAGGGTCACTCCAACGAAACGGTCATCTATCAATCCTATTTCTTTGTCTGTGGCAACAGTGACAGAAACAGATTGACTGTGTGTACATTGCACATACAAAGAACAGAGTATAACGAGCACACGTCTCACATCCATGGTGTCAGCAGTAAAGTAAATCAGATAAAGACCTTTTTCTTTATATCTGGAGCACTGACCTCGAGTCAAGGACACGTTGCTCATAGGCCAGAGAAGATAAATAGGTAGTTGACATTCTTGTTGATGGAAAAGTTAAAGTCAGAAATGCCCATCAATGCCCATGTTAACTACCGTTGACTCCACCATTTCTCCAATTCCACCAGATCACCAGGTTTGGTATTAGTCTGGTACCTCACAACAAAACATTGAACTGATGACATTGCAGTTTACTTAAAAGATATGATAACTGGTGTCTGGTTGTAATTGCATCCCAGTATGTCCTGAGGGCAAGTGATGACAAGCAGCACATTGGTGATAACAGTGATAAAGCTCTCATTTCAGTTTCGCGTTTACATTACAACCAAAAGTAAAAAAAACAATCTTCTTATCAGTTCAGCATTGACAGATTTGATAAAAGTGATGATTGTAGAGGACGATGGAGTTGGTTACCCAATTTGCAATGCAGTTTATCACCTGTACTATTTCATGTACACCTTATATCATCACTATTTATAGTGATTCGTTACACATGCTAAAGTCATTCATTACACATGTCAGGTTATGTTTGGATATCATCACCATTCGCTTCGGATAAAGGGCGGTGGGGTAGCCTATTGGTTAAAGCTTTTGCTCGTCACACCAAAAACCCGGGTTCGATTCCCAACACGGGTACAATGTGCGAAGCCCATTTCTGGTGTCCCGACCCGTGATATTGCTGGAATATTGCTAAAGGCGGCATAAAACTAAACTCACACACTCAGTCACTCACTCTTCGGATAAAACATGACACAGATTCTTTGAAGTCATCTGAATTCCCAGATATATATTGTTAGAGTCTTGATCCGAAGTTTTGCTGAAGTCGAGTATTGTCGCCTAGGAATATATTGCTATGATACATGTTTCTCTTGGTAGTGTTGGTAATATGTTTGGGTAATTCTCCATAAGCAACAACTCATCAGAGGGGTTTAGAACAAAGATGGTAGAAAACACTACCAGTGAAAGTGCAGATTCTCATTTATGTTTTAGACACTACTTGTGTCCAAGCGTTCATGAGAGTCAAGTTTCATTTTCAAGTGCTTGTACAGAATGAAAACTAATAGGGCTATTTAAATCTGTGACGAGTGTTTGGCAACCCCATTTGGCACCAAGAGACTTGAATGTGTAATACGTCAGTATCGGAACCTATTTTTGATTGAATGAAGTACTACATGAGTATGCTGATTCGAACAGGAAATAGGAAAAAGTGAAATATAAATCCATTAAGGGTCCAATAACAGTCAGAGAATTGTACTGATGCCAATTCCTGATAAGGTGCATGAACAAGTCAATTGGGTACTGATATTTAGTACTCAAGTTTCTGCAAAGCCACCACACTGGTACAGCGGAATTCCAGCTCTTGTCCATGAATCCTGGGAATTGCCTGAGCAACTTGATCAACCTGACTCTGATGCAACTCTGACTTTGGTTTCCGCTTGGAGCTGCGCCGACTGGGTGCTATATCCATGAAAGAGCTCTATTCTCAGCCTCAAAGTTCCCTTAAGCCTTGCTTTTACAAATACAATCTTTCAGGAGAATGTAATAAAACGCATGTCCAGTGAACTGGAAAATATCAAAAATGTTAAAAATCAGGAGAATGGCTCATCCATCTGAGCTTGTGACACGAAGGTGCAGTGGTGATGAAAATTATATTTTTGTATAAACCAAGGGGCATTTCATTTCTCTGAGTTTTATATAAGCCTAAATAAGATTTTCTTCATACGGGCCTAGTGGTGTAAGACCAAAATGTGGCGCTGTACGAGCATATTTTCCGCGCCCAGGGTTTTTTAAGTTTGGAATCATATAATCCTGAAAGTGTCACCATCCACACTGCCATCGTTTTATTTTTAACGCATCTACGTATTAAACAGATTTATTATTCAGTATATCTGCTGTTCGTGAAACTTGATCCTAATTGCAACACATCTCGGATCTGTGTTGTTTATGTTTTCATAATGATGGTAACAGAGTAGATATATAAAGGCTGTGATATTCCTATTTCTTTCAGCCACGATCTTGCGTTGAGCCCCGTTTGATGCAGCAATTAAATCAAGTAAACAGACATCTATAAATAGGACAACCGAACTATGTCCAGATGGTGCCGCACCGTCACGTCAATTACAACAACAAAACGAAAACAAAGATTTGTAATGCTACATTGTTTTACTCTCTGTATTACAAAATACCAGTCACAATCACTTGCATATATCAACATCAGCATCAGGGAAAACAGCAAAACCGAAGGACTTTGCTGGTAGCATGAGGAACCCGCCATAGGCCTTTAGAGGCGGCATGTCGGGGATGGTATTGTTCACATAATCCAGTCGTTTGCCATTTAGAGTGACGTTCCTGAAATTACATATGCCCATTCTTATTTCTCTGGACTCGTGAAGATCCGGGGTAGAATTGATCTTCAGTAACACATGCTTGTCGTAAGATGTGACTAACGGGATCGGGTGGTCAGGTTCACTGACTAGGTTGACCCATGTCATCGTATCCCAACTGCGTAGATCGATGCTAATGCTGTTGATCACCGGATTGTCTGGTCCAGACTCAATTATGCACAGACAGTTGGAATATTGCTGAGTGCGGCGTAAAATTAAACTCACTCAATCACTTATTTCTCTTCCAATACGATACCAATAACAGTCCTAATGACGATAGTATTTGTTATTCATTTGTCTGATAGTTACTGACATAAGACACTTTTAAGAATGTTCGACGATATATGACATATGGCTGCTTTTATTTGAAGAATGTTCGACAATAGTATAAAGTTATTATCACGAAGCGTTTATTTGGCCAATTTGTACGAGATGTTGCTTATTTCAACGTGTTTAGTCAGTCAGTCAGTTTATTTAAAAGTCTTATTTTTCAACTGTATATTAGTCTCATGACATGTAAATATCCCGTGTCCATATACTTGCCTGGAGGTTAGTTCTATGAACTCTGGTTTCAGCCAGAAGAGATCCATATTCTTTTGGAATTGTGGGAAGGTGACGACGGTGGTGTAGATGTTGACGTTGATTATATAGACTACAACACTACCCGGCTTGTAGTTGTAGAGGCTGTGGAAACATTGAAAACAGAAGGAGGAAAGCATTAAATAGTTGAACAAAGAAGACATCGAATAATAATAATGTTATGAAAGTGTGCCCACAGTACAAATGTTCATTTTCCATAAGTAGATGTTCTGATATAATAAGAAACAGTCGTGTATATTGAACATCCCTCAAAACACGTTGCAAATGTGTACCTGCCCTGTCTGGCACAGTGGGCGTAGACTCTTAAACTGTCGGTTGAGTTGGTCTGTACAGACAGCACCTTGTACCCGACCAGTCTCTTGTAGAGCAACGTCAGATAATAGTCCTGGAAAGTGATCATTGTTACACATTGAATACACCCATACATACACACATATACGTCATGCAAATTTGATTCATCACAAGTGATGCCTTCTGCAGGCAAATAGGCGCAAACATTCATATTCAGAAAACACTACTTAAAGCAGTGTCGATTGTACGATTCCACAAAAGAGCATGGCAAAGGAGATAATGACACAGTAGCGTACTCCACATACCACAGTGCCACAATGAAACATTAGAACATGTCACAGCATTGTAGTCTGGTTTACATCAGATGCACTGTGAGAAGCATGAGTAAGTGCCAACAGAGTAAGTTTACTTATAATAATCAAACACTGACCATACTCAACTGTACACGTGCAGAGTAAATTGTACCAATGACATGTATGCAGTCAGAGTAGGAACATCAATAACGAAGATGTAACCAGGATGCACTGTACTTGTGGCCACAAACAAGAACGTTTTCACGAAATCAAACGATTAATTCACTAGACTTTATGTCAAATAACAATGTGTACATTTATGAATTTGTGATAGAAACACCTAGCGTAAAGTTGCATTTTAGCACACAAATGGGAAATATCTATTGTACCTACCGGATAAGGTTCAAACGTGTTCATCTCGATGAGAGAATAGTTTTTCCCATAGTACGATTGTCTTAACACCCCTTTAAGTCCCATACGTGCAGCAATCCCGAGCTTGTCTAACCATCTGAAATATTCAAGTCATTCATAGAAAGGTGCGTACATATATAATGCAATTACGTTTTCCTATTCAAAGTGTTTTTGGTGAAAGTAATACGGTTACGTTGCTTTTACGTTTGAGGTAAAGTTTCATTCATTCATTCATTCATTCATCCATTTATTCTTTCATTGTGGAAGGCCTTACAACAAATATCGTTCATTATCCAGACGAACCTACAATGTACACACTCCTACACTATATGACATGTAACAATAATTTATGATCAACGAGGAATGACGAATTATCTGTCCCGAGTGTAATTTATCTTTTGAGTCATAAGTCTTTGCGACTTTGTGTGTGTATTAGACGCTGCGGATTGTGTAGCGTAAATACAGAAAGTGATTGTGTGTGGTAAATACGGGAACTCATTATGTATGGTAAATACATGAAGTGATTGTGTGTGGTAAATACAGGAAGTGATTGTGTGTGGTAAATACAGGAACGGATTGTGTATGGTAAATACAACAACGGATTGTGTGTGGTAAATACAGACACTGATTGTGTGTGGTAAATACAGGAAGCGATTGTGTTTGGTAAATACAGGAACGGATTGTGTATGGTAAATACAGACACTGATTGTGTATGATAAATACAGACACTGATTGTGTGTGGTAAATACAGAAAGTGATTGTGTGTGGTAAATACAGGAACTGATTGTGTATGGTAAATACAGACACTGATTGTGGGACATCAAGCAATGACTGTTCCTATAGTCAACCTCTGGTTTGCCTGATTAGCCTATTTTACTATCGGCCTCACATAAGCTCGGCTGTATTTCATTGTTTTGCAAGAAAACATTTATGCACAATAAACGACGCCATGGGATAGCTGAAGAAAATGGATATTGAGTTCTCTAATCATACTGCAGACCCGGGAAGGGTAACTTTCATGAAGCCCATTTCTAGTGTCCCTCACCGTTTTATTGCTGGGATAATGCCAATTGTAAACAACCATATCCACTAGTGACTCGTGCACTATAAATTGTTATAAGCTGCAACACAGTTAACCTGGAAACTACGACCAATACTCACAGAAAGCCTGCTACATATCTGTCAGACACACCAGGAGTTCCACCTCCATAGAAGGACGATGTCTCCCCGAGCCACAGGGGCGTGTCGGGGTTGGAGAGGTTGGTGACGTTACGCGCTATGTTGATGTCTGTTATCAGACCGTCCATAACCTGGGGGTCGGTACAGGCGTCCGGGGTACCAAAGGCTTTATAGGCGTAGTACCTGCACATATTTGAGCGGCTAAGATCAAGTATCCATACGAAGCTTTATGCCCTTGATGATAAAAGTACCAAAATTGGTTATCATATAAAAGAACGTGTCTGAAATAATTTCAGATATGGAGGCACCTCAAAATTTGTGTTTTAGCGCATGCGCAGCACATAAACTATCCCATACTATTTTCAGCATTTCACCTTAAATCTTTAGTATAGCCAGCCATTACACGCCTATAATTTTCATTAATAGTGATTTACAGGCACATGAAAAGAAAAGAAATACATAAATTTAGAATAGAACAAAACATTTCGAAACAATAAACACTTACTCTTCCCGCAATGGCAGCTAGCAAGTAGTTTTTTGACTATTGAACTCTGTGTGTATGCTTGGAATTTATCGGATTACAATTGACTGAAAATGTACACCATAATACAAAAAAGGTCTTGGATATGTTTAACAATCAAAATCTAAGTGACTATTCCCCAACAGTCAAATGATTTCTCATTCAAAATTGTGTATTTATTTACAAATGTATTTTATTTATAATCTCTACACAGTGTCGAGTTCCAGCTAGGCTGATCACAGAGGCGCTTTTTTTCCCTCGATCATTAGATATCAATTTCAACGGCACATCGTATTTTCAATCTCAACTCCCTGGGATGTATACAACACAATGTCTTCTCTACATCGATTAATAAACATAGTTTATAGCGAACATATATTTTGATGTAGCTGAATAGAAAATAATAAGTAGTTCAGTTCAAGACTCACTGGTGAAAGGTTATCCTGTCAACTGCTTTGCCTCCATCCCCTTTGAAGAAACTGTAAGAAGTATGTAAATAAATCCAGGCATCAGAATCGTTAGAATCGAGTCAATCACTCTATGTGAGAGTTGTGTCCTAGTTACATGATGGTTTTATTGAAATAGCTGATGAAGATCCGGGTTAAAATATATCTTCAGCAACCCAATCGTATCGTTAGAGGCGACAAATGTGATCGGCTCGCTGACGTGGTTGACACATGTCATCGTACCCCAGCTGCATTAATCACCTGCATCTCTGGTCCTGAAGTGATTATTTACATACTGACGGCATATAGCTGGAATATTAAAGATGGAAACAAGCCCACCAAAGAAGCTGGAATATTGTTGAGTGAGGCGTTAAACAAGAGACAAAAAATGTAGTTGCAGATGTTGATCTATGTGTGAGATGTACGCTCTGTAGTGATTTATAAACATATCGTCATCATATACTGAGGATCGTTAACAGACCCTGTTTCAGCAGCTATTTCTTATGTTATGGTAAGGGGGGGTTGGGGTGGTTCGCACTTATATATGTTCACATAACAACACTTTTGCGGCTACTAACCAGCTATTCCGGGAGACAGTCTCGTCCAAGCTGTGCTCCAGATATAGTGTCGGTGAAGGGTTTAGGGAAAGATGATGGTTCTGAAGGACAAACAGAGAAGATTAATGCTTCCAGGACATGGTTGTTTGCCAAGACTGAAGTACACAGTTGTAAGTTACAGAGAAAAACACAAGGAAATACTTTAGGTAGATCTTTCTTGGAAAGATACGCTGTTTTAGCTCTGGAACTATTACATCACGCTCACTATCGGATGTGTTTTGATGTGAAGTATTTGCAGACCTAAACGTGTTTCTTCAGGATGTTTGTCGTTAACATTGTCTTTGTTCTTTGGTATCAGCAGGTATTATCCTGCCCCATCCTGATCCCACTGTGCACTTCCAAGAGGACAATTATATGGTCAGATGTGCTGTAGAAAAGTGTATCTTAACATGCGCATGGACAGGCAATAACTTTTACTTATACACATAGACGAAACCTCCAGCAAGATGGATAGTATGGTAAAGAAAGACACCTAGTCTATGCTGTATAACCGTTGACATATACATTACCATTTCCGAGTTCAAATGCGGGTATCTTGTAGTTCCTGTCATGGCTATACTTCATCAGTTCTTGGGCGTTTGTAGGGTCCCATTGTCCGTCCTTCCGCTTCAGGACATTGAGGCCAAACACCAGGTCCCATCACATAGTCTCCAGAAAGGCTTTAAGCTTGTCCCACATAGCACCCCAGACATTAAATACACATGTTTATCATACAAGTGTTACGTTCTCAGCACGAAAAAGCCAACGGAAAGACATGTTACCCTGATAAATATACTAATGTACAAAGTTCACGTAAGAACTAGTTTCAATGTTTACAAACATGGTGTCGTCGTAATATAATTACAGTCCTTTCAAAAAAATCAATTTTAGAGAGGATCGCTGATTTCATCATGAAGGGAAGACAGGTCCAGACTTCAAGTGCAGAAATTTGAACTGAACCTAATCTGTTTTTTATTCAATTCTTTAAAGCATGTCATTTTATGGCTGAAAAGGCAAAGAAACACTTTACACTTGAAGGTTGTACGATGGCTAATGAATGCGATGAACCTATTTAAGATCATGCAGTTATGACTGCCGTTACATTGAATACAAATCGAAAATATATGCCATGTGCTCACACCGAGCTTCTAATGGTAGATACAGTCAGTCAATACACAGTCATTGTAAATGAATGCCAACTCAAAGAGTTGATTTTTAAAAATAAAGAGCGGTATGAACGAATTCAATACGATTCATTTTGTTTGTTTTGACATACACCTCAACTATAGAAACATACCAGTGTAAGTAGCGTTAGGACTTGTACCCCCATGACCTGTTGGGTCAAAGGTCATGAAGTCTCCAGGTGTTCCGCCTATCCTCAGGTAGCACGGAGACAATGCTTTTGCCAACGTCTGCACCTTGGGCGAGCTAGAAACAAATCTTGCAAAGAACTATGCACTCAAAAAACAGAGTATATGTATTTGAAATGTAAAATTGATTACACACATATTTATGTCAAATAGCGTAAACATAACTATAATATATAGCACATAAATGAACTTGTATGCTCTCCTAAAATATAAGCCTATCCAATTAATTGATTTGGGCCCATTTGGGAATCAAATTTCACGCCAGCAAAATGGTCATCTAAATGCTATATATCGACACTGTGTAAATTCACTCACCCGAAATCAAGTCCATACCAATTAGCTGATATTGGCAGCATTGTTGACTCAAAGGTCACTCCAACAAAATGGTCATCTATTGTTGCTATTGCCTTGTCCGTAGCAACAGTGACCGAAACAGACTGACTCACTGTACATTCCACATGCAGGGAACATAGTATAAAGAGCATACGTTTGACAGCCATGGTGTCAGAAGCACTGAATGTAAGTTAACCTGTATCAATAGAAAGGAATTCAGATTTATTGCGAACGACTGAACTCGTTCCAGTGACAACCAGAACTTACTGATAAGCCAGAACTGATAAAAGAACTAGTTTACTCTAACGTGATGATGGAAAATTTTGAAAAATAGTGTCACGCCTATATGAACCTTAATATACACAAACAAATAAACCCATGTAGTAGGCTAATTGTAGAAGTTTAACAGGCTTGACACTGTACAATTATATTTCCTGGACAAGTGTAGCGAAGACAAAGCAGTGTCCTCAAAATTGAAATGACTAAAGTTTCCATGTATGGCAATACGACCACTGATGCATCATTGTAGATACATCATTCGCAAACACACACACACACACACACACACACACACACACACACACATATCTACAGCACACCTAATGGTCAGTATTGAAATGTAACAGTCAGTATAAACAGCACTTAGTCAATGCTACGACTTGTCATAATGTTTCTTGTGAAATCTTTCATGAGGCTCTCAACTACGCTCCCCGGTCCGGGTTCCTGTGATTTTCCAAGCAAGCTGTGACGGTCAGAGATGAACGTATGGATCGTGCGGTATATCGGTATATATTGTTCACTGGATCACATTGAACCCAACTGCTTTGATCGTTGTTTTGTATCAATCACTGGATGATGTGTTCAAAGCTGCTCTATTTACAGGTAGTCGGTATATTGGCGGAGTGCTTTTGAGTGCTGTGTTACACAAACGAATCAGTAAGAGTTACACACATATTCTCCAATATTCGACTCCTTTGCATCGACGTAGATGCAACTGTATATACTGTCTCTTACTGAATACAGCTAGTAACAATCATCATCATTACTTACGAGTAGATGCATCATTACATTATCGCCTTCTGATAATTGTAGTATATTTTCATAATGGGAAGTGTAAAAAAACAATAAGTACACGTCGAATGGTTAAGTGGCACTTGCCTCATCACAATGTATCAATGATTTATCCATGACTATTTTGTTAATTTGCTCAATTAAAAAAAAAACAGTTTAATTTTAATGTGAGATCACAGTTCTAAATACTATCACATTCTCTGGAAACAATGAGTGTGACTCAAATGATAATGTTAAAGAGAAGTCGGTATGGTTATGCGCAGACAGGGTAATATGTCATTAAAATTCTTTTCACAGCCACAAGCAAGAGAATATTTTTCCACATTGTATCTATCTGGGGATCTGAACTCAGTCCTTCAGACTGACGAAGGGATGTTTATTCCAGTAGGCTGCCCCTTATTCCTCGACAGCAGTTTCAAGTACTAGTGGTTATTAGTATATACCTCCAATGAACTACATATTGGTTCACATCTAAGTCATCCACCATTCCGAACAATTCTTGTCCACGGCATACTTTATTCATGTGAATGTAATACAAAATACTCATGTTAATAGTGACATCATTTCAGAAAAAAGAACCTTTCATTTTGCCATTTTGATTCGGATTGGAAACTGTGTGCATGCAAGGATTCAGCTTGACTACTATCAGAGAAACACATGACTGAATGAAGAATAAATATTCAGATTTATTTTCATAGCAAGTGCAGATTGTACAGATTCTTCTGAATCATTCTGTGAACATCCTCACTGGCTACTGCAGGCAACCACATCAGCCTCAGGGAAGACGAGGAACCCGAATGACTTCCCGGGGAAGGTAACAGTGTTTCCTTCCGTCCTGTAAGGTTTCAGCTCCGGCAGGGTATTATTGACAAGCTTTAGCGGGTTGTTGTTCAAGGCCACGGTTCTGATATGGTGAAGATGGAACAAGTGCTTTGCATGTTACTTATATTATTTTGTGTACTCCCACATGATATCTGCATGTATATATAATAGTGTTGGTTTGGCCGGCCACTCACATAACGTGGTTTTCTGTGGTTTTCTAGAAGAAACTTAGTTTAATTTACCACCTGTAACATCAATCGAAACTCTCGATTTGTAAATTCCCTGTTGCTGAGTCGACCGATTGATGTGAACCAGAAAGCATCTATAGGTTGACAAGTGGAATTATTTGCCAGTGTGTCTATTGAATAGTGTAAACTAGAAAACGTTTAGGTTGAAGGAGGACTTACTTGCTTGTGAGTTCATCGACTGGCGTCAGCCAGAACACATCTACAGGTTGGTCGGGAAATTGTGGAAACGTAATGGAGGTAGTGTTATTCGTGGGCAGCAGGAAGTACATCGTCACACTTCCGGGCGCGTAGCCATAGGAACTAAAACACAACACTAAATATTAGAGGACCGTTCCCTTGACATGAACATGAATCTGAACCCATTATATTTTACTCCATATTCTGTATTGATTATGTTTGATTTTCAATGGCGCACGGAAGAAGACCTATGTCGACACGTACTTTATTATTTGATTAAAATGTGAACAAACGGTTGGCAAAAGTGTCTGGGCATCCAATTCTGTTCCCGGGCAGGTCATATCAGAAAACATCAATATATAGTACATGCTATGTACATCAACCTCATCTATTGTACAGACATTCATCTGACGTCCAATCTGGTTATTCTCTAATTCATTCTTTGTACGTACCTAACTGGCTTCAAATAAACTTACTTACTCGCAAATCAACTTACTTACTCTCTCTTACACAAGATCCGTACATCAGCCTATCAACCTATATATATACTGTATCTACTGTATATACAACTCATCCCCAATCTATTGCAATAGCAGCTCACGTATATATTCCCTCACATTTTTTCTCATGTATCACTTGCTTGACAATGACATTAGAATCTATGTCGACACGTCGCCTTTCACAGAATAAAGAAGTTGTTTATCCATGGAATTATCATCATTGTTCATGACATATCTCAGTGAGCTAGAAGGTTATCATAGGTCCATAATATCCAACGACTATATCAATCCCTGTGAACTTATTCAACATACCAACTGCCAGGACAAGTCCCTTCATACTTTCGTGGTACCTAACCTCACATCGCATCCGTTCATTCAACAGATTTTTCTTACTTTGAATTTACGTCTTAGCAGGCTAATGCTTTAAAATATCTGGCTGCATTTTGAAATTACATGGATGGCTTTGTGCAGTGGGCGTAGGCTCTGATGGTGCTGTTGTCCACGCTTGCCGTTACTGAAAGCACGGAACCTCCGACCAGTCTCTTATACAGGACAGTTAACCAGTAGTCCTGCAGAGGAACGCATGAACAAAACAAACTCACTAGCTTACATCAATATAAATAGAATATAGGAATGATTGACTTCTCTACAACCATATTTTGTTGAGTTAAATGTTCAGTGATATTTATTGCTCCAAGAATTTTATCATGTGAAATAATGAATTAGACTAACTATTTGTCATTGTAACATCTATTCAATATCTCAATGAACTCAGTGCGGTAAGTTTCCATTCTGTTACGCAACATCATCTGCAGTCGTCTTTGGCAACGAAAACATAAATATGTTTCATCGTTATCGCAGAAACTGCTTTTCCAAATGAAGTGATTTAATCAAATTCATTGCATGATGGGTAATTTTCTCATTCCTTGATAAAAATGCACAGCATTCATCCAACTTTGGCTTTTTTCACCGCCTGCTTTAATAACCACAGTCGTGATTAATACAACATCATCCCAACTGACTCGTACATAAAATATCAAACATAATTAGGTTGAGATTAACCATGCTTGAATTTTCAATGAAACACTTACACCACTAGGTTTAAAGGCAACATTGCGGTACAGTCTATATAATAATAGAGGGTCACTGACACTCGGTGATTTATTGTTGTAGGTGCTACATGTGTCTATCATTCCCAGTTATTCGTTATCCTAGCAGGAAGATGCCACCATGCCCATCCCTACACGCACCAGCCACATCGCCTGAGAAAGGTTTGATTTACAGGGCTGGACTTTTTTGTAAACTAAAACACTATCCTTGAAAACATTTGATCCAGCAGCAAGGAACGTTTAAAACCAGAGAAGCGTGCGCCGTGTACATGCACACTATATACATATATATGAACAAACTTCCAGTTTCATTCATACGGGCAGTGGGTCAATGGTCGTCTCTATACTTACAGGCAATGGATCAAAGGTATCAGTGTCAATCAGTGGATAGTTGTCAACGTAGAAATCCTGTCTGAGAACTGCTTTCAAGCCCATCCTGGCAGCAATACCAAGCTTGTCCAGCCACCTGGACAGTGTACACTTTCAAAAGGTGGTGTAGAAGTTGCAATAGAATGTACGTGTGTTGTGACTTCAGCCCATTTCTACATTTAAGGTCACAACATACGTGTCTGTTGTTTTACTAAACGATTTACGAATGAAGGCAAATGTTATCTTGGGCTACTGATTTTGTAAATATCACTTGAAAAAGCATTATCATGAACTACCATCAGTCATCATTACGCGAGTATAGTTGACTAAAGTACAATTAGTTGACTAAAGTACAATGTGTATGTGTGAAGTTTTGTGCTGATTTTTTTACGCACAGAAACCCAGCGACATATCTATCGGAGATTCCCGGAGCTCCGCCGTGATAACAGGAGGAAGTCTCTCCCAGCCAGACTGGAGTCAGAGGGTTGGTGCGTCTTGACACATCCAGCGCTGTCTTTATGGCACTGACTAGTGTGTCCATCAACTTGGAATCGGTGAAATTGGGGAGTTGTGCGGTATCGCCGTTGGTGTAGTAACTGTCGATAGATTGGTAGATTGTAATTGTTTAGTCTCCGATAGCAATTAATCGATGGAAGAAACGAAAAACTATCGACGCATCGATAGTATGTGTGACTTTTGATAGTTTACTAAATGACTTCCGTTGGTACATGCGCAGCGCAAAATACAGGGTGTTTGGGTGCAGACTTAGTAGCTTCAATGAGATTATGTTTTAACTGTTTACTTGACCTGGGTTTCAAGTTTCTTGTCAGTTATTAAAAGATACTGAAACTACTTCAACTTGTGTTTATTTCATATAAACTATACATTCATTTGGAAAATGACTTCAAATAGTTTTGCAATAGTTGCTCTATAGACTATCGCTATCGCAATAGTATGTTGCAATAGACTATCGCTTTCGCAATAAATGTAGTTGTTTCCCCTTCAATAGTCACCCTTAGTATTTTTCATATTTCTTGTCAAGTTGGAAGTATAGCTAACAAGTAAAACGTGATAATTTACTCAGTAGCATGCCTTTTTTATACCAGCAGCCACGCCTGCTATGATGAACTTCCACGACAGATGATAAAAGACTATACATCAGAAAGTCAGTTCAAGTCATTTTCATGTAATAAATGTGGACCCTAGTATTATATATGAACTGACTGATCTTTCAGTAAGCCAAGGATGTATTGATGGAACTGTGTCAAAGAATGTTAGAAATAAGATTAGAAGAGGTATTTGAGCATTGTAGAACATAAATATCAAAATCATTTGCACCTACTGGTGAAAAGTTATTCTGTCAACAGCCCTGTCTCCTCCTGCTGCGAGGAAACTGAAAAAACAAAACTGAATGATCATGGAAGTCTGCGTGGTTTACTGAAAAATAATATGTGTTCCTGGGTCGATAGCCGAGCATCATCTTCATAAATGACAGCAACGCATATCAATGCAACACTTGAGGCCACTGTGGTCAAGATTCCAACAGAGGCAGGATACCCTACGTGAAAATAATATAGCTGATCGCGATGTAATAGAACGCGACAAATCATGCTAGATTAGACCCTAGATGGTTGAGAAGATGTATTGTAACTTCCAAACCACTGATTAGATTACATGGTAATACATTCCTTACAACTAATTACTGTTACAACATGTGAACGTCTACTAAGTCCTAACAGAATGGAATAAAAATTCCCACAACATTGTTTAACAATACATTCCTCCGCAGTGTAACAACGAAAGGGTCCTGTTATTGAGAAGAAGATACCTTTCATGCCTGGGTATTAGCTTTGCGACCATGTGCACGACATGCGTATTTCTGAATTGTGTCATCGACTGAGCAGGATACCGAGTGTCATCACTGGTTTTGGTGATTCATAAACGCATGTATATTGTATTGTTTACGGTTGGACATGCTTACACCCACATGTGGCGCATTTGTTTGATAGTCCAGACTTGGTAGTTTCGCATTTGTTTGATAGTCAAGACTTGGTAGTTTCGCATTTGTTTGATAGTCCAGACTTGGTAGTTTCGCATTTGTTTGATAGTCAAGACTTGGTAGTTTCGCATTTGTTTGATAGTCAAGACTTGGTAGTTTCGCATTTGTTTGATAGTCCAGACTTGGTAGTTTCGCATTTGTTTGATAGTCCAGACTTGGTAGTTTCGCATTTGTTTGATAGTCAAGACTTGGTAGTTTATGCCAACTATCACTTTTATGTGAGCTGGGTCTATGTTTCTGTTGTTGGACTGAAGTCCCAGAATTGTATCAATGCCGAGTCAAGTACAAAGCAAATGGCTGGTCCACTACATCAAAGCTGACGTCCACTGTGTTGTCAAACAAATCAATTTCCACAACGGTTTTCCTCCTTGTAAGCCCCCGAATCCTTGTATTCCTGCACGGTGGTTGTAATTATAATTAACGAAAGGAACGTCTGCGTCATAGACCACTGTCATTACAGTTCTGCCGTGTTGCGCCGGGTTGTATACTTCCTTCTCCAGGCAAATTGTGGGAGTGGCTGGTGCCACCGACACTGTATATATCGTCATAGTTCAAGTTTCAGTGGTCACTGTTATTTTGCCCCTTTCCCCTGGGGATTCTGTTTTTGGGGAAAGGCAAGATTACATATTCATTTGGACTGACGGGAGCCATGTAGTAAACGTGGTGAGCAGTGAGAAAACACTATGTGGAATGCTGGTCTACCTCACTGATGACATCTAGGAAATATGTTTGGGAAAAACAGTTAGAAATTAAATAAGCATCCCCATGATAACCAGTTGTGCTCTCCTTCTTCCACATTAGTTTCTTTCAATACATACGAATCGGAATTTCTGCTGGGATGGGTAAAATCCAAACAAAGTGACATGATTTGGTCGTGGGAAAAACATGATTTAGCCAATACCCTCTGAGTTGTTGACATACCTAAATTAGTAAAAGATGATGAGTTAGCTTCATTTGTTTCATAATTAGGTCTCAGCATACAGACTCAGACAGATTATCAACTCACCTAAAGGTTTTGTGACAAGAGGAATGTCTACAGCCTTCCGACAGTCAGATTATCAACTCTCCTAAAGGCTGTGTGACAAGAGGGATGTCTTCAGCCTTCCGACAGTCAGATTATCAACTATCCTAAAGGTTGTGTGACAAGAGGGATGTCTTCAACCTTCCGACAGTAAGATTATCAACTCTCCTAAAGGTTGTGTGACAAGAGGGATGTCTTCAGCCTTCCGACAGTCAGATTATCAACTCTCCTAAAGGTTGTGTGACAAGAGGGATGTCTTCAGCCTTCCGACAGTCAGATTATCAACTCTCCTAAAGGTTGTGTGACAAGAGGGATGTCTTCAGCCTTCCGACAGTCAGATTATCAACTCTCCTAAAGGTTGTGTGACAAGAGGGATGTCTTCAACCTTCCGACAGTCAGATTATCAACTCTCCTAAAGGTTGTGTGACAAGAGGAATATCTTCAGTCTTCCGACAGTCAGATTATCAACTCTCCTAAAGACTGTGTGACAAGAGGGATGTCTTCAGCCTTCCGACAGTCAGATTATCAACTCTCCTAAAGGTTGTGTGACAAGAGAGATGTCTTCAACCTTCCGACAGTCAGATTATCAACTCTCCTAAAGACTGTGTGACAAGAGGGATGTCTTCAGCCTTCCGACAGTCAGATTATCAACTCTCCTAAAGGTTGTGTGACAAGAGGGATGTCTTCAGCCTTCCGACAGTCAGATTATCAACTCTCCTAAAGACTGTGTGACTAGAGGGATGTCTTCAGTCTTCCGTTGGTCAGATTTCAAGCCCCTCCTTTGGTGTTTATATTTCAGAACGTTTGAGGCAGAATCGAACATGGCCTGTTTGCCACTAGTGTCAGACGACGTTTGGATGGCAAATGTTCATGGAATATACGGAGTCGCACAATCAACTTTGGTCATGAGCGAGGTTTTCTGTGAACATGTATTGCGGTCAGTGAACCCCCTACGTATCAGTTATCCTCGTTCGTATATTATTCTCATAAATGATAACAAAGCGTTCCTCGATCGTGATGTGTTGTGGGGAAGTTTTGAATAGGAGAGGTCCAACGCTATATGTATATTCACATTGCTCACACACAGAACACTCTGTAGAAGCGAGGAAAATATACAAACTATTTGTTGACTGGGTACAATGTATTTTGTTATGTAAGCATATTTTTCCGGCTACCTGATTGGTCTAGAGGCGGTCACCTGACCGTCGACAGAAAAGCATATTGACTCCAACCCAGGTCCGACCAAAAGTCTTATTGACTAGAGTTACTAAAAATATGACGTCATTCTATTGTTTGCATGTCACAGTTTTGTTGACATCACGTTATTGGTTTGTAAATCGCTGAAATATCTTCGAGCCAATTCACTTGAATGAAATTTTCATAAAATTTCGGTAAGACTTTGGAAGTTGGTTAGGTTTACTTTTTTCTCACGCAAATTCTACTTTTAGTACAGATCACATCCAATCTGCCTGCCTTGCCGAGTCTAGGCTCATCAGTATAAGACTAGTCTCCAATTTCAAAGATCTTTCTGTTGGCATGAAAATATTACATTCATTAAAAAACCACGACGCATTACGTACACTATAGTTTTGTCCCGATAAGTCATGTGTGTATTTATCAGTCAGGTATCCCGACTGCATGGTCGACCGCGAGCAGGATTTTGCCGCTCGCTGGAAACGTCCAATAATTTGTTTGTACGAGCTGGACAGCCGCTTACCTGTAATTTTGGTTAACAGCTGGAATCTCTACTCACCTGTGTTTTGTGTGTACACGTCAGAAATTCCGTTGAACTTGTTATTGTTGTTTCGCCTGCCCAATGTTGACAATTCGATTTATGTGTTACCTTGACGTTCCAGTATATCTTACATAATGCCATTACGATAATTTGACTTATGATCCATGCCTGTACCAAATATTTGCCAACACGAACGCTCTTGGTCACTTATATTAAGGATGAAGCAAAGAAAGTACAGTATAATTTGGTTGGGCTCATATAAACTGTATGGCCACGGCTCTGGCGATGTACTTACTCAGCAAAGAACTGTGTACTTGATCCAGTTACAGAGGCCACGTCAGGTCCAATTACTGGTGTTGTCTCATACCCGGGTGTCGATCGGAGCAGCTTCTTGAAGTTGTAGAAGTCCATACCTATCTGTCTGCCACTCACAGTGATGTTATATTGCTCAGGAAATATGTCAGGTTCTGTAAAAAATAACACTTTTCTGAGAACATAAGAGGAATGTTATTTTCAAGTCATTCATAATAGTAGGACCTGTACCCTGATTTTGAAGAGAAGTGGCACAATTCTCGAATTCAGCCCCCCCCCCCCAAAGTTATCAGATTTGCACAATTTTGCACATTGTAATTTGGTATGTTAAAGTCGAATCATTTAACATGGTAACTTTCAGTCACATCTTTCCATGCATACGGTTATGTCAATACCATTTCCGAGTTCCAGGCCTGCCAGTTGGTACCCCTTCGCACTGTTGTATTGCAGCAGTTCTTTTGCTTTGGTAGGATCCCACTTCCCCTCCTTCCTCTTCAGGGCGTTCAGACCAAATATTAACTTCCAGTTGACATCCTGGACAAATGTATTAAGAGCATCCCAGGAAGCTCCTGCAGACACAACAGACTGTGGGATGACAAATACCTAAAATGTTGGAATATTCGGAGCGTCTGTTATCGTGAGCCCCCAAGAGGACTGCACTGGCCTCCTGGATATACATATATGTGCAATACCATAGCTCAACAAACTATAAATATAATAAGGAGATATACGCACCTGTAAAAGTATGATTGACATCTGTTGTGCCATGACCTGTAGGGTCAAAGGTCAGGTTGTCACCCCCAGTTCCTCCAATCCTCAGATAGCATGGAGACAAACCTTTAGCCAGGGCCTGAACTTTCGGAGACCTGGAGGTAAACAACATTGTGGCACTAGGAGAATCTTGGTACTAAGTTACCACCTGTTTACATAATCGCGTCGCGGCAGGAACAAAGAGTTCAAATACATATCACACATCTACAATGTATTAACGGATAAAACACCAAAACAGAAATGGCAAAGGCATTTACATACATTCCGTTTCTGCGCTCAACGGTTTGGATACAATGTTCTTACAGACATCTGCTAAAACATTGGCGGATCCAGAGGGGGGTTCACGGGACCGACCCTCCCCTTTGAAAATGACTTAAGACCACATTGAAGATTTGTTTTGCGTTGGTGGAACCCTGAAAACACACACACCCCACACCCCATCCCCCACCCCACCCTTTAAAATTCCTTGATCCGTTCATGTAATATAACCTAGTTTAGTTTCTTAGTGGTTACCCCTTATCAGGACCTTTGGTCTATATTTTTCACTGATTTGCCCGAATGAAGATTTGAAATATGACGTGCCCAAAAGTTCAGATACAATAAACTATGTTTTTTTATCAGAGGGACCACAAATTTGAGTTTGATATGTCTGTCGTTCCTTATGTGTCGTTCTAAAATATTCAGCACCTAGTTGGGACATATAAACAACAACAAACAAGCACTTCGTTGTGTTCGTTATAGTTCTTTATGAACGTAGCGTACTGCATGAGTGTGCCCCGAATACAATTTAATAACTTCAAATGGAAGGAATCTTCAATAACATGATAGCTGCTGACCTCTATGCCGATCACCTTGACCTACTTACTTGAAGTCTAATCCTCCCCATTTCGCTGAGGCAGGCAGGAGATGGGAGTCCAGAGTGACACCAATAAATAATTCATCAATAAATGAAACTACTTGTGTTGTTAAAACTGTGACGCTGACATTGACTCCTGCCGTTGCTGTGTGGGATATAAAGGTGGTGACCAGGAGAAGCTGGCAGTGTTCGCTTCATTGTGTCAGGCCTTTCTTATCGGAATGTTTGTCCCATGTAATCTGCATTTATATGTACAGCGGAAGCCGTTTAAACCAGTACTCGTCGCGACTGAAGAAATAATCTGGTTTAGACAGCCGAATTGTAGAGCTGACACGGTTACCTACGACTAGAACTGAACCAGTTTTGTCACTCCCATATTCACTTTTATTCACTTGTGACAAATCAACGCATTTGGGGTTGCTCCTTTACAGTTGATGATTCTCGATGTGGGACAGCAAGCGCGTCACGCAAGAAAAAGCGAAGTCCCTCATTTCTGTGAATATTTTGAGGAAGTCTCTCATTGTCATGGAGGGCTGCTTCTCCGGAACCTCTGTCTCTTCGTCGGAGGAAGAATGCACGGTGTCTTACTCCTTTGGTGCTCCTACCACTCCCGCGTGTGTGGGCTTTTTGTTGGGATGCCCAAGTCACTGGCGACGAAATCTGCTGTCGTCATATCAGGGGGGAGAGAATGGAGGTGAGCCTAGCCCAGAATGTCGTCATCTTCGTCATCACTTTCCTCTCTGATACGACAGGCATGAAAACCACAGAACACAGTATATAGACAGTGTTAGGTGCTCATGTTTCCTTCACTGACATGTATAATGTTGAGTCGTCGAGAGCATTTCTTGCTTATATATCATCTTAAATATATAATTTGTTGTGTCGTCATCAATACATGTAGGTAGCCAAGTGGTTAAAACGCGTCACGCCGAAAGCTCACTCACCATTAATACATGTTGTTTTGTATTGTCGTAGGTACATATTGTGTTGTTTCATTACTGATAAGATATTATGGTGTGTCGGCATTGCTACACATGTTGTCCCGTTATCAATGAACACAACGTTTTTTCTGATAATTATTGTGCCTGTGCCGTTTAAGAGACGTAATGTGTCCGTCTCGGCAAGTCTGTTGTTGGCTGCGAGTTTCGGGCTTGAACGAGTCAATGTTCTTGTCCTAATAAGGACTAACAGGATTTATCATAATTAGATCATCAAATACTTGATCTTCAATCTATCTCCCAACTGTATTGGCCTCCCGGATATGCGCATGTGCAATAGCTCGACAAACTATATTATGAGTAGATTTAAGCGCCTGTAAATCTACTGTACCTGTAGGGTCAAAGGTCAGACTATCACCCTCAGTTCCTCCAATCCAAATAGTACGTGACCCAGAGCGCAAATACAGTAAACTATGGGGGAGAGATACTTTAGTTTGGTATATCTGTAGGTTTGTTAAATGCATGTCGTCCAGTTCTTTCCAGTGATGTGAGGTGGGGGAGTAGACTGGAGTTCATTGTTACGCCAATAAATAAGTCATCAATAAATGAAACAGCATGAGTTGTTGAAACAGTGACGTTAGCATTGACTACTCCGTTTATGACTGGGATATGGAGTAAGAGACCAAGAGGAGAGCTGACAGCATTACCTTCATTGTCTCAAGCATTTCTTATAGGAATGTATGTCACGCTTAATCTGCATTTCCTGAGGTCGTCTTGCGTGTATGTAGACTGTGCTGTGTCGTCTATGTTTCCTTCATATATCACCAGGGTAAAGATTTTGTAAGTGAATTTTTCACAGAATTTGAGATGGTTAGATATTCATGTGACAAGACTGTGAACAGGTTTGGACAAAAATTACTGAATTTGTGCGCAATACTGAATATACATATCGTAAACGGGAGATGTGGAAGTGATTCCGGCATTGGTGATTTTACTTTCTTAGGTCATTTAGGATGTAGTGTGATTGATTATATTCTTGCGTCCACGGATATGTTGTCTTTAATCGCCAACTTTCACATCGTGTAACGGTCGCAATCCCAGCATCTTCCCATCTACCCGACCTCTACCCATATAGACCAGTGCAGGTACATATGGAAGGAGTCGTGTAAACTCAACTTTCTTCATCATATGGAATCCTCGGAGACTTTAGCATTACTCGAACAAGCAGCCATGTGTTCATTGACTAATGTAGCAGAAGCAGTCTCGATATTCACGGACGCCATCCTTTCAGCTGCCTCCATGTTTATACGACCAGAAAGTCACAAAAGCAGTACTTCACCATGGTATGATAGTGAATGCCTCTCTAAAAAGCATGAACGATGTCAGTTTCTAAATGCTTTTAGAAAATCAAAGACAAATCTTTCTTGATGAAATATAAGAGAAAACATGCAGTGAATACAAGTCCTTATGTCGAACAAAGAAAGAAGAATATATTCAACGTCAGAGAGATGATTTGGAGACCTCGACAACTGACTCGAAACGTTTTTGGGGTATAATAAAACGTTTATCAGGTCGTAAACTGCGCCCAAACCCCATAGATGTTGGAGACTGGGTGGATTATTTCTCTACCCCCTACGCAGTCAAGATAATTTAGAATGTATTAATGACGATATACATGATATAGGAGATCCCCCAGATTCTATAAGAGAAATCACTGAAGATATTCTGGATTCCCCCTTAACAAGATTGGAGATCATTCGCAGTCTCGAGGCGCTAAAGAACAACAAATCTCCAGGACTTGATGACATATTGAGTGAATATCTTAAACATTCCTCCCATGTAATCGTTCCATACCTCGAGATAATATTCAATTGTATGTACCAAAGGGTAAATTCCCAGAGACCTGGTCTACAGGAATATTAATTCCTTTTCATAAGAAAGGGTGACACTTCTATCCCCGGACAACTACAGAGCAATAAGCCTCCTGAGCAAAGTCTTCACGTACATCCTGAATCAGCGATTAGTGTGCTGGGCTGATGTGTTGAGTAAATTTCTGAGTGTCAATCAGGTTTTTGAAAAGGTTATTCAGTGGTTGACAATTGTTTTGTTCTGAATTCTATTATCGAGCCTAATCTTTCCCGCAAAGGTGGTAAATTCCATGTAGCTTTTGTTGATTTCTCGAAAGCTTTCGATTCTGTTCAAAAGACATTTTCTTTGGAAATTATTATATAAACCACGGTCTGAGTCGTAAAATGGGTAAAATGTTAGAGTCTATTTATAATAGTGTAAAATCTTGTGTTCGCTCAAATAGTAGTTTATCTCGTGTATTTGATTGCCCAATGGGAGTCAGACAAGGGTGTATGCTCAGCCCCTTTTGTTTTCAGTTTTATATAAAATGAATTAGTTAATGTAACTGAAAGTGAATGTCGGTTTGGTGTCCAGCTACATCCAGATGTTACTCATATTTGCCTTCTTTTATTTGCGGATGACCTTATTTTGTTTGGGAACAGCGTGAGAAGTCTGCAGTTTAAACTAAATGTTCTTAATAGGTACTGTTCAGAATGGAAATTGTCAGTCAACATGCATAAAACTAAAATTGTTGTTTTTTAAGAAAGGAGGTGGTCTATTTCGGTTTGAAAAATGGTTTTATAATGGTAGTGTTGTTGAAGTTGTTTCAGGATATTGTTATCTCGGATTGTATTTTAGTAATAGGTTACAGTGGTCGAAAGCGTTTGACAATATTTCTATTCAAGCCAGAAAAATTACTTCTTAGTAGTATACATTGTTTCAAACCACACACTCGCCTCATCTGTACTTCAAATTATTCGATTCTCCTCTATGGGGCTGAAATTTGGGGGTTTAATAAAATGGAAGAACTGGAAAAAGTACATTTATATGCCTGCAAACGTTTTCTAAACGTTAAGTTATCAACGTCCAATAACGGAGTACTAGCCGAGTGTGGTAGATATCCTGTCCAACTATCTGCTGTTTTAAAATGTATTAAATATTGGTTAAATCTTATTAACATGCCTGGATGCCGTTTGCCTCGAAAATGTTACAATATGATGCGTATGTATGATGATGAGCAAGGCTATGAGAACTGGGTTACCAAGGTTAGAAATATCATATTTAAATTAGGTTTTGGGGATGTTTGGGTATCACACACTTACGGAGATAAAAACGTTTTTGTTAAAATGTTTTTTCAACGACTGAAAGATAATTTTCGGTAAGTTTGCCATAGTGATTTATCTGAGAGCCCCAAAACTGTTAACGTATTGTAATTTTGAATTAACGATTTCTTGTGAAACATTTAGCTCATATTACTGTATCCAAATATAGATCTTGTTTATCACGATTTAGGTTACGTTCCCATAGTTTAGAAATTGAAAGAGGCCGTTACTATAACATTCCCCGAGACAAAGAACATGCAAAATGTGTAACTTATACGTAAATGAAAAAAATGAATATCACTTACTTATCTGTCCAGCCTACATTGAATTAAGACGTAAATATCTTTTGTCGCAATTCTATGTTTTCCCCAATATACTAAAATTCAATTTGTTGTTATCATCCAAAAATGAAGACATTTCCTTGAATACTGCTAAAATATCTGTTTTATGCATTCGAAAAAGGAAATCAATTTTGTCATATTAAGATTGTATATATTATACATGCTTTCATTGTTATCATTTTATTTCATGTCTGCACCGATGAGTTGTTTTGTACTCATAGGCCCGTGGCCTCATAGGTATCAGAAATAAAGATTTGATATCACCATCACTGGTATGTTCAGTGTTGTGGCTCCAAAGCAAGTTTTCCTTGTGTATCATCTTTATTGTATATTTCATTGTGTCGTCATTAATACAAGTTGTGCGGTGGGTTAGCTCTAAAGTGTTCGCTCGTCAGGGCCCGAAGGCTCACTCACCATCAATGCTGTTTTGTATTGTCATGGGTACGTGTTGTGTTGTTTCAATACTGGCTCGTTCTTCATCTTTCATACATATTGTGTTGTTTCATCATATTATCATGACTGATAACATGTTATCATATACTAATATGTTATTACGTGTCGTCCGTGGTACATATTGCTTCGTTTCATCATGAACACATATTGTGTTGTCGTCATTGATAAATATCGATGCATACACTTTTGGAAACATAATGTTTCCGTCTCGACAAGTACATTGTAGAAATTGATGTCGGGACGAATTGGCAGTGATACATAATCGTTGTTGATACAGTTGCTTAGAAACGCCTGTATAGGTGCATTAGTAGGCACTTTATCCCATTCATTTCGTATGTGATAGGACTATGAGCTTCCTGCATGAACGAGTCAAAAAGTTAGTGTCTTAATAGCGGAGACTGTTGCTAGTTATATTTACACATGTTACACAATGACATATGTAACCACACATACTTCGTGTACAACCGGTAGTGTAGATGAGGATCAGTGTTGTTACCTTCAGGTAACAGGGTAAAGAAGTTCCGGTAATGCCTTCATGCCTTACTCTTAGTGCAATGCAGATAATATATATATATGTAAGATATTTCAGGACATGTGGATGAAGGTTGCAGTTGGTTTTTAAATCACGCGAATCTGCAGCCTGGTTGAAAACCAGTCTGATCGAGTCTGGTATGAGTTTCTTTGAAAACGTGTTAAACCTAATCATAATTGAATTCCATTAAAAATAACAGATGACTGAATCCATAATACACATTCAGATTTATTTTTCACAGCAAGTGCAGATTGTACAGATTTTCCTGAATCATTCTGTGAACATCCTCACTGGCTACTGCAGGCAGCCACGTCAGCCTCAGGAAGACGAGGAACCCGAATGACTTCCCGGGGAAGGTAACACTGTTTCCTTCCGTCCTGTAAGGTTTCCAGCTCTGGCAGCGTATTATTGACAAGCTTTAGCGGGTTGTTGTTCAGGGCCACGGTTCTGAGATGGTGCAGACTGATTATGAACTTTCCATGATAATTGTATATTGTATGTTTCCTGAATAATATTTGCATGTAGAAGTAGTAAGTGTTGCAATGGTCACTCATATTATGTTTCAGCTGATTTTCCGTGGTTTTCTAGAAGAAACTGCTTCATTAAATGTATCGCACGTATATGATCAATCTAAACTCTCGTAGTGGAAACTCACCGATAATTTGTCGACCTATTGGTGTTAACCAGAGAGCGTCTGTAGGTTGACAGGAGGAACTATTGGCCAGTGTGATGTGAACCAGAAGACGACTTGTCTAGGGGATGACACTTACTTGCTTGTGAGTCCATCGACTGGCGTCAGCCAGAACACATCTACAGGTTGGTCGGGAAATTGTGGAAACGTAATAGAGGTAGTGTTATCCATGGCAGCAGGAAGTACATCGTCACACTACGGGCATGTAGCCATAGGAACTAAAACACAACACTATGTATTAGAGAGTATACCTCGACTTTGCATGAACATGAATCAACACTGCCATTATATTTGCTCTTATACTTAGTATTGAGAGTATCATTCTAACTAATCCTAAAACGTGCATATAATGAAGGAAAATATGGAATACTTGACAGCTTTATATTTACACATATGTCTCAGTAGTATGTTCTATATCGACAATTGGTTAAACCCTGGAGATTATTCAATTTACATGGATGGCTTTGTGCAGTGGGCGTAGGCTCTGATGGTGCTGTTGTTCACGCTCGCCTCCACTGAAAACACGGAACCCGACCAGTCTCTTATACGGGGACCGTTAACCAGTAGTCCTGCAGATGAAGACGTGAATAAAACAAACTCAATATATACTGTCATTAACATACATTTTCGTAAAATGTGTATTTGAAATGACCGATCAATCAGTACAGCTCAGTCCGTGTGAGCATTTTGTTTTCTGTTGGACTCTATCTGCATCTCAGCGGAAACGATTATCTTCTACCGTTTATCATTATCCCTGTACCTAATCGTAGTATATATGTTCTTTTATTTGTGGCTAGATTATCTAAAATTGCTAATATCTAAAGGGATGGTGTAAATCCAGCTAGGGGTCCATGCAGGAAGCAATGTACCTTAAGTCCCCATGGTCCCTATTATGGTGATCTACCTTCGGTTGTTAGTGATCCTATAGCCTGGCTTTATATTGTATTGTTATCTAAAAAATATCGTTTTATGATAACATGCTAGATTTACTTTTAAGATATGTGATACACTGGTAGTTTTACTGTTCTTCGTCAACAAGCTTTTAATTTCTACTTTTTATTGTTCTCTAATACGACGAATTAATTGCTCACGTCACGATATGGCTGAAATATTGCCAAAGTGACTTTAAATTTTAACTCACTCACTCTACTGTACTTCACTATTACCTGTGGTGAAACTACGTGTGATAGGCAGTATGAAAGTATGACAGTGTATATGACCAGGAATATATAAGGCGAGGTTAGTGAGTGATTCTTGCTTAACGCAGCATCAGCAATCTTGCACAATCACTACATGGTGGTTCATCGAGATACATAGATATCTTGCTTTCACTTGTGTTACTATCTGTTCTGTGTATCAAAGCCAGTCAGGACTAAACCTTTGATCGTGATTTGCGCATAGCTAAATATGAAAACGTTAATACTGGAGAATATCTGGGTTTGATTTTCAAACAGATACCATTTGGCGTGAAGGCCACATGGCGGTGGATTCTTCATCAGAGGTTTTAGAGATGACCAAAATTTTTTGTCTTGTCCAAATAACATAAAATCGCATGAAACTCGTTATGAATTATATTTTCATGTTTCTGGTCACATTCTACAAAGTAAATAGGAGTTATGAAATCTCCCAGTCGTCCCCAGTTAAATTCAATAAAGGTAAGAGGGGAATGACAATTATAAAAAATCACGTGTTTCTAGATGAATTCTCCTGGTCCCACACTGACCAAACAAGAGAATCGTGTTCGATGTGGACCGATATCTTTAACGCGATTTAGGCCACTTTATCGAAGTAACAATTAAAAACAGATTTAGTGTTATACATATTCAGTGTAAATTATAAACTATTATATCCTTCACAAGCCTAAAGGCACACATTGCAGGATATGAACACACTGATAATGTATGGAAATGACATGATATGTCACCGCCAGAACTTATTTTGTTGGTAGGTTTGATGGTAAGTTTTTCATACGCTTGCTTATTCCAACTGCATAGCATACAAAATCAGTTACAGAGTTGAGTTCAGTAAGCCAAGACGTGTAACACCAACAGCCACGCCTGCAATGATGACCTTCAACGACTGAGGAATACAGGCTATATTTCAGAAGGTCATTCTCAAGTCATTTTCATGCAATAAATGTGGACTCTGGTATTATACATGAACTGACTGATCTTTCAGTATGCCAAGGACGTATTGATGGAAGTGCATCAGAGAATGTAAGAAATCGGATTTGAATATCCAACCATACATGAACAAGTATTTAAGCAGTGTAGAACAATTAATGAATATCAAAATCAATTGCACGTACTGGTGAAAGGTTATTCTGTCAACGGCCCTGTCTCCTCCTCCTGTGAAGAAACTGAGGAAATAAAGAAGAATGATCATGGAAGTCTGCGGGATTAACTGTAAAATGTTCATGTGTCGATTATAGAGCATTATGGTCATAAATGATAGGCATGTATTGTAGTGCCTCAGTTGTGGCACTGTAAACTGTGGTCAAGATTCCATCACATGCCAAGGCTGGATATGGAGGATGGAAATAGAAAATTCTTGATACAATAAAAAAGTGTCGCATCTTTCTGGATTAGACTGTAGATGTTTAAGAAGATTTTAGATTACAATTGATTCCAAAAGCATTAATACATAGTAACCCCACAGCGCTGATTACATTGGATGGTAAAATACATTCCTCATTAGTAATTCGTGTTCCAACATATGAACGTCTACTGAGTCCTAACAGAAGCAGTTTAATATTCCTACAACATCGTTTAATAGATTACACAGCTGCATTACAACAACAGAAACATGTCAGTCAGAACATGATAACTTGTAAATACTTACATTTTCAAGCAATTTGTGTGAATAGTTTTCGAGAACACTTGATGTCATCACTAAGTTTCAGTGGTTCATTCATAAAGTTGTCACTGTTATTTCGCACTTTTTACCTGAGGGATTATGTTTCTAAGGATAGCCAAGATGGGATATTCCTTTGCACTGACGTTTTCTGTGCACTGAGAAAATGCTGGCCTAACGCACTGATAACATCTATGAAATACTTTTTGGAAAAATAGTTAGAAAATAAATATGCATCCCCATGATAACCAAGTGTGCTCCCCTTCTTCCACATTAGTTTCTTCCAATACATGTGAATCGGAATTTCTGCTAGGGTTGGTAAAATCAAAACAAGGTAATATGATTTGGCCAAAAAGTGACCAAATACGTTTGAGTGGTTGACATGCCGGAAATAGTCATACAAGAGAGGGGTAAGAACGCCTGATTTGTTTCATACTTAGGTCTTTGCATACAAATTCAGAGTATAATCAACTCTCCTAAAGGCTGTGTGACAAGAGGGATGTCTTCAACTTTCCCACACTCATTTCCAGCAGGTCCGGACATTGTTTTTGTTTACATTTGGGAACTTTTGAGGCAGAATCGAGCATGCTGTTTTGCCATGATTTCAAAGAGTGATGATGACAAAACAACTATCATGACATAGATGGAATCGTGCAATCAACTTTCCTCACGAGAGAGGTATGCTGTGAATCTAGAAAGGGTTTCATTGTTTCTATTTGTAGGTTTTATTTCAGATTATTACGGTCAATGAACCTTTGTGTTATCCTCGTTAGCGTTGGTATATCATTTTCACAAATAGTGGCAAAAGCGTTCATCATGATGTCTTATGGGGAAGTGAGACCCTGTTTTGAATAGGAAAGATTCAATGCTACATACATATTCATATGGCTCACCCCGGGTTCTGGGTACTTTTTGTAGATGCAAGGACAATTATACAAATCATAAGTTGACTGGTTACAATTTTGTATATAGATATTGTGGTTCACTCTTATCGTTATAATGTGGTTGGGCTCATATAAACTGTATGACCACGGCTCTGGCACCTTTGTCAGATCGATATACTCACTCAGCAAAGAATGTTTCAGATCTAGTTACAGTGGCCACGTCAGGTCCAATTACTGGTGTTATCTCATACCCGGGTGTCGACTGAAGCAGCTTCTTGAAGTTGTAGAAGTCCATACCCAACTGACTGCCACTCACAGTGATGTTATATTGCCCAGGGAATATGTCAGGTTCTGTAACAATTACCATGGAGCCAGACATTACAGAAATAAAATGTAGGAATAGTAACCTTTTTCTCACTAGAAGTAGAAAATTATGGACTAAAATTCTAAAATTACAAAAACAACTAAATAATTAAAGTTATGAGATTTGCACAGTTTTGCACATTGTTTTTGATTCGGTATGTTGAGTTGGAGTCATTCTATAGAAATACCATGGTAATGTTAAGTCATATATATTCATGCACATGTTTATATTAATACCATTTCCGAGTTCAAGGCCTGCCAGTTGGTACCCCTTGGCACTGGTGTATTGCAGCAGTTCTTTGGCGTTGGTAGGATCCCAGTGACCATCCTTCCTCTTCAGGGCGTTCAGACCAAATATTAACTTCCAGTCGACATCCTGGACAAATGTATTAACAGCATCCCAGGTAGCTCCTGCAGACACAACATAGTGAGATCAGAAAATACCCAGCTGTATTGGCCTCCTAGATATCCATATGTACAAAACCATAGTTCCACAACTAACAAGCTACAGATATTATAAATAGATTTACGCACCTGTAAATGCACGGTTGATGTCTACTGTGCCATGACCTGTAGGGTCAAAGGTCAGACTATCACCCTCAGTTCCTCCAATCCTCAGATAGCATGGAGACAAACCTTTAGCCAGGGTCTGAACTTTCTGAGAGCTGGAGGTATACAACAACGTGACACAGGGCAATTTTTACAGTAAGTTATTTGCATATATAGCATGCATATTTGCGTCAAAGCAGAAACAAAGAGTTCAAATATCACACACCTACAATAAACTAATTGACAACACACCAAAACCGAAATGGCATAATGCATTGACATGCCTATACGTTTCTTTGCTTAACGATTTGGACACAATGTTTAAGCAGAAACAAAGAATTTAATTATCACGGGCCCATAATAACTGACAACACACCAAAACAGAAATGGCATAATGCATTGACATACATAACGTTTCTGTGTTCAACGGTTTGGGTACAATGTTCACACAGTAATCTGCTAACATGAACTTGTTAGTTTGAAGTGGTTGGTTTTATTAGGATCTTCGGTCTATGTTTGTCAATGATTTTCAAAAAGAAGATGTAAAATATAACGTGCCCCAAATACAATAAACCATGTGTTTTTTTCTCAGAGAGATCACAAATTTTAGTTCGTTGTATCTGCAGTTTGTTCAAAGCATGTCGTCTAAAATATTCGGCAAGCGGTCGGGACAGATAGAACAACAAACAGTTCGTTAATTCTTTATGAACGTAGTTTACTGCATGTGTGTGAGTGTGTGTGAGTGAGTATGTGTGAGAGAGTGTATGAGTGTTTGTGAGTGTGTGTGAGAGAGAGAGTGTGTGTGTGAGAGAGTGTGTGTGTGTGTGTGTGGATACAAATTATCAACTGCAAATGAAATTAATCTTCAGTAACTTGATGTCTGTTGGCCTCCTTGAGTGAGTGAGTGAGTTAAAATTTATCGTCACATCGGCAATATTTCAGCCATATCGTGACGAGAACATTTAATTTTATCCATAGTAATTAATGGTAAATTGTAAAAACCTGTCAACGAAGGACAGTAAAATATCTAGATTATCACAAATTCGAATTTAAAACTAATAACTAAATCTAAAACAGGGTAACTATAGATGACAATACAATATAAAACAGGCTATAGATCGCCAACAACGGAAGGTAGATCACCATACTAGGGACCATGGGGACTTACAGTACCTTTGCTACCTGCATGGACCCTAGTTGGATTTACACCATCCCTTCAGCTGCTGGCGACTGTAAGAAATATTAGCCAAAATTAAAATAACAAGAATACTACGTTTAAAAATCCTGGTAAGTTTAAAATGACTTTGAAAATTTTGGGACTTACGTACCCTCTCAGGAGGACAATAAATTACAGTACTTTAACCCCCCTCGCAGAGATTGGCCTTCTTGAAGATCACCTTGATCTACTTACTTGAAGTCCAGTCCTTTCCAGTGCTGTGGGGTGGGCAGTAGACTGGAGTCCAGTGTTACGCCAACAAACAAGTCATCAATATTTGAAACTGCTTGTATTGTTAAAACTGTGATATTAACATTGACTACTCCCGCTGTGTGGGATATGAAGGTGGTGACCAGTAGGAGAGCTGACAGCGTTACCTTCATTGTCTCAGAAGTTTCCTATCGGAATGTATGTCACAGGTAATCTACATTTATCTAAGGTGGTCTTTCATGTATATAGACTGTGGTGTGTCGTCTATGTTTCCTTCATATATCTCCAGCACTGACGTGTGTAATGTTGTGTCGTAAAAAGCAAATCTTCATTATGAATCCTCTTTAAAAGATATATTGTTTTCGTCATTAATACATGAGATTAGCATAGTGGTTAAAGCGTTCGCTCGTCACGCCAAGGCTCACTCACCATTAAGACATGCTGTTTTGTATCGTCATAGGTTCATATTGTGTTGTTTCATTACTGAAACGTAAACGTGTTGTATCTTCCATACCTATTGTTTTGTTTCATTATTGAAACATATTGTGTTGTGTCATGACTGATAATATATTATCATAGACTGTTGTTTTTTATGTGTCTTCTGTGATATGTAACGTATTGTGCCGTTATAAATGCATACATCGGTTTTCGTCATTGATAAATATCGTGCAGTGCCGTTATTGAAACAATATGTGTCCATCACAACACGCATATTGTAGAAATTGATGTCCGAACGAATTAGCATTATTTTTGTTAATGCAGCTGCTTGGAATAGCCTGTATAAGTGCATTAGTAGGCACTTGTACCCCATTCATTACAAGTCATAGACTATGAACCTTCTGCATACTTCCACAAGCAATGTTACACAATGACTTATGTAACGACACATACTTCCACAAGCAATGTTACACAATGACATATGTAACGACACATACTTCCACAAGCAATGTTACACAATGACATATGTAACGACAAATACTTCCACAAGCAATGTTACACAATGATATATGTAACGACACATACTTCCACGAGCAATGTTACACAGTGACATATGTAACGACACATACCTCCACCAGCAATGTTACACAATGACATATGTAACGACACATACTTCCACCAGCAATGTTACACAATGACATATATATGTAACGACACATACTTCGTGTATAACCGGTAGTGTAGATGTGGATTAGTGGATCTTCAGATAGCTTAGGGTAAAGTTCCGGTAATGTCTTCAGGCCTTACTCTTAGTGTAATGCAGATATTAATATTTATGTAAGATATTCAGGACATATGGACGAAGATACAGTTGCCTGGTTAAAAAATACGAAGAAGAAGAATACGTCTGATCGACACTGGTATGAGTTCCTTTGAAATCTTGTTGAAAGGCGTACACGCATGTATTTGAAAGGTAAACACCTATTATTATAATTGAACTCCATTAAAATAACTAATAACTGAATCAAGAATAAACGTTCAGATTTATTTCCATAGCAAGTGCAGATTGTACAGATTCTTCTGAATCATTCTGTGAACAGCATCACTGGCTACTGCAGGCAGCCACATCAGCCTCAGGGAAGACGAGGAACCCGAATGACTTCCCGGGGAAGGTAACAGTGTTTCTTTCCGTCCTGTAAGGTTTCAGCTCCGGCAGCGTATTATTGACAAGCTTTATCGGGTCGTTGTTCAAGGCCACGGTCCTGAAATGGTGAAGACTGATTATGAACTTTGCATGATAATTGTATATTGTATTTTTCCTGAATCATATTTGCATGTAGAAATGATAAGTGTTGTCGTGGCAGGTCATTCATCACTTTTCAAGTGATTTTCTGTAGTTTTCAGAAGAAACTACTTAGTTAAATGTATCACTTATATAATCAATCTAAACTCTCGTTGTGGAAATTAGTCCACCTATTGGTGTTAATCGGGAAGCTTTTGGAAGTTGCTGGAGGAACTATTTGCCAGTGAGTCTATTGAATGGTGTGAGTCAGAAGACAGCTATGCTGGTGGAGGGACTTACTTGCTAGTGAGTCCATCGACTGGCGTCAACCAGAACACATCTACAAATTGGTTGGGAAATTGCGGAAACGTAATGGAGGTATTGTTATCCGTGGGCAGCAGGAAGTACATCGTCACACTGCCGGGCACGTAGCCATAGGAACTAAAACACAACACTTAATATTAGAGGACAGCTTCCCTTGGCATGAACATGAATCTGAACTTATTATGTCTTACTCCTATGTTCTATATTGCGTATGTTTCATTCTTAATGACGCACGGAAGAAGACCTATGTTGACACATTCTTTACAAATGAAGGAAAATGTAGACAAACGCTTGGCATAATGGTTCGGGCGGGTCATATAAGGAAACATGTAAAGATGGTACTTTTTGTTTTGCCGCCTGGTGCTCGGTATTAAGGGGATAAGACAACTACTGTTTGCCTTGGAGTGTGAGATGTATATGAAATACAGAATATTTTGCGACATGGTCTCTCACTGCGCTGGAAGGGTATTATAGGTCCACATCATCCAAAGAATATTATATCTAACACTATTTTAAACGTAGAATATTTGTCATCTAAAATTTGGCTCAATTTGCTAACTATGGCAAAGGACTGAAGGGATGGTGTAAATCCAGCTGGGATCCATATAGGTAGCAAATGTGCTGCTAGCCTCCATCCTATCTAGTATGGCATATACCTTCAGTTGCCCGTTTTATTTCTTATTGCATTATCTTGAATAGAGGTAGAGGTTACCGGCGCTTGTTCAGCCCAGTAACAGCAGCCAGCACAAATACCTCCGCACACCCTTTCATCCACCCCTATCAATAATCTTGATACCGAACCACATTTCATTGTATCTAACCTCATCTTGCTTCCATGTCTTTCAAAAGAGATTTTTATCTATAGATCAACGTGTAAACAGGCTAATGCATTACAATATCTGGCAGCATTTTGGGGGTTGAATTTACTTGGATGGCTTTGTGCAGTGGGCGTAGGCTCTGATGGTGCTGTTGTCCACGCTTGCCTCCACAGAAAGTACGGGTCCTCCCACCAGTCTCTTGTAGAGGACAGTTAACCAGTAGTCCTGCAGTTGAAGACATGAATCAAACACCATCATTACCTTTCATCAATACAGATAGAAATATCAAATTTGGCTATGTTAAATGTTCACTTTAATTTATTGCTTACAGTGTTTTATGCTGTGAACTGTTTGAGAAAACAACATCACACTGAATGTGCCTAACTATTTATTATTTTAACATCTTTTCAGTATTTCAATTCCGTCAGTGTCGTTTGTTTTATTCTGTTACGCGCCATCATGTGCACTCATCTTTGGCAATGATGAGAAATAAATATCTTTCATCGTTATCGCGCAAACTGCTGTTTCCAAATGAGGTGTAACGGAATCTAAATCTCTATTAAGATAGATGTCCACATGACCAAGAATATATAACATCAATGAAGTGTGTGAGTGATTATATGTTTAACGCCTCATCAGAAATCTTGTACCACTTGGAGCCAAGCATCACATTTAATCAAATTCATTGCATGATTGGTGATTGTTTCATTCCTTGATATACATGCATACCATCAATTGCACTTTGAGTTGTTTCGCCACCTTCATTTAATAGCCTGAGTTATGACTGAAATACATCATCAAAGTAAACGCATACGTAAAATATCAAATGTAATTGGTTTCAGATTAGTCAGTCTTGAATTTTCGGTGAAACACACCCCACTGGTCTTAAAATGAAAACAGTGGTACATTCTATCAGATTAGGTCATTGAGATTCGCTGATTGATTGTTTTAGGTGCTACATCCTTATGATAGTCCCAGTACATCGATATCCCAGCAGGTGGACGCAACCCTTCCCATTTCCTACCTTACACACCCCAGCCACATCCCCTGAGAAAGGTTTCACTTTGTGGCTTGGTCCGTTTGTAAAAATTAAACACTATCTTTGAAAACTGGACATTTAATCCACACAAGATATATACATAAAGAACTGGTCAGTTTCATACTTACAGGCAACGGATCAAAGGTACTATTGCCAATCAGTGAATATCTTTCGGCGTAGAATTCCTGTCTGAGAACTCCTTTCAGCCCCATCCGGGCAGCAATACCAAGTTTGTCCAGCCACCTGAACAGTGTACACTTTCAAAAGGCGGTGTCGATGTTGCATTTGAATGTAAGTCCCTGTTATTTTATTAAACAAACGTTCTTACAACGGAAGGCAGATCTTATCTTGGGCTACTTATTTCGTAAATATCATTTACCATCAGTGTTCATTATGCGAGTTCGGGGCAGTGGGGTAGCCTAGTGATTAAAGCGTTCGCTCGTCACGCAGAAGACCCGGGTTTTATTCCACACATGGGTACAATGTGTGAAACCCATTTCTGGTGTCCCCCGCCGTGATATTGCTGGAATATTGCTAAAAGCGGCGTTATACAGAACTCACTCACTCACTCACTCACTCATAATGCAAGTATAGTTGACTCGCGTACACAGTGGATACTGGTTATATTCAGCTCATGTTTTACGCACAAAAACCCAGCGACGTATCTGTCGGACATCCCCGGGGCACCACCAGGAGAAGAGGAGGACGTCTCTCCCAGCCAGATTGGGGTATGTGGGTTTGTGCGTCTTGCCACACCCAACCCTGTCTGTATATAACTGACCAGTGTGTCCATCAACTTGGTATCGGTAAAATTAGACAGGTGTGCAGTTCGGTCACTGGTGTAGTATCTGTAACAAACAAGGATAGGTTTGACAGTGTTTATCATCTTCCTTGTCAAGTTGGAAATATTGCAAACAAATAAAACATGCTATCGTTCTCAGTAGCATGACTTGTTTATACAAGCAGCCACGCCTGCCATGATGAACTTCAACGATTGATGATAAAAGGCTATATTTCAGAAGGTCATTTTCATGTAACAAATGTGGACTCCAGTAATTAGACATTAATTAGTTGATCTTTCAGTAAGTCAAGGACACATTAAATGGAACTGTATAAAAGTATGAAAGTAATAAGATTAGAATATTTAACCATACACGTATTTGAGCAATATCGAACAATTCATAAATATCAAATATAACTGCACGTACTGGTGAAAGGTTATTCTGTCCACAGCTCTGTCTCCTCCTGCTGCGAAGTAACTGAGGAAGCAAAGAAGAATGATATATATATATATACATATATAACGTTTTAAACATTGTAAACTGCGGTCAAGATTCCCACACAGACCGATGCTGGATGTTCTAAGTAAACATAAACAGTTCACCGCTGGTCCTGATGTAATAGAAAGTGTCATACCTTGGTCCATCAACAGCCTTAATAATGCAATTGTTAAGGTTAGCACCAACAAGAAAGCCAATATTACCGCTATTTAAAGCGGGAATTCGGGTTGCTTGGACTTGTTTGACCCAGAATATCTGCTAGTCGAAAGCCAATTAATGTCGAATGAACCGTAAGCCCACGCACCCACTTTGACGTCACTGGACAACAGAACTGATAGTGGCCTGTCGTTAAGGTTGAGCGGTCCAATATCATTTGCAGCGGCCCGCAAATTTCTGATAATGGGAGGGCCGTTTCATGATAATTCCATGTATTTTAGCTATAATGTTTCTTATGCACTGACAAAACGATATGCTATAGTGTCATACGTCTCACTGATGTACTCACTCAGCAACGAATGCGCTTGATCGACCTACGTTCACGTCAGGTCCAATTACTAGTGTTGACTCATACCCGGGTGTCGATCGGAGCAACTTCTTGAAGTTGTAGACGTCCATACCCAACTGACTGGAACTCACAGTGATGTTATATGTGCCAGGGAATAAGTCAGCTTCTGTAGTGAGTGAGTGAGTTTAGTTTAGTTTTATGCCGCACTCAGCAATATTCCACCTATATGGCGGCGGTCTGTAAATAATCGGATCTGGACCAGACAATTCTTGGATCAACAGCATGAACATCAATCTACACAATTGGGAACCGATGACATGTGTCAACCCAGTCAGCGAGCCTGACCATGCGCATCTTCACGGGTTCGGCTTCTGTAATAATTAACACTTTATGAGAACATATGAAGAACTGTCGTTATTAAGTCATACATAATAGTAGGAACTGTACTTTGATTATAAAATGAAGTGGAACATTAAAAGTTATGAGTCTTGCACATTGTTTTACACATTGTATTTAATTTTGCATGTTAAATTCGAGTCATTTTACGGAAGTAACATGGTAAATTTCTGTCATATGTTTCCATGCATGGTTATATTGATACCATTTCCGAGTTCAAGGCCTGCCAGTTGGTACCCCTTCGCACTGTTGTATTGCAGCAGTTCTTTGGCGTTGGTAGGATCCCAGTGACCATCCTTCCTCTTCAGTACGTTCAGACCAAATATAAACTTCCAGTTGACATCCCGGACAAATGTATTAACAGCATCCCAGGTAGCTCCTGCAGACACAACATACTTAACTACAGTGAGATCACCAAATATATTTACTGTTCAAATTAAATCCTCGTCCCCCCAAAACAACTGTATAGGCCTTCTAGATATACACATGTGCAATACCATAGCTGGACAAACTATATAGTATATATGTATTATAAATCGATTAACGCACCTGTATATACACGGTTGCTATCTACTGTGCCATAATCTGTAGGGACAAAGGTCACGTTGTCACCCTCAGTTCCTCCAATCCTCAGATAGCATGGAGACAAACCTTTAGCCAGGGCCTGAACTTTTTCAGAGCTGGAGGTAAACAACAACGAGATACAGGGACAATCTTTATAGTAAGTTACCATCTTTATGTATATTGGCATCGAGGCAGAATCAACGAACTGAAGCACTTACAATGTATTTGCAGACAACATACCAAAACAGAAATGGCATTATGCATTGACATGCATTACGGTTTTGTGCTAAACGGTTTGCAAACCATTGTTCTTACAGACACCTTCAAATTTGAACTAGTTTGCTTGAAATGATTAGTTTGATTAGGTTTTTCTGTCTGTATTTTATAATGATTTAAAAACATGTAAATTTGATACAGACGTGCCCCAGAGCGCAAATAGAGTACACTATGGTTTTGTTCTCAAAATGACTCCCAATTTTAGTTCGTTATGACTGTAGTTTGTTACATGCAGTCTGTTACATGCAGTTCGTTACATGCAGTTCGTTACATGTAGTTCGTTTCGACTAGAAAATTCAGGCGGTGGCTGGAACAAAAACCAAACACGTCGATGTATTTGTTAGTTCTATATAAACGTAGTTTACTGTACGAGTGTGTTCAGAAAACGCATTATGAAGTTCAAATGAACAGAATTTTCAGTAACTTGAAGTCTATTGGTGGCCTACTTACTTGAAGTCTAATCGTCCCCAATGCCGTTGGGTGGGCAGTAGACTGGACTCCAGTGTTACGCCAACAAACAAGTCATCAATAAATGAAACTGTTTGTGTTGTTGAAACTGTGACATTAACATTGACTACTCCCGCTGTGTGGAATATGAAGGTGGTGACCAGGAGGAGAGTATATAACATCACGCACTTATATTACATCACGCACTTACATAACATACCTTACACGTGATTAGACTAGGAGTGCCAACCTTGAACAGGCCCATGCTGGTGTATTAATGAAGAAAAAATAGCTTATTTTACACGCACTTTCAGCAACAAGGTGACACAATGGCATATTAACAAAAACTATATCGAGCGTAATCCGTGTTGTACATGCGGATTATCGTTGTTACCTTCAGATACCTTAGGGTAAAGATGTATTGATGCCTTCAGGTCTTGCTCTCAGAGTAATGCAGATACTGATTTGCATACAGCATATTTCAGGTCCTATGGGCCACGATGCAGTTGGTTTTACATTCGTGAGTTAATCACGTAAATTTATAACCCGGTTTATAAGAGAACAAAAATCAAGATGGTATGACTTTCACTGAAATCTTGGTGACAGGAGCACATTCATGTATACCTAACATGATGTGGAAGGTAAACACCTACGTATAACTGAATTTAATAACAAAATAACAAATACCTGAATCAACACAACAGAAATGGAATAATGCATTTACATACATTACGTTTCTTTGCTTAACGATTTGGACAGAACGTTCTTACAGACATCTGCTGACATGAACTAGTTTGTTTGAAGTGGTTAGCTTGATTAGGTTCCTCTGTCTGTATTTGTCAGTGATATTCAAAAATGAGGATTTGACATATGACGTGCCCAAGAGCGTAAATAGAGTGCACTATGTTTTTTCTCAAAGAGACCACATATTTAAGTTCGTGACATATAGTTCGTTACATGTAGTTCGTGACATATAGTTCGTTACATGCAGTTCGTTACATATAGTTCGTTACATGTAGTTCGTTAAATATAGTTCGTTACATATAGTTCGTTACATGTAGTTCGTTACATGTAGTTCGTTACATGTAGTTCGTTACATATAGTTCGTTACATGCAGTTCGTTACATGTAGTTCGTTACATGTAGTTCGCTACATGTAGTTTGTCACATATAGTTCGTTACATATAGTTCGCTACATGTAGTTCGTTACATAGAGTTCGTTACATGGAGTTCGTTACATATAGTTCGTTACATGTAGTTCGTCACATGAAGTTCGTTACATATAGTTCGTTACATGTAGTTCGGTACATGTAGTTCGTTACATGTTGTTCGTCACATGTAGTTCGTTACATGGAGTTCGTTACATGTAGTTCGTTACATATAGTTCGTTACATGTAGTTCGTCACATGTAGTTCGCTACATGTAGTTCGTTACATGGAGTTCGTTACATGTAGTTCGTTACATGTTGTTCGTTACATGTTGTTCGTTACATCTAGTTCGTTACATGTAGTTCGTTACATGTAGTTCGTTACATATAGTTCGTTACATGTAGTTCGTTACATGTAGTTCGTTACATGTAGTTCGTTTCGGCTAAATAATACAGACGGTGGCTGGAACAAACAACACACAAACACTTCGATGTATTGGTTAGTCCGTTATAAACATAGTTTACTGTGTGAGCGTTGTGAATACAAATTAAGAACTTCAAATGAACAGAGTTTTCGTCTATTGACGATCACCTTGACCTACTTACTTGAAGTCCAGTCCTTTCCAGTGCTGTGAGGTGGGCAGTAGACCGGAGTCCAGTGTTACGCCAACAAACAAGTCATCAATAATTGAAACTGCTTGTGTTGTTGAAACTGTGACATTAACATGGACTACTCCCGCTGTGTGGGATATGAAGGTGGTGACCAGGAGGAGAGTTGACAGCGTTACCTTCATCTTCTCAGATTGCTCTCATGTGAATGTATTCCACGATTAATCTGAGATCTGGTGTGGTTTTATATAGACTGTGTTTATCTACAGATTTGAAAAATATCAATAACAATACGCACTTATATAACATCACTCACTTATGTAATATCACGCACTTATATAACATACTTTACACGTGATAAGCATGACATTCATTATCTCAGGATTTTCTTATCTGAATGTATGTCACATGTACTCTGCACTTATCTGAGGTGGTCTTACATGCATATAGGCTGTGTAGCATCACTAATGTGTATCATGTTGTGTCGTCATAAGCAAATAGTGCTATTTATATTAATATATATATATTGTGTTGTGAGGTTATTGATACAAAAGTCACGTTGTTTGTATCGTTATAGGTACATGTTGTCTTGTGTCATTACTGACACTTATACGTGGTTTATCTTTCATATATGTGTTGTGCCATTATTGATACATGTCGTGCTGTATCATCTGTGATACATATTGTGTAGTTATATTATTGAACATATAGTGTTGTGCCATCATTGATACATGTCGTTCTGTGTCATCTGTGATACATATTGTGTAGTTATATTATTGAACATATAGTGTTGTGCCATCATTGATACATGTCGTGCTGTGTCATCTGTGATACATATTGTGTAGTTATATTATTGAACATATAGTGTTGTGCCATCATTGATACATCATCTGTGATAGTTAGTTATATTATTGAACATATAGTGTTGTGCCATCATTGATACATGTCGTTCTGTGTCATCTGTGATACATATTGTGTAGTTATATTATTGAACATATAGTGTTGTGCCATCATTGATACATGTCGTGCTGTGTCATCTGTGATACATATTGTGTAGTTATATTATTGAACATATAGTGTTGTGCCATCATTGATACATGTCGTGCTGTGTCATCTGTGATACATATTGTGTACTTATATTATTGAACATATAGTGTTGTGCCATCATTGATACATGTCGTGCTGTGTCATCTGTGATACATATTGTGTAGTTATATTATTGAACATATTGTGTTGTGCCATCATTGATACATGTCGTGCTCTGTCTTCTGTGATACATATTGTGTTGCTTCTTAATTGAACATATTGTGTAGTTTTATTATTGAACATATAGTATTGTGCCATCATTGATACATGTCGTGTTGTCTTGTCTATGATACATATTGAGTTTTTTCATCACTGAAGATATTATGTTGTGTCAAGACTGATCACATTATGGTGTGTCGGCAGAGTTACATAACGTGCTGTGCCGATATAAATGCACACATAGTTTTGTCATCATTGAAACATATCCTGCCTGTGCAGTTTTGAATCATATAGGGGGCGGTGGGGTTGCCTAATGGTTAAAGCGTTGGCTCGTCACGCCGAAGACCCGGGTTCGAATCCCCACATGGGTACAATGTGTGAAGCCTATTTCTGGTGTCCCCCGCCGTGATGTTGCTGGAATATTGCTAAAAGCGGCGTAAAACCAAACTCAGTCAGTCAGTCAGTTGAATCATAATGTGCCCGTCTCGACTAGTCTATTGAGGTTGGCACTCTTGCTTTATTACGCACTTTTAACCCATACCTTATATGTGATGAGACGGTGAGTTTCAGGCATGAACGAGTCCGTGTTTGTGTCTTAATGAAGAATAAATTGCTGGTTATATATACACATACTTTCAGCAACAAGGTTACACAATGACATATGTAACGACACATATTTCGAATGTAATCGGTGGTGTACATGCGGCTTATCATTGTTACCTTCAGATACCTTGTGGTAAAGATGTTTTGAAGCCTTTAGTTCTTGCTCTCAGTGTAATGCAGATAATGATTTGTATACAACATATTTCAGGCCATATGGGATCCGATGCAGTTAGTTTTACATTCGTGAGTTAATCAATTTAAAAGCTGGTTTAAAAAAGGAAAAATTCAGGTGGTATGACCTTCATTGAAATCTTGGGTGCACAGTCGTGTACCCCGTGTATATCTGAAATAATGTGAACGGTAAACATCTAAGTATAAATGTATTCCATTAAAAAATAACAAATCAAGAATACACATTCAGATTTATTTTCATAGCAAGTGCAAATTCTCCTGAATCATTCTGTGAACATCATCACTGGCTACTGCAGGCAGCCACGTCAGCCTCAGGGAAGACGAGGAACCCGAATGACTTCCCGGGGAAGGTAACAGTGTTTCTTCCCGTCCTGTAAGGTTTCAGCTCCGGCAGCGTATTATTGACAAGTTTTAGCGGGTTGTTGTTCAAGGCCACGGTCCTGAAATGGTGAAGACTGATTATGAACTTTACATGATAATTGTATATTGTATTTTTCCTGAATCATATTTGCATGTAGAAATAATAAGTGTTATTATGGCAGCTCATTCATCACGTTTCAACTGATTTTCTGTGGTTTTCCAGAAGAAACTTCTCAGTTAAATTTATCACCTGTAACATCAGTCTACACTCTCGTTGTGGAAATTCCCAGGTAATGAGTTTACCAATTGGTGTGAACCAGAAAGCGTTTGGAGGTTGGCTGGTAGAATTACTTGCTAGTGAGTCCATCGACTGGCGTCAGCCAGAACACATCTACAGGTTGGTTGGGAAATTGTGGAAACGTAATGGAGGTAGTGTTATCCGTGGGCAGCAGGAAGTACATCGTCACGCTTCCGGGCCCGTAGCCATAGGAACTAAAACACAACACTTTATATTAGAGGACCGTTTCCCTTGACTAAATATGTATCTGAACCTATAACGTTTTACTCCTATATTCTGTATTGATTATGTTCATTCTAACTATCTATAGACGTGTATAATAAGGAATGAAAATGGGAACATTAGATTCATATTATAAATATCTCATGAGAAAGATTTATATCGACATATAGTTAAACTTGCGAATTTGCAATTTACAAGGATGGCTTTGTGCAGTGGGCGTAGGCTCTGATGGTGCTGTTGTCCACGCTCGCCTCCACAGAAAACACGGCGTCCCCCACCAGTCTCTTGTACAGGACAGTTGACCAGTAGTCCTGCAGTAGAAGACATGAATAAAACAAACTCATAAACTGTCATTAACATATATGTAAAGATAAGATAATTCTTTATTGTCCCAAGGGAAATTTGTTTTGCATCATACGTTCTCCAGTTTTTCATTCATAAAGCAGCCATACATAACACTGCAATTGGTAAAGATACAGCAAAGGTACAATTCACTACAACTATGTTTTGCTGCGCTAAATATTCACTTCAACATATCGCTCAAAATGTTGTAACATTTTCCGAAAATGTGTCTTTGAAGAGGCCGATCTGAAATATCTATATGTATTCAACTCAGTATTACAGCTCAGTCAGTGTGTGGATGTTTCATTTGTTGGATGCCATCTGCATTCTTATTTCCATTTTGAGAAAAACATTATCTTCTACCGTTACCGTTATCTCATGTACTGCACTGCTAACTGTGGTGCCACTGAGTGCTACCGACGTCTTTATGACCTAGAAGGCCAGGTTGTATAAGACCAGGTTACATAAGGCCAGGTTATATAAGACCAGGTTACATAAAGCCAGGTTATATAAGATCAGGTTATATATGGCCAGGTTATATAAGATCAGGCTATATAAGGCCAGGTTATATAAGGCCAGGTTATATAGGGCCAGGTTATATAGGGCCAGGTTATATAATGCCAGGTTATATAATGCCAGGTTATATAAGTCTAGGTTATATAAGACCAGGTTATATAGGGCCAGGTTATATAAGGCCAGGTTATATAAGACAAGGTTATATAAGGCCAGGTTATATAAGACCAGGTTATATAGGGCCAGGTTATATAAGACCAGGTTACATAAAGCCAGGTTATATAAGTTTAGGTTATATATGGCCAGGTTATATAAGACCAGGTTACATAAAGCCAGGTTATATAAGACCAGGTTACATAAGTTCAGGTTATATAAGACCAGGTTACATAAAGTCAGGTTATATAAGATCAGGTTATATATGGCCAGGTTATATTAGGCCAGGTTATATACGACCAGGTTATATAAGACAAGGTTATATAAGACGAGGTTATATACGGTCAGGTAATATAAGGCTAGGTTATATAGGGCCAGGTTATATAAGACCAGGTTATATATGGTCAGGTTATATAAGATCAGGCTATATAAGGCCAGGTTATATAAGGCCAGGTTATATAGGGCCAGGTTATATAGGGCCAGGTTATATAATGCCAGGTTATATAATGCCAGGTTATATAAGTCTAGGTTATATAAGACCAGGTTATATAGGGCCAGGTTATATAAGGCCAGGTTATATAAGGCCAGGTTATATAAGACAAGGTTATATAAGGCCAGGTTATATAAGACCAGGTTATATAGGGCCAGGTTATATAAGACCAGGTTACATAAAGCCAGGTTATATAAGTTTAGGTTATATATGGCCAGGTTATATAAGACCAGGTTACATAAAGCCAGGTTATATAAGACCAGGTTACATAAGTTCAGGTTATATAAGACCAGGTTACATAAAGTCAGGTTATATAAGATCAGGTTATATATGGCCAGGTTATATTAGACCAGGTTATATACGACCAGGTTATATAAGACAAGGTTATATAAGACGAGGTTATATACGGTCAGGTAATATAAGGCTAGGTTATATAGGGCCAGGTTATATAAGACCAGGTTATATATGGTCAGGTTATATAAGATCAGGCTATATAAGGCCAGGTTATATAAGGCTAGGTTATATAAGGCCAGGGTATATACGGCCAGGTTATATAAGACCAGGTTATATAAGATCAGGTTATATAAGACCAGGTTATATAAGGCTAGGTTATATAAGGCCAGGTTGTATACGGCCAGGTTATATAAGACCAGGTTATATAAGGCAAGGTTATATAAGGCCAGGTTATATAAGACGAGGTTATATAGGGTCAGGTTATATAAGACCAGGTTATATAAGGCTAGGTTTTATAAGGCCAGATTATATACGACCAGGTTATATATGGCCAGGTTATATAAGGCCAGGTTATATAAGGTCAGGTTAGTGAGTGAGTATTGCGAAATGCCGCATCAGGAACCTTGCCACATCAATCACAACATATGTGACTATTACTATATCTGTTTTATTTATGAAGTCAGTCAGGACTATACTTTTGATCGTGAGTCACTCATAACTAACATATTAAAAACGTTCATACTGGAGAATATCTAGGCTTGATTTTCAAACAGATGTCATTTTGCCTAAAGGCCATAGAGCGATGGATCTTTATCAGGGTAATTTGTTTAGATGACCGAATTATGTTTTGTCTTGTCCTAATAATAAAAGATCGCAAAATTTATTATGAATTATATTTTCGTGTTTCTGGTCATATTCTACAAAGTAAATAGGAGTTATGAAATCTCCCATTTGCCCCAGTGAAATTCAATAAACGTAGGAGAATGACAAATATCAGAAAAGCATTAGTTTCCGGTGACTTTTTCTCGTCCCACACTGACCAAGCAAGAGATTAGTGCTCGATGTGACCCGGCTAGGCTACTTTATCAAGTAACAATTAAATTGGTACAATGCACATTCACAGTAAATTGGAAAATGTAAGAGCATTCACAAGCCTAAAAGCACATGGCAGGATATGAACACACATACACCTATGGAAATTAAATGAAATGTCAAAGAACCTATTTTGGTAGTAAGTTTAGTAGTAAGTTCTAATATGCTTGCTTACTCAACTCCATTGTATACAAATCATTGTTACAGAGTTGAGTCATCTAGAAAACTTTCTTTCAGTGCTTAATACATTTCACACAGTTCCACAGAAAACATATTCAGTGAAGTGGCAACGGAAGAGAGGCAAGGATAATGAGCTGTGAGCAACTTAGCAAATACACTCAGCAACATACTGTAGCCAGAGCTTTTGTTTATCAAGGGGTTAAAAGCACAGGTGGATGTTATATCTGTGATCTTGGTGCGCTTGACGCTTCCATAACAAATTTCTGTATAACTGAAGCTCAAAATCAGTAAAATTAGAGAATTGTGCAGTGTGAAAATCAGTAATACAACTGTCCAAAAGATGTCGTGTGACTATTGAATCAAGAAAGAAAGAAAGAAAGGGATCGTCTCTATACTCACAGGCAATGGATCAAAGGTGCCATGGTCAATCAGTCCATAGTTTCCGGCGTAGAAATCCTGTCTGAGGACTCCTTTCAATCCCATCCGGGCAGCAATACCAAGTTTGTCCAGCCACCTGAACAGTTTACACTTTCAAAAGATGGTGTAGATGTTCCTTTTGTTGTATTACTAGTACGTTACATAAGTGCTCACAATTAAGGTCAAATCTTATCTTGGAGTTTTACTTCATAAACATCATTTTAGAAAGAATTATTATGAACAGGCATTGTTCATTATTATGCGAATCCAATTGACTAATGTACAAAGTGTACGTGGTATATTTTGTGCTGCTGTCTTACGCACAGAAACCCAGCGACGTATCTGTCGGAGATTCCAGTAGCACCGCTATCATAACAGGAGGACGTCTCTCCCAGCCACACTGGGGTAAGTGGGTTGGTGCGTCGTGTCACATCCAACGCTGTCTGTATAGTAAAGATCAGGTGGTCCATCAACTTGGAATCGGTGAAATTAGAGATTTGTGCAGTATGGCCGTTGGTGTAGTATCTGTACGAAAGGGGAACAGGCCTGATAGTAATGTTTCATCCACCTTATCTGGTTGGAAATATCACACATGAAACATGTAACATATTGAATAAGTACAAGCAAAAATAATTATTCTATTACATGCTTCATGTTATTCCATCATTTAACAAATCTGATGATGAACTTTTAAGATAGATAAAATAGGATTATCTCTGGAAACGATTTCATGTGTAAATGAGCAGGTGGATTCGCATAGATAAAAGAAAGCATTGGTGATGTTTCAGGAGCAACATTCCAAGGTGCAGAGGAACACTTTTATGGATAGACAACTTCGTTATTGCAACAGATGCGACGTTTCTGTGTAGATTTATTGCAATAAAGAAGTTCTATCCATAAAAAGTGTTCCTCCTCATCACACCAGCATCTAAATGCCACTTAAAGGAAAAGAAAATTCCAAGGTGTATAAACAAATTTATCAAAACATTTTAATGCCTACAAATATAATTGGAATGAAATATTTGAACAGGTCAAGTAGACTTGTCATAAAAGTCCACAGCAAACAGTTGAGCAGTTTAGAACATTTCCTAGATACCAAAATCAACCTACTGGTGGAAGGTTATCCTGTCTACGGCTTTGTCCCCGCCTCCTGTGAAGAAACTGGAAACAAGGTGGGGTTAAATTGTGAGTTTGAGGTCTTATGATGTCTCATGTGTTCATGACTATTGTCACTATGATAACCGCTAACATTAAATCAAACTCCACATTCGAAACACCAATCATCAACTGACGAATCCGTAGGGAACTGTTTACAAATGTATATTGAGGTTAATTCTTGCGTCAACGATTTTAAACGGTATAATGCGATATTGCTGAGGTATGTCCACTTCTCGTTAGTAAGTTCATTGACACAACTGTCGGATAAATACACTCACTCAGCAAAAAAACTGGGTTCTTGATCCCGTTACAGACCCCATATCAGGTCCTATTACTGGTGTTTTCTCATACCCTGGCGACGTTTGGAGCAGCTTCTTGAAGTTGTAGAAGTCCATACCCAACTGACTGCCACTCACAGTCATGTTATGTTTCTCAGGGAATATGTCAGGTTCTGTAACAATTAACACTTTCCGGATTGCTTTGTGCTAGAAATTGCATGACATGATATTCTCAAGTCATACGTTATTGTTGGAATTGACAATTGGAACATTTTTCTTTATTGAAGGAAAATGAGTATGAAATAAGGGACAAAAGTGAATTTCTCATTTTTTTTTTAAATGTTCAAATGCAAGGTCAGGGCACATTTTGTTTAATCCAGTTATTATGTGTCTATTGAATTGTATTGAACAAAATAGGCAGTAGCGTTCAATGGCTTGTATCCCTGAATATGGCTAGATGAATAAATGTTAGTTTTTAAAAATATTGAAAAAGAACATGATCAGATTTGCAAAGTTTTGGCACATTTCATGCAATTCGTTATTTTGTATTTGAGTCAATCTAACGAAATAAAATGGTTAAGTTATGTATTCAGCACTATGGTTATATTAATACCATTTCCGAGTTCCAGGCCTGCCAGTTGGTACCCCTTCGCACTGTTGTATTGCAGCAGTTCTTTGGCGTTGGTAGGATCCCAGTGACCACCCTTCCTCTTCAGTACGTTCAGACCAAACATTAACTTCCAGTTGACATTACGGACAAATGTAATAACAGCATCCCAGGTAGCTCCTGCAGACACAACAGGCGTAACGATAATGAGGTCCCATTTGCTTATGATGCTCCAGTATTCGAAGCACATTTTATCCTGACCCCCCAAACCCAACAGTACTGGCCTTCGAGGTATACACGCGTGCAATACCTTGGCTCCACAAATTATATATATACTATTCACACTTTGCTAAGGATCAAATAATTGATTCAACAGAAAACTATGATGTGGGGTTTAAGTTGGTTTAAATATCTAAGCTTCTTGTAAGCATGAATCCTAGGTTTCAGTATGTCATTGCATCTTGTGGAACCCATTCCCGCTATCGCCAGGTGTTGTTTAGTTGTCAGTGACTCGTTCCATGATGTTCAAAATGGTTCATTGGTGCTATGAAAACCATTTTTATGGTTACTCATGTATCAAGTGCATAAGGTTAGATTAAAGTGGCTGTTTGCCTAAAGATGTGTTTCCATATTATTATTTATCCAGTTTCAATTTACAAATCTATGTTTAAGTAAAGTTGGGATTTTTTTTATCCTTAGCAAAGTGTGAGTAGTATATCAATAATAGATTTAAGCACCTGTAATTGCACGGTTTATGTCAGGTAGCCCCTGCAGACACAACAGGTTTAACGATAGTGAGATCACCAATTAGTTAAGATGTTCGAATATTTGGAGCATCTGATATCCTCTTACCTCAGGGATAATAAAAGTCCGGAATTCTCAGATGGATGTCTATACATGCAAAATACCATAGCATGACAAAATGTACAACAGAGAAAAATAGATACACACACCTGTAAATGTATTATTGACATCTGTTGTGCCATGACCTGTAGGGTCAAAGGTCAAACCATCACCTGCAGTTCCGCCAATCCTCAGGTAGCATGGAGCCAAACCTTTAGCCAGGGCCTGAACTTTCTGAGAGCTGAGGGTAGCACATGGTAACATGATTACATAATATGTACATAAATAAGTAAATGAGCACGTTCACCCATCTCCAAGTCGAGGCAGAAACAATGACAAAGTGTTATTTAGTCCAATTTGTCTGAAGGTAGTTGGCTTGACTGAAGTCATTCTATTTCCTTTTATGAAATACACAATGCCATTTTAGAAAGTGGTCAAATGTAACTTTATGTTATATTTGGGATTACACTTTCTTAGTAAAGTACAGATTCTAGTACTTTTTTGGGGTTGAGTCCCATCCGGGATTCGAACCCACACCCTCAGAATCAGGCACCTCATCGCCAGCACGCCTAGTCAGACGCCTAGACCGCTCAGCCACCGCAGCTTCCACCGGACTAGAATCTGTACTTTACTAAGAAAGTGTAATCCCAAATATAACATAAAGTTATATTTCCTTTTACATTTACATTTATATAGCGCTAACATCCAGTAGACTGCTCAAGAGCGCTGCTGAACTCCGTATGCAATGCTAAACAAATGAGTTTTTAATCTGGATTTGAAAGTACTGAATGTCTCTACTGATCGAAGCGAGGGGTAATTTGTTCCACAAAGCTGGGCCGACAACCTGAAAAGACCTTTCACCAAATGTCTTGGTCCGGCTGACTACAGTCTGGCACATGTGTTGTTGTGATCACCTCAGATGGCGTGTTGGTTTATATTCTTGCACAAGGTCTTTTAACAGTGTGCATGAATAAGACAATTAATATAATGGGTCCTGAAAGTGATACTAGAATACAACAGTATCATTTTATTGATTTCAATTACTTTGAAGATGATTTACGTGATTAAGATCCAATTTCTGTTTTTCTCTCGATTATTTGCATCGATAAGATTTGCATAGTATAAGTGTGTCCAAAATACAAATTATAAACAGATGAAAGGAATCTTCAATAATGTGATAGCTGTCGACCTCTGTGTCGATCACCTTGACCTACTTACTTGAAGTCTAATCCTCCCCAGTGCTGCGGGGCGGGCAGGAGATGGGAGTCCAGAGTGACACCAATGAATAATTCATCAATAAATGAAACTGCTTGTGTTGTTAAAACTGTGACACTAACATTGACTGCTCCCGTTGACGTGTGGGATATGAAGGTGGTGACCAAGAGGAGAGCTGACAGCGTTACCTTCATTGTCCCAGGCTTTTTTCTAATGTGAATGTATGTCGCACGTAATCTGTATTTATCTGAGATCTGTATTTATCTGAAGTGATTTCATATAGACTGTGCTGTGTCGCCATTTCAAAATTTTGTGTTTTTAATGAGTAATATCTCGTGAATTGTGACATAACAGCTGACACTCGTCATATTTCGAGTAACCGTACACAGATAGATTGTTGCAAGATAGATCTTACTGTGACACTCCGTCAAATGATCAGCCAAGTTTTAAACCCTGGTCGTACCATTTCATTTCCGTCCAATCGAACGAAAACGATAAGATTCCAGGGACACGTTCTGACCCAAATCCTCATAGGGTTTATCGTTCATAACATTGGTGCAAATGTCCTGTCGAGTGATAGGTCTGTTTGCATCAAGGTTCGTTACATTCATGTTACGGAACGCTTCAGCCGTTTTACCAATTAACTGAAGAGAGACTGTGACAAATCTGCATGACTGTATCTTTCTCAGAAACACAGAAAATGTAATGTCATGGTGTCGACCTTGTAATGTGATGGTGTCGACCTTGTAAGGTTTTGTTTCCTTGACGTGAATTTCTTCTTAACCGACTCAGTGTTTGAAGATGACTATTCAAATTTATTTGGTTATCACAGGTGTTGAATATTTTGGGCATGGTTAGATTCTAAATGCCTCCACGTGTCCACCATAAGCGTTTACTGATTCTTTGAATGCTATAACCGTGATCAAACAACTTATGACTCTCTTGGAAATCTTGACAACATGTCCATGTTCGATTGTACCTTAAACGTTTTGAAATGTAAGTACAAAAGGGTGGAGCTGATGGCAAATTTGTACGGCATGAAGGAAAAGCTGTCTATTGGAAAATGTTTTCTCGTCTTGAGTTTGTTTGTCACTCTGACACTAAATATATAAACACATGAGGTGGTTTCACTTATCTCAAGTTCAGGTAAATTAGTGCAGGGAATTGGCTACTTAACCTGAATGGAAACATAACAGATTCGTACATGAAGCTGTCTCCACTGCCACATTACCTTGTTTTGATTTGCCAACCGGAGCAGAAATGAATATTATGCAGACCAATTGTGAATGAGGACGCAATCCATAATCAAATGATTAATGAAAGCAATTCCCATGATCTTCCTCAGTATCTTTCAGGCGAGATTTGCGTTCATATTTGAAACCCTGAATCCAGCCATTGTTCATAAACCATTGTATTGCATTAAGTTGACCAAAGGACTATACTATAATTAACCACTGAATGACCCTTTACACGTAACATTAATTCGGCATGTTTCCAAATCCTCCAATTATTCAAACATATATCCTCTGATATATGATACATTTTACCAGTTTTCTCCTGGCTCTTCTTGTTTAAAAGTGGACCCTTGTTATCATTGTAATTGTACTGCGATTCAAATATGTATGTTTATTATTTTATTTTTTGCTGTTTTATATGCCAAACCATGAATTAAATTGATTGCGTGTAAGCTCAAATTAATCACGTCCAAGAAAGAGGCGCCTGTCGAGGTGTATAATATCAAATCATGAAAACCAATCGGTGACAATAACATTTTCCCATGTTTGCTCCAGCAGCATCTCAAACAGTCGTATTGGAACCAATGATCGAATGAAGTACTTGATATCTGGACCTATATATAGATAGTTAAGATAAGAAATAATTCTTCCTACGTTCATGTCAAGTTTGTTATCTATGCACGCCACAGCCAGTCCTTGACAGTCAGCACCACAGCCACAACAGGCCAAGCTCGTAATGGTACATACGTTTAGTCCGATTTGGCTCCTAGTGTTACTATGGATACCAGCGTTCACCACGTCACAGCAGCATCAGGTTCATGTGATGATATCTACTGACAAAGTTGTGCATCAAGTTGACGAGATGTTTGTTGGAGTGACCATCGACAGTCATATTCTATGGTTAGGGTTTGACCGACATCATTTGTTTCAGTTAACGTACCTAAATCAGTCTGCTCGGCTGTTGTAAGGGTATTTACATCGTACAGTCATGGCGTCGTAGTGACCTGGGTCATAGGATTGAATCTACTGTGAATACATATATCATGTGTGAGTGAGCGAGCTGGTTATACACTGCTTTAAACACTATTCCAGTAAAATCACAGTATAATGTTAGTGGTAAACCCGACATGATGCAGGCCTAAACCACTGATGCTGACAACATGTATATAATGAAGATAAACTGTGATCGGATCCCAACGTCACAGGATTGTAGAACACCTAAGGGAGGTAACTGTGTACAGGAAATCGGTGCACCTTGTGTGACTAGGTGAACAGTGTCTCTGAATATACATACATTTACTCAAAAAAAGAAGAAACTTGACATACTGTTTTGGAGTTTATTTACTGAGTGCATATATCTGATTCAACATTACATCTTGGTTCAATTACAGAAAGGGGTGGTGGGGTAGCCTAGTGGTTAAAGCGTTGGCTCGTCACGCCGAAGACCCGGGTACGAATCCCCACATGGGCACAATGTGTGAAGCCCATTTCTGGTGTCCCCCGCCGTGATGTTGCTGGAGTATTGCTAAAAGCGGCGTAAAACCAAACTCAGTCAGTCAATTACAGAAAATCATCACTTTACAAATTTCGAAAACATGATTATCCAGAAAGTGTTTGATTATGAGAAGCCTTTTACAAACTTCATAGTTGAGTATGTCGTAATACTACTAAGGGTCGCTAATCCAAATTATAGCGGAAAGACGCTTGTACCACTTGGCGACCCAACCAACATCTAACATAACATTAGGTGTATGTATATTTTACTGTAGCCATGGGCTGTTGGCAAATATATTTGATAATAATTGCATCCCAATTATTAAACAGTTCACCAAATCTACAGAAACTCGTGAAAGAACTTGTTCCCTCTTATCTGAGGGTCGGGGGCACCGAGGCTGATCACGTGGTATTTGATCCCCATGCAACACACCACAGTTCCAACACAACATTACCATTAAACTACTGGGTAAGTATACTGTACCTGTGAAAGACTACTCGCCCTTAACTGTTCTTGAAGAAATCGTTAAGATTTGTATCGTTAACTGTATTTCTATGATTGTTATTATTATAGAAATCGCACATAAGATTTGTATGCTCAAGATAATGGTTTCCCTCGATCACTGGATGTCAATCTCAACGTCACATCGTATTGTCAATATGAACTCCGATGGGAAGTATACAACTCCCTATTACACGTGTCTTAACTAGGGGGTGAATTTCTGTTTATCCTTTGTTTGTCATTAAGGCTTTTAGGACATGAGACATGTTGGCCTAAGTCCTTCAATGGCTTGGATTAATGATAAAACTCGAAGGTACATAACGGCGCCCCTATCTGCATAGCGTTCGTAGCATTTAGTCATTTATAAAGCCTTTCATAAACTGTACAGTTGAGATAGGTCGTAATACTCCTAACGCTTTGTGGAAAGGGTCGCAAATCCAAATTGTAGCGCCAAGACAGGTCTCCAATGCACTTCATATATTATAACGCTGAGGTGGCAACAGTGTGGTTGGTTAGATACCCTGATGTTAGCGTTTGATACTTACATACTTAATGACTGATAATTGTTACAACGCTTGAATACAATAAAGTAGCGTGAACTCAATAACTGATACCCCATGAATCAATACCTGTCTAAGATAGTTAAAGGTAGCCATGAAGATCCGTGATAAAATTGATCTTCAGTAACCCATGCTTATCGTAAGATCGTTGATCGGATGGTCAGGCTTGCTGACTTGGTTGACACATGTCATCGTGTCCCAATTCCGTAGATTGATGCTGATGCTGTTGATCACTGTTGATCACCGGATTGTGTGGTCCAGACTCGATTATTTACAGACCGCTGCCATATACCTGAGACAAGCAGAAATAACAACAACAACCTGGGCCTAGATTTTCGAAGCTCTCTTAGCGCTAAGACAGTCGTAAGTGCCATACATTAACATTAACTTACGACAATCTTAGCGCTAAGAGAGCTTCGAAAATCTAGGCCCTGCCAAGGATAGTTGTGGTCCAGTAGTCTGCCTCATTGCCAAAACATAGATTGATATCACTGTGTGCCATTGTGTATCATGCTCTGGTTACGTTCGGGGCTTGTAATGTTCCATTAATGGAATTTCTAAGCTTTGGATAGTTTCAATGCATATTTGTGTCTTTGCATTACTTTATGCGTTACACTTTTCAGACGTTTGTAATTTCTCTTTGCAGCTGAAGACTTGGATATACTTAACAAGTTCGTTCACAGCACAGGGGTGAAACTTATATTCGACCTTAACATTTTGCTGCGGAAACAGGGAAAGTGGGACCCATCGAATGCCGAATTGTTGCTTAAATACTCATCACAGAAAGGCTACCATATTGCAGGCTTTGAACTCGGAAATGGTAGGTTATGTCTTTCAAATGCTTAACAAAAGTAACAGCGTGTTTGCCACATCAGGCACTTTTACCAGAAGGGATACTGGGGTATCACAGTGGTTAAAGCTTCGACAGGCCGAACACCCATGCATAGTCACTACGTGTTCAACGTGTGAAGGTCAGTTCTGTTGTATAATGCCTTGATAGTGTTGGAATATTGCGGGAAAATCGTAAAAACAACCTCACTCAGTCTTTGATACACTTTTAATTTTATTTTTTTTCAAGAACCAAATGCGTTTCATCGCAACGCTAACATCACATTATCGGACGCCCAACTTGTTGGTGACTTTGCACGGCTGAAACGGGTCTTTCAAGGTACATCCTATAAGTCCAGCTTAATCATTGGACCAGATGTGGCTGGACTTCGTGTGGCTCTGGTTGCAGGGTACGTGCCTTTCATTTCCACATACCTGACTGAAGATCTTTCTGATCCGTGAAAATGCGGGTTAGAATTGGTCTTCAGCATCCTATACTTGCCGTAAGCGGCGACTAACAGAATCGGGTGATCAGACTCAACTTGGTTGACACATATCATCGTATCCCAATTGGGTGGATCAGTGTTCATAATGTTGATCCCAGGATTTTCTGGTCCAGACTCCATTATTTACATACTGCCGCCACATAGGTGGAATATTGCTGAGTGCAGCATTAAGCAACAAACAAATTAACAAACGAACACTTTTCTGTCCATACAAATAATAATTCCTTGTCATGGATATAATTCGTAGGCTAGGTGCGACATTCTAGGTGTAATCGTCGTCACTTTAAGACCCGGATTCGATTTCCCTCGTGTAGAACGTGGGAAGCCTAAATTCGGGTGTCCCACGCCGTGACGGTGCTGCAATATGAAAAGCGGCGTAAAACCACACACACATTTCTTGTATCTACGACCTTTACATTCTCCCGCACAATCCATTACCACCATATCAAATAAACCTCGATGACATTTATACATGTATTTCATTTTTGTAAAAATTAAAGAATAGATGAGTTTCATGCATACTGGGATTAGACAAACAGTACCCTTTGAGTGATCTGTCATCAACTATACACATGAAGCTATGGCGTACCTGGGACGTGGTAACATTCGTCTACCGAATTACAACATTCAAGGCCTCAGTAAAGCTTTCAAGAAGTTGTATGGTAGACATGTGGAGGACATTTCCAAATCTGATGCATCACTGACAAAAATGATGTCCGATGTAATTCTCTATTATGATTATAACAAACGTTCCCGAATTATTTCCGGTGAACAATTGACTAGACTTAGCATATGTTTATGACGGGTGCCGCCGGTGGGGCAGGATACGCCCACCTTAACACAAACACCCGGTATCATCACTATTTCATAGTGATTCATAAACACATGCTCTGTCACCGTATCGCATGGGGACAATCACTGGACTATGTGGTTCAGACCCGATTTGTTTACAAACAACATCATACAGCTGTAATACTGCTGAAACAAATATCTGCTTATGATACAGTCACAACTGTACAATCGACTCTGATTTGGACAGAGATTTCTTATGAATAAAAGGGTTTTGTCGCTTCTATCTACTTGTATATTGCAGATTTTTGTCCCATGGTGGAGCAAGTGTCGTAGACGTCGTGAGTTTCCATCAGTAAGTAAGAAAGCCGTAACTGACTCTGTTCACTTCTTTTCACACGACGTATAAGTATATAAAGCAACATAGGGTAACCCACACATAAACCGTTAAGCGACTCGTAAGCTTTAATCAGGAACTGGTTCTACAAATATTAACTCGTAATTATTCATTTTTCTTTCTTTCTTAGTAGTTTTAGTAGTAGCAGCAGCAGCAGCAGCAGCAGTAGCAGTAGCAGTAGTAGTAGTAGTAGTAGTAGTAGTAGCAGCAGTAGTAGTAGTAGTAGTAGTAGTAGTAGCAGCAGTAGCAGTAGTAGTTTTTCCTTGGTTTCAGCTTTTGTATCAATTAGCGCTAAGTACTAGTTACATTTAATCAAATTAATTTCATGGTGGGTAATTATTTCATTCCTGAAACACATGTATAACATTCATCCGACTTTGACATGTTTCTCCGCCTGTTTTAATAACTTCAGTCATGACTAAAAGCATTATTCAATTTGATTGGTTTCAGATTATTCAGTCTTGAATTTTCAGTGAAACATACCCCACTGGGCTTAAAGTTATAACTGCAGGCCATTCTGACAGGATGGTTCACTGAAATTCGCTGATTGATTGTTGTAGGTGCTACATATGTCTGATATTCCCAATGCATCATTATCAAGAGGATGCCACCGTACCAACCCCACCCCTACACAAACCAACCACATCCCCTGAGGAAGGTTTGGTTTAGTGGGTTGGTCCTTTTTAAAAAATTAAAAACTATCCTTGAAAAATTGACATTTGATCCATCAGCATGGAATGGGTAAAACCAGAGAAGTGTGCGTCGTGTACATGCACGCAAGATATATATACATGAACAACTGGTCGGTTTCATACTTACAGGCAATGGATCAAAGGTACTATTGTCAATCAGTCCATAGGTTGCTGCATAGAAATCCTGTCTGAGAACTGCTTTCAACCCCATCCTGGCAGCAATACCAAGCTTGTCCAGCCACCTGGACAGTTTACACTTTCAAAAGGTGGTGTAGAAGTTGTATTTGTACCTGTATGTTATTTCACTTAATTGACGCTATCTTAGGCTATCTAAATAGATATCACTTATAAAGAATTATCATGGACTACCATCTGTCATCATTATGCGAGTATATTGTATGTTGTATATTTTGTGTTGATGTTTTACTCACAGAAACCCAGCGACATATCTATCGGAGATTCCCGGAGCCCCGCCATGATAAAAGGAGGATGTCTCTCCCAGCCAGACTGGAGTAAGTGGGTTGGTGCGTTGTGTCACACCATCGCTGTCTGTATCGGCTGATGAATAGAGACTATATTTCAGAAGGTCATTTTCAAGTCATGTTCATGTACTAAATGTGGACTCTGGTATTATACATGAACTGATTGATCTTTCAGTATGCCAAGGACGTATTGATGGAACTCTATCGAAGAGTGTAAGAAATCAGATTAGAATATTTAACCACACATGAACAAGTATTTGAGCAGTGTAGAACAATTAATGAATATCAAAATCAATTGCACCTACTGGTGAAACGTTATTCTGTCCACGGCCCTGGATAGTTATTCTATACTAGCTGCCACGCCTGCCATGATGTGATTCAACAATTGATTATAACAGGCTATATTTCAGACGGTCATTTTCATGTAACAAATGTGGACTCTAGTAATTAGACATTAATTAGTTGATCTTTCAGTAAGTCAAGGACACATTATATGAAACTGTATGAAAGTATGAAAGAAATAAGATTGGAATATTTAACCAAACAGAAAACGTATTTAAGTAATAGCAAACAATTCATGAATATCAAATATAACTGCACGTACTGGTGAAAGGTTATTCTGTCCACGGCCTTGTCTCCTCCTCCTGTGAAGAAACTGAGGAAATAAAGAAGAAGGACCTGGGAAGTCTGCGTGATTAACTGTAAAATATTAGGTGTTCATGTGTCGATTATCGAGCATTATGGTAATAAATGATAGGCATGTATTGTAGTGCCACAGTTGTGGCAATGTAAACTGTGGTCAAGATTCCATCACATGCCAAGGCTGGATATGGAGGATGGACATAAAAAACACCGAAACAGACACTCTTGATACAATAGAAAGTGTCGTATCTCTCTGGATTAGACCGTAGATGTTTGAGAAGATTTTAGATTACAACTGATTCCAAAAGCATTAATACATAGTAACCTCCACACCACTGATTACATTAGATGGTAAAATACATTTCCCATTAGTAATTCGTGTTCCAACACATGAACGTCTACTGAAACCTTACAGAAGCAATTTCAAATTCCTACAACATCGTTTAATAGATTACACAGCTGCATTACAACAACAGAAACTTGTAAATACTTACATTTTCAAGCAATTTGTGTGAATAGTTTTCGAGAACACTTGATGTCATCACTAAATTTCAGTGGTTCATTCATAAAGTTGTCACTGTTATTTCGCACTTTTACCTGAGGGATTATGTTTCTAAGGATAGCCAAGATGGGATATTCCTTTGCACTTACGTTTTCTATGCACTGAGAAAATGCTGGCCTACCGCACTGATAACATCTATGAAATACTTTTGGAAAAATAGTTAGACAATAAATATGCATCCCCATGATAAAGTGTGCTCCCCTTCTTCCACATTAGTTTCTTTCAATACATGTGAATCGGAATTTCTGCTAGGGTTGGTAAAATCAAAACAAGGTAATATGATTTGGCCAAAAAAAGTGACCAAATACGTTTGAGTGGTTGACATGCCGGAAATAGTCATACAAGAGAGGGGTAAGAACGCCTCATTTGTTTCATACTTAGGTCTTTGCATACACATTCAGAGTATAATCAACTCTCCTAAAGGCTGTGTGACAAGTGGGATGTCTTCAACTTTCCGACACTCAAATTTCCAGCAGCTCCAGACATTGTTTTTTGTTTACATTTGGGAACTTTTGAGGCAGAATCGAGCATGCTGTTTTGCCATGATTTCAAAGAGTGTCACAGGACGTTTGGATGACAAAACAACTATCATGACATGGATGGAATCTTGCAATCAACTTTCCTCACGAGAGAGGTATCCTGTGAATGTAGAAAGGGTTTAATTGTTTCTATTTGTAGGGTTTATTTCAGATTATTACGGTCAATGAAGCTTTGTGTTATTCTCGTTAGCGTTGGTATATCATTTTCACAAATAATGTCAAAAGCGTTCATCATGATGTCTTATAGGAAGTGAGACCTGTTTTGAATGGGAGAGATTCAATGCTACATACATATTCATATGGCTCACCCACGGATTCTGGGTACATTCTGTAGATGCAAGGACAATTATACAAATGATAAGCTGACTGGTTACAATGTATTATATAGATGTTGTGGTTCACTCTTATCGTTATAAGGTGGTTCAGCTCCATATAACCTGTATGTCATATAGAGGGTTTCAGAGTTATCCCGTGATTCCGTGCGCGCCGCCATGTTGGTTGTCATTCGCGTCCCCAGCAACCATAGCGTCACTAGCAACTATCGTCTACGCATACGTCTGTCTGCTTCAGTCCGTCATCTAACCATCTGTCATGGAGAATTATGCAAACTTACTGGATAAAGCATCTCGCATACGATATATCGAGAAGACTATTGTGATAGACAACGAAGATCCGTACAGGATTCCCAGATCGGATTGGAGTGACGACCACAAGTATTTGCCGGCAACAAACTATGTCGACATCGTGAACTATCTGGTGTTCAGCCCTAGTCCTTTTTATAGTTTATCCGATATGAGAAACTATAGGAGTCTGGAAGCATATGACAGATTTGTGTGTGGTTGGGTACGAGACATCGTCTCATATGTGCATTTATCCGTCCAAGATGGAAAGGCCATTCATGTCGTGATGTCAAAAGTAAGTAAACAATAGTTTACCTACATCAACAAATGTGTTTGCAAATATACAATGATAATATTCTAAATATAACATAGGCTCTGTTTATGTAGCAGGGTTGCCACAGGTCAGGGAAAAGTCAGGGAAGAAATTATTTTTTCAAGATCAGGGAATTTTGTTACAAAAGTCAGTGAAAATTGAAGTTTTGGAAAAAAGTCAGGGAAAACTAGTTCTTTTCAAACTTCACTGAGGCAACGATTGTATGAATTTGAGTTCCATGTCTGTATTAAATGTGTTTTTGTATAGATATTGGTATTATCAACTTTAATTTACTTGTTTTGGCAGTGTCCATTTGTAGACATATTTTGGAATAACTTCCAAGGATGTTTGACACAGAAATGTGACCAAATATTCAATCTCAAGCTCTCTGCTGAACTTTTTATGTTTGGGTTTGACTCAAATACTGTCCCAGCTACTGTTTTGACCTCTTACTATCAATGTCTATGTTCTTTGTGTGTTTTTTTTGTTGAAAATGTCAGTATTTCTACCAGTAAGATTTCATACTATACAAAGTCACCCTTTTCCTGGAGGTGATCCTCAATCTTGCAACAGGGACTTTAAAATGAAAACATTGAAATTAAAAAAGAAAATCAAAACTTATGTGTCAGAGTTTGCCAGAGGTAATATTTCTGTGTCATACACTTCATCTTGATGTTAGATTGATCTCTGTGTTTGTTTGATTACTTTGTCTAAATATTTTACTTTGTCTTAAGTAAAATGGATAGAAAGGTCGGCTGTAGGGGGAGTTTGGAGGCCGAAATTTTATTTGTTTTCTTTTAATTTTGATCAGTGAAAAATCAAATTGGTCAGGGATAAGTCAGGGAAAGTATGGAGTTTGAACTTTCGTCATCTGTGGCAAACCTGTGTAGAGTACAGCAATATTTTAATTACCTTTACACTGATTTAACAGTAGAGATAATGTTGATACAAAATCCAAAATGTCTTTAGTGTGTTAATAAAATTTTGTACATACTAATTGCCTTCAGTGTGCTGCGATGAAAAGCCTTGGTTTAGTAAAACTGCCACATTTCAATCAATTTCTTAATATCATATAGCATTATGTCTGAACAAAAATTAATTCCTGCACTGTATTTTCACAGGTTATGCATTCCCAGCGCTTGAACGAAGCTCCATTGCAGCCCTGGTTTATCACTGATGACGCTGGCACAGTTTTATCAGCTCATTGTAACTGTATGGCGGGTTTGGGTGAATCATGCTCACATGTGGCAAGTATGATGTTTGCTGTTGAAGCTATTGTGAGATTAAGAGAAACCGCCACTGTCACACAGCAACCTGCATACTGGAAACTTCCAGCTTCTCTTAAAAGGTTAACTATGCATGTCTAAGAAAGATTGATTTCACCTCATCAAAGACTTTGAAAAGAAACTTGACCTGTTAATTGAGGGTTCTACGACATGTTCGACTTCATCAAGTGCTAAACATATCAAGGAGTTAAAACCTGCATCTACCGTCAGTTTTGACAATTTCCTTCGCACTATTAATGCAGATAAACCATCTTGTCTTGCGGTTCATAGTGATTACAGTGATCAGTATGTACCTGTACCATTACAACAACAATTTCCTCAAGTGATCACTGAACTATTTGATGAAAGTATGGTTGGCATCCCATACAATGATGTTTTACTACACTGTCACAACGTTATAAATCAACTAAACATTACAGCAGAGGAGGTTTCAGCAGTTGAAGCAGCAACAAGAAACCAAGCGTGTTCCCCAGTTTGGTTTCAGTTCAGGGCTGGCCGTATAACAGCATCAAAGATGAAGAGTGTCAATCGTACATCACTGTCTGACCCTTCGAGGAGTTTACTTCGCCACATCTGTTACCCGACTGAGGTCAAGTTTTCTAATCCAGCTACGAGATGGGGATGTAGCCATGAAGTAACAGCTAGGGACACCTATGAGAAATTGTCTTCTGAGCGTCACCATAACTTCAGTGTTGAGGAATGTGGCTTATTCCTCAGCTGTGAGTATCCACATCTTGGGGCAACTCCTGATGGTATTGTGGACTGTGGCTGTTGTGGAAGGGGCTGTCTTGAGATTAAGTGTCCATTCTGTGCAAAGGATGACTTTGTTGATAGTAACATAGTTTACTTAGAGGAGATTAATGGGTCACTGCAATTAAAAAGGGACAGTCAGTATTATTACCAGGTGCAAACACAGCTATTTGTAACTAATCATGATTACTGTGACTTTGTTGTTTGGACAAACAATGATATATTTGTGGAAAGAATTACACCTTGTATGGTATTTTGGAAACCAGTAGCTGATCATGCAATGCAGTTCTTCACATCCATTATTCTACCAGAGATTGTTGCACGTCATTTCTTGAACACATGTACAAGGGTTGCTGAAGAAAGAGTCGACAAGGAAGTGTTTTGTACATGCCAGAAGCCAGAAGATGGAAGGAGGTATATTGGCTGTGATGGGAAAGAATGTACAGTCAGATGGTTTCACTTCAAGTGTGTTGGTCTTGTGCGAAAACCGAAAGGGAAATGGTATTGTAAACACTGTTCTACAAATAACACAAGAAAGAAGCGGAAACACAATAGTGAAGAGTGATGTTTCATGAACAATATCTTATCAGTATAACTTTACTTATGTGTCTCAAGCCTCGCTGACACCAAGCAACTTGTTCTGTGTCTGTGATGACACACCACCTCTTTATTGAACTTGTTCTCAAAATGATATTGATGTCATATTTTGTTGGCACTACACCAAGGCCAACATAGAACAAAAATAATCACAGATAATGTTTCAGCACATTAAGAATAGTTTTATTACTATAATTGACAGATTGTACATTTGAGCAGTAACTCATAGACTTGTGTATGAAATATTTTCCATTGGTTTGTGAAATGGTCTATGACATCAATAGTTGCTGGGATAATTATGCAGCTGAATTATTGTGTGAAACAAAATATCAGTAAAGTCATTTGAATAAGATGTGACTTCACTTACAAATAATTTTGTGACATATGATCTGCTTGAATAATGACAACACATCACAGTGTTTGAAATAGCTACTTGCTGCTGCCTAGCTGATTGTGAATCGGGCCAGTAATATACTGTTAAAGCAAAGCTATCCCAACTGGTTCAGTATATCAGATAATTTGTTCTTTGTTTAATGTACATGAATATGATGAAGTCATTTATTAACATGATTAAGGTGTTAAAAGTCTGTCCTCAAAAGTTTAGTGATATATATTATCTCTTGCCACACGAAGATCACTATATAGAAAATGTTAACAGCATTGCGCAAAAGAAGTTAGGAACCATTACTACAATACAAATGTATTGTTTCAAAGGGTTGACAATAACCTACCATCTGTAATTACCAAGCATAATACCAGGCCTGACCAATGTGCATGCTGATATTGATATTTTGCAGGGCCTGTGAAGTATGATATGGGCAAGCGACAGTTTTACATAACTAGCCCTCCTTGCCAGTGACATTTTAAACTTAATTCAATCTGAACACATCTATGATCATTAATGATGAAGTTATCAAATAATACCTTTTTAAAACTTGGAGTGAACAACATTGATCATGGTCATGTTAGAAACATAGATTACATAATTTTCAGATAATAGTATATCAGATGCAAACTACAATGTGGTTCTAGTCGCCATTGAACATGTCAAGGTGGGTGTATCACCGAGTGCTAAATATGCCAACATTAAACACATTTGACCTTTCATTTATGTTTTTCATCTTTTGTAAGTCTCACAAGATATAAGTAGCCTTCACTCAAATGGAACAACTGATGGACACATGTTGGTAAGTGCACAGCAAACATGGACAAGCTTGTCAAGTAATGGATCAGTTTCATTATTCTTTGTCATTAGGTAATCAATGGGAATAGTGCTGCTGAGGATCATGTATTTTTGACGGACACTACCAATAACTCTTTCAACATGAATTCTTACATTGGCAATTTTTCTTGTTTCCTCTACTTCAGTGCCACTTAACTGTGGTTTACCTCGTGTAAATGCTGGAATCCTTAACTCCGCTCCTACAGAACCAATAATTTCTTGTATATCAAAGCCTCTATCTGCTAATACTATATCACCGTGGAGAAGATGATTGGTGAAATCACTATTATTTGTTAAATACTTATCACTAACACGACCTCCCCATCCCTCAGAAATGTAACTTACAGAACCTTGGGGAGTGATGCCAATAAGATATTTTACAGTATTATGATGCTTGTACGTTGACCATGTCTGGGTTCTAGCTGTCAAATTGGATGGTCTATCAATAAAAATCTCAAAACAGTCTATAATAACAGACACTCTGCGTCCAAAATACCTTCTGAATACCATTGGCATTGTTTTCCATAAATCCTCTCTATCTGGCCAGAACACAAGTTGTTTTAAGTTGATGTACAAGACATCCATAACCTGATTAAATGTCCTGAAATTGTAGCTTTGCTGACACCAAACCTGTAACTTAGGTCAAGAGTGGGTAAATTCAGTCTGAGTCTCATTAATGTAATAATTAACTTTTGAAACTTTGTCAGAGATGAATGTGAAGACTGACAAATTCCATATGATACAAGATTGAACAATGCAATTAGTGTTACAAACGAAGGCAGACCAGTATAATATCGTACTTTATCATCATCACCTTCAAAGTCTTCAGTATTATTTGCTTTCATTTTATGAACTATCTTCTTAAGTAGATTATTCTCATGTTTTAAAGATTCATTTTCTGACTTAAGAATGTCAATTTCAATTTTGCAACTTTTAAGTTCCTGTTCGGGTGTAATATCATGCTCTTGATCTACTGGTTCAGTGTCTGATTCTGCCTCACAAAGTTCCTCTTCAACTTCAAGATCAAACCGCAGGTTCCGGAGTCTTGATGCTTCCTTGCGCTCCTAAATGACAAAGAACACAAGTCCTTACAATAAACCTTATATATATGATGTAAATAATTTTTAAGATTGAGGGGAATATCTGTGTTACATACTACAGCAAAAAATCAATTAACCTTGCACCCCTCAATTTGACTTCTTTTGAATGTTCAAGGAATTTCAAAATGAACAGAAAGACAGAAACATTTCATTTAATTAAGTGTCACAAGTCAGTAACATATGAAATATACATACATAAAAAATATTAAACATGTTTAGGGACCCTTCATAAATTATGGCCAGGGGGGTGATGATGATTTTTATGGAGAACCATGAACAATGTGACTGGCACCCCTAAAATTTATGCACAAAGTAAGTGACCCCCCTCTGCATGTTGTGTACAAAATCAATTACCCCCCTTCCCATATTTTGTAAGCCTAATTATTAAATATTTCCATGTACAAAATTGCTGACCCCCCAAGAAATTTGTGTACAAAATTGCTGACCCCCCTACCTCCTCAGAACAAAATCAAAATGGGTGACCCCCCTTAAAATCATCACCATCACCCCCCAGCCATAAATTATGAACGGTCCCCTTACTTTACCTGCAGACGGGAGAAACGAGAACCCTTGTTGTCATTGTCAGCCTTGCCATAGCCAAGTTTCAAAGTTGGTATCCAATCGGGATGGGTGTCCTGATACAAGGCCGAAGGAGAACCTGAGAAGATTATTTGATTATTATCGTCATCATCACAATATTACACAATTATTGTCTTGTGGTGTTAACTGCATAACTGTACTGCAGTATGGAGGCATGCAGAGTTCAGGCATGTTCCTACTGTTAAATTATCGGTGACAGCCTCAATTTAGCCTGATATGTCACAGATCACCTGGACTATTTCATATATTGTGGCCTTATATAATTCAGCGAAGCGGGTTAAAATTCGTGTATTGAATTGATCATGTCGACGCAGAAACGAATAATTTCGTCACGCCAGAGCTGGTTTGGAAAGACAGATAATTCCTTCTATCGGTGTCATACTACTACTGACAGGATAACGAGTTTGATTAGTAAGACAACCGAACCTACTTTCGTATTACGCAGAGTTACCGGCCATAGCCACATATTGTACTTACCACCAACAAAATGATCGCTGCACACACGCATGTATTTGGTATCCTTGAATGCAAGATCCTCCCGATTGACAGCTGCAAACCACAAACGGCGCCGTTTCTGACTGAGATCTCTTTGTTTTCTCATCACTATTACTAATAATAGCTGGGAATCTGAAAAATCTCTTCTTGTCTCGGGTTGCACGATTACTACATTTAAACACCGCGCATGAAACGGGCATATCGGCATCAGGTGGAATATCGCACTTGTTTACTTTTCGCGCTTCCAAGGTTGACAACCAACATGGCGGCCGCGCACTGCATCATGGGCACTGAAACCCCTCTATCCCGCATGACACGAGTAGTTACGAATGCTCTTACGCCGTGATATTGCTGGAATATTGCTAAAAGCCGCGTAAACCCAAACTCACTCACTGGAATTCGTGGTTCGATCGCAGCACCGCCAATGTCTATTTCGAGCCCCACCTACTGACTAATCAGATTCCACCTCTCATGTCACATTCAACTGATTCAAATATAACGGCGGTGCTTATTAAGTCAAGACAACCTTATCGATATTCAATGTGTTATTGTAATAGCACAGGTCTTACCTCTCGAAGTGCATCAAATCACTAAAGCAAGTTGAATAAAAACATAAAACAAGTTGAAAGATATTTGTCGACGCCCGATGTGCAGTAAACATATTTTGCAAATCCTTCAAAAGACTCTGAAATCTACACGGCAGCCATCATGTTTACGACCCGGATGTCGATTTCTTGTTACGCAGTAGTTGATGCATAGAGTGCATTAATACAGCCAAAATACTATTCAGCAATTTCAGGCTGGTTACGCAAAGGGTGGAAATTGGAATTTTACAGTTAGTGAACTCCCCTTTGCCTCGAGAAGATGGCTTCATGGGTAAACCTAGATGATCATCGGCTCAGAAGTTGATTCAAACAAACCAAAACGTTCAAGCGCTCAAAGTTAAAAAGATAAGTGTTAAACTCCCGTTTAAAACACACACTTTATGGCTCACTTTTGGTGTTTTGCTTTTGAAGCACTGTCAACAATAGTTTGCCAAAATATGTTTTATGAATTACTTATTAAAACCAACAAAATGCCTGAAGATGCACTTTTCCTGAAACTGTGGCGTTTAAGAGCTTCCACATTAACCGCAGCCCATAAGCAGTTTTATGCTTCTTGTAATGTTGCATTTTACTAGTCATAGATGTGAAGTAAATACATGTATAATTGTAAACATATTTAAACTGTTAGGCAATTCCCACCCTTTGTCACTTCTGTGAGTTCACAGATCTTTTACGATTTCTGAAATATTTGCCTTAAAATGTTTCTTCAATTACGTTAAAACAATAAAGATAATGTAGTTGGCTGTCAGTTTTATTACGCCTGGGGGCCTGTGCTGCTGTTAAATTTAGAGGGGCCGTTCCAAAGATCTAATCCGATATTCCCTGCTGAGTGAGACAGGGAAGCAAAATTGGGACAGATATATAGCTACAGTGGTGCATATAAAGTTGTGTGGATTAAAATTAACAAAGTTTGGTGGAACTTCTCACAGAAAAAATAATTTCATTTGAATTTGATACCTGTTTGTTGGGTCAATGTGTAATTGTTCATAGAGTTAAGATAAACGTGCTGTTTGGAGATTGTCCCCATGGTGAAGCTCATGTTGGAAATCTCAACAATATGTACCTGAGATGACCCCTACTGTTTTCGACATCTGCTCGGTTAGGTTTCACGTGCATATGTCATCTCTCGTTACATCACGCCTTAAACGTGATCTGCGGCTGGTTAGGATGAGCACAAATCATTGGCGCATCATCAAAACTTGTGAAATAAAGTTGTTCGCTGGGACACTAACATAGGACATACCTACTCCCAACCCCGTAACACATATGGTGGAACTCAGATTTCAACGTTTCCTTGCTCGATCGGTGTAATATTTGACGTAATGCTTCATAAAGATCACACTACCATTTCTGCTGCTTCCGCGAAATCCTTCGTTAATAACTGTTTCTGTAATTAACGTAATAACTGTTTCTGTAATTAACGTAATAACTGTTTCTGGAATTAACGTAATAACTGCAGTCCTTCTTGACTTGATTTCCTTCACAACGTAAAATTTGGTACGGCTTCTCCGCGAATGTGACCTTGACCCTGACCCACATTAGCGGTGGCGGTAAGACATCTGCGAGTTGTATCAAGAAGACATTTGGCTCCTCGCAAGTCGAGTTAGTATATTGGTATTGGCGAGGAACGGCATGTGCGCGGTTGTTGGTAATGAGGAAATAAAGACCAACACGGTAGAGCCGGTGAACACTCAAAGGGACCTGCAAAATGGCGTTCGTACTCGCAGCCCGTGTGTAGAGAATGATGTGTCTAAT